>NC_138037.1:49790567-50162654 GCF_964106645.2 Podarcis pityusensis | reverse complement strand
GCAGCGGCGCGGCGCCTCCTCTGTATCTCTCTTAGTTTTTTTAAATGCTTTTCAGGTTTATACATTTCACTAATTTTACAAGCTTTTTAACATTTCAAAACTCGACTTCCTTCCCCCTCTTTCTGCGGTTCCTTAAATTTATTTTTGGCATATTCCAAATTAACTTAATTGGCTCATTTATTCATCTACTTTAAATATATGCTGTTATGAAACCGCAGGTTATTACAATAATCCTGCCAATGTTCTTATATGTTTACAGTTTATCTGCAAAATATCCAGTAAACCATTTCCATTCTTTTATAAAAAAATTATCTTGATTTCTTATTCTTCCGGTAAGTTTCGCCATTACTGCATATTCCATAAGTTCTTGTATCCATTCATCCTTTGCTGGGACTTCTGCTTCTTTCCATTTTGGGGCGAGTAACATTCTTGCCGTTGTAGTAGCGTACATGAATAAGATTCTGTACAGTTTAGGTTGTTATTTCCCTACAATTCCCAAAAGAAAGGCGTCTGGGGTTTTTTTTTACAAGTGTTATTTTAAACATCCTTTCCCATTCATTATACTGTATATCATTTCCCACTAAGCATTAACCTTACTATAAGGGAGCTGCCCTCTGGGGCTTGGGAGTCCCGCTCTCACGGAAAGAGCTGCGCCTACTGCTCTATGGTAACTTCAGGTGCACGTGTATATATGCCTTCTTCCTCCAGGCGGCCTTGACTCTGATACCTTGCCTGTTGTTCGATCAGGAGGGAGGAAGCAAGGGATCACAGCCTTTGCCAAGATATCTGATGGGAGGGTGTTCCACAGGGTGGGTGCCACTACCGAGAAGGCCCTCTGCCTTTATAAATAAGGCAGATGGCCTTCTCGGTAGTGGCACCCACCCTGTGGGACACCCTCCCATCAGATGTCAAGGAAATAAACAACTATCTGACTTTTAGAAGACACCTGAAGGCAATCTTGTATCGGGAAATTTTTAATGTCTAATGTTTTACAATATTTATGTGTTGTAAGCTGCCCAGAGTGGCTGGGGAAACCATTACATTACATTGTGCCTTGGTTTTCAAACATTTCGGAAGTCAAATGGACTTCTGGAATGGATTAAGTTTGGTGCTTTTGTTTTTGCTATTTTGCGTTTTTGTTTTGCGGATTTTCGGTTAATTTGTTTTTGTGGAACCCAGTTCAGCTACTGATTGATTAGTTGTGTGACTGCGGAAATGGATAAAGCCCCCCCCCCCAATCCAAACAATGACTGTCAACAGTGCAGGTAAGAAAAAAATTAATTTTAATTTTTATCATCTACAATAATGTCTTATTTACTTTATAGTATAGTACATTATTGCTTTCATTTTATGGATTAATGAGCTCATTAGATAGCAAAATTCATGTTAAATTGCTGTTTTAGGGGTTGTTTTTCAAAGTCTGGAACGGATCAATCCATTTTGCATTACTTTCTATGGGAAAGCATGCCTTGGTTTTGGAACGCTTTGATTTTGGAACAGACTTCCAGAATGTATTAAGTTTGAGAACCAAGGTACCAGTGTAGTAATAATTTATACCCTGCCCATCTGGCCACACTGGGCAGCTTACAGCACATAAAAATAAGATAACAATAGTTCAGGTAGACTGGGTGCTGTTGGTAAAAGAAATCTCCATTCTACACTTTTTCCCCCAGAGGCTGCTGTTCACATTTGCATTTTGCTTTAAAGCCCTGATGATGCTGCAGCAAGTACAAATTTCAGAAGTGCTTAGTTTTTCCTCTTTCTTTTTAAATGGGCAGTGTGTTGTATCTAAAATGTCCTGTATCTTTAGTATAGGTGAGATATGCCTTCCATTTTATTCTTCAGGTGTGGCATTATTCCAAGTTGTGTTGTTCGCTTTTAAATTGCATGTTAGGCTGTGCTCTAATTGTCTGTTTTTTACTGTGAATTGAAGAAAGGGCTCTGAACTAAGTCCTGCAAAAACTTAAACAATAAATTCCAATAAAGCCAATGTGGTGTATTGGTTGGTTTAAGATTAAGTCAAGGGAGACCAGGGTTCAAATCCCCATTTGTTCATGGAGCTCGCCGAGTGACCTTGGGCCAGTCACTGTGTCTCAGCCTAACTTTTCAGGGTTGTAAAACTAAAAAGAGGATGAGAGAACCATATATATCACCCTTGAGCTCCTTAGAGAAAAGGTGAAATATGAAAATATGATGAAGAAGAAGAAGAGACTCCCACCACAATAATAGTCAAATAAGCCAACATTACTAACAGACATTTTAAATTCCAATTTGAAACTAATAACACTAGAATATTTGGCTACTTATGGGACGGGTGAGTGGGTTCATTCCACACCAGGGCAGAGGGGAGAAGAGAATCAGATGCTGAACCTTGTTTCCCTTAGCTGGGTGTACTGTATGTGTTTGACAACTGACAATTGTTTTACTGGTGGTGGTGGTGGTTGATGTGGTGTAAAGTTCACTTTTCAAGCAATATGCCTACTAAAGCCATTAACAGCAGCAATTCTATATAAACATCCATATCAAGCAATCCACAGCATCTAGGTATAAAATGCAAAATGCAGAGGAGGAAAAAAACACTGTCTGTTTTTAACAGGTAATTTAAACTACTAAGGGTTTCTGCAGATCTTAGCTGGATGGAAAGGGACTTGCATAGTTGTGGCGGGGTTGGGGGGGGGGACTATTGAGAATGCCTTCTCAAGTTTCTGCATACCAGATTCCAAGCGAATGCAGCACTCTCAAGAGAATCCCCACCAGTTCTCAGTGTCTGGGGCAGGTGTATATGGGAGAAATCCTTCCATTAGATACCTAAATTCTGAGACAGGCTTTGCTTTGCTTGTCAACACAAGTAAAGTGAACTTAACATAATAGTTTCTAGGCAGTCAGTGCAACTCCTTCAAAACTGGTGTAATGCATTCCTAAGTAGGCTACTCCATTTAACTGCCTAGCCATTAGCTCCAGCTTCTCAACCTACCTTAAGGGTAGCTCTACCTAGAAGTGTGGTACAATAATCCATTCTTGAGAATACCATGGTGTGGATCACTATGACCTGGCTATCCCTGTCCAGGAATGGCCATGGCTGGCATACCAGCTGAAGCTGGTAAAAAGTACTTTTTGCCACTTGCACCTCCACCAATAGTGATGGCTCTAGGTGCATCCCAAGCTATGTACCTCCTTCAGAGACAGTGTAATCTCATGCAGAACAAGGAAGCCTATTCAGTTCCTGGACATGGGAATTACCTATACACAGCAGCTTATGAGGATCCAGCCAACAATGGTATCCAAACACTGGTTTGTTATACTTGGTCAGATTAGTCTTCACATTTTTAATCTATTAGCCACTGCAGTTCCCACCACCACCATCCATGATCTCTGGAGTGCACAAATTTGGAGCGGCTTTGGGAGCCAGCCCAAAGTTGTGGTTGCCACCAATCTCTGCCAATTCAGGAAGGACTGTGATATTGGTTTTGAAGCTGACTTTCAGAGAGACTGGACAGCAGCAAGTTCTGATATTTCTGAAGCACAGTACAGTCAGGGATTTGTCTTGCCTTCACTTCGGGCCATCTAAACAAAACAGTCACTGTTGAGGGGCAGTCAAGGACCTCATGACATACATATATAAAAAGGTAAAGGTACCCCTGACTATTAGGTCCAGTCGTGGATGACTCTCGCTCTATAGGCCGAGGTAGCCAGTGTACAGCTTCCTGGTCATGTGGCTAGCATGATTAAGTCGCTTCTGGCGAACCAGAGCAACGCACAGAAATGCCTTTTACCTTCCTGCTGGAGCAGTACCTATTTATCCGGAACTGTTAGCATAAATGTCACTGGAATTTCATCCAAGTGTAATAATCTCTTTCCTCATCTGTAGTTATCAATGTTTCCAGTATGCCAAGGCCTGCTCTGTATAACTTGACCTTTATAACTATGTAACTTGATTAAACTAGTACGTAAGCCACACACTTCTAGGAATTTGGCCTTTTCTGATGAAGTAATCAAATAGTAGATTAAGTTATTTATTATTTATGTGAAGAATGGCTGTTGCACTTCCCTCCCTCCCTTCCAGTCCATTTTTTCTTCTGTGTTATGTCATTTTATATTGCAAGCCTGAGTGCAGATACCTTTTTTCTCTGGAGCCATTTTGGCTAACAGGTGGGATAAAAATTAAATAAATTCTAAGAGAATCTGTGTAAACTATAGCTATTGATTGCTTTTTTATTTTGACAAGAATACATGGCTATATGCCCTGCTTCCACATTTCTTTAGCCCATTCTTTTTCTTTTGAGGTACTAGTTATGTCACAGTCTCTTTTGTTAGTTTGAGGTTATCATCAGGTATCTAAAGTAAGAACCTTGTTGCGTGATTTTTTTCCCTTTTTCTGGCAATGATGCAAGTGGAATGATTCCCCCCCCCCCTTAAACAGGGTTGGATTTTTTTAGAGCAAGCTGATTGAACCTTTGTGGTGAGTTTTGGGAGTCATCAGATAATTGTTCAGTAGTTGAAATGTCTGTCTAGGACGAGGTAGTTCATATATTGCAGAGAAATCCTAGTGACTAAATTGGTCCCCTAGTGTTAGTACTTCAGAATAACCTTCCAGAACATTCAGATAACCACAGATTGTAAGTAGCAAGAAGGTGACTTCTTAGGTAACTCAGCTCTGTTTTCAGTTAAGATTTCGTCAAGAGTAGCCAGTACCTTGGGTTTCACTTGCATCTGTGGCTCACTAGCTGATAGATCAGTTAACACTTGTTGGCTTGCACTCTTTATAGACTGAAGTTTTCTCTATACTAGATAAATGGTGTTTGCTTTTTGTTCACATGATTTAAGGCAGACTTTTGTAAACTGGATTGGTGCATAGTGTAGTTCCCAACTACCTGATATGAGCTAAAACTGCTGTTTCAGTAAGATTTCAATATTGAATTGATAAAAAAAATTAAAAATGAGAGTTGCTCTTTCTCTTGTTTCTAATGCTATCTGAAGTTGAAAAATGTGATTGTAGTGCAGCTTCTGGCGTTGACATATCATTTGTAAATCCTGCTTGGAAGTGTTGTTTATATGCTTGTTTATCCAGAATTCAGTTGAAATACTTCTGCTTGTTTTGAAAACGATGCCATGTGTTAATGTGAAGTAACTGAGTACATGATGAATGGTAGTTAGCAGACTGGCCCACATAGTAAAAATTTGTAGGGCTGATGAGTAAATCCCTGGAGATTTTGAGGCAGATGGTATCTCACCATGTTGTCTGGGACTTGTAAACTATTAGCGTAATGGAATCTTTAGTTTTAAATAAACAATGTCATCATTTTTTCCCCCTTCTGTTTCTTTAGTATCAACTTGATGTAACTACAACAGTGTTTATGAAGAATGGGCAAGATTCACTACATAAAGTAAAACAAAGTCCCAAATGTGTAACTTTTTTGTTTGTTGAGAAGCTAGCATGAAATAGCACCTGAAATATCTGTTATGCTAAATGATAAGGTGTTAACCTCTGCTATAAGTGGTTACATAATCATGGTGTCTACTTGTAATTTACAACTGTTTACATATTTTTCTTCATTCTAGAGTTAGGTTGCCATTGTGGGATGCTGTATGACAAACATAGCATGGCTCACTCTTGGTATCAAGGAAAAGGCTGCATTTTATGGATCTCTCTCCCAGGAAATTCAGCATGCTGCCTCTTCCATTTAGATGGCCTTTGGAGATCCTTTTATTCCATGGTTTATATTCCACTTTATATGGTTTTAAAACTTATTCTTGCTGGCTCTTTGGTTTTTGCTGATGTGTTTTATAATCTATTGGATACTCTAGATACTGTGTTTTAATTGTTTTGTTATTTCATAATTATTTTGGTTACATGAGCTGCCTTACAGGAAGCAATTTTAAAGGTAGGGTAAAAATACTTACATTCAAATAAATGAATAATATTGCTGGGGTTTCAGCATACATTCAGAAGGAGAATTGTATTCAAGGATACTGTTTTCCTGGAAACAGGACTGCCGCTTCCAGCTGGTATACCACTGGCCTTCCCACTGAGTAATTTCCTTGTTGCTAACAAAGAGAAGTAAGGCTTCTGAGATCTAACACTGTCACCTGTCCTCATTTCAGTGATGTTCTGGCACTGCCCATTTTCAAGCAAGAAGACTCCAGCCTTCCACCTGACAGTGACACAAAACACCCACCATTTCAGTATGTTATGTGTGCTGCAACGTCTCCAGCTGTCAAACTACATGATGAAACCCTTACTTACTTAAACCAAGGTTAGCATTGTTCCTCTGAGTAGACTTCTGCTGCTCTTGTATATGGCTACATTTTAATAAATTTTAAATGTCTGAAATAATAATCGTTGTTCAAAATACTTGCTGATTGTAAATATCTGTGCTTGTTTTGGTATCCTGGTATGTATAGAGACAACAAGGAAAGGCATTAGACTTTATAGTTATGAAACTGGA
This sequence comes from Podarcis pityusensis, assembly GCF_964106645.2. Classification (NCBI taxonomy): domain Eukaryota; kingdom Metazoa; phylum Chordata; class Lepidosauria; order Squamata; family Lacertidae; genus Podarcis; species Podarcis pityusensis. Next base: position 50,156,208 of record NC_138037.1, on the reverse strand, counting down.
ATACAAACATTTCCATTAACAGGAAATGTGTGGTTTTTTTCTAGATGCTGGCTAATCCCAACATCAGATTGAATGGTGTTATATGATAGTGTTCTTTGTTTCTCTTTAGGAAAAAACCAGACTTGAAGTTCTATTGAGAAATAACAGTTGCAGTCAAGGTTAATAGTATTGCTAAATAAAATAAAGTTTAGACTACGAAGATAGCTTGTGGGGTATGAAATAAGTTTTTGAGGGCTCTTAGACCTCTAACATTATTTATGCATTGTTTTCGATTCAAAACCTGGCGCTTAATATATTCTCCTAAACGTTCCTTGGAATGCTTGGTGTAATTTAGTCATCTTGGCAATGTAGTGTTTTAGGAAGTGCATTAAGTTAAGGAAAAAGTGTTCCTATGAGATTACCTATGATCCCCAATACATTGGCACATTTAAGAAAATGCATTTCCTCAACTTGGTTCATGGGGCGGGGATTGTGGTACATTGCTCTTTAAGCTGCATTTATAGCTGCTTTTAAATTTCTGTATTGGGATAAAATTTATTCCATATGTTCATTTTTTAATATTGGAAAAAACCCTGTTCTTTTGATACTTTGATGCAGTATTTTAATAAATTAGAATCAGTGTTCATTGTCCTAAATTTAATACTAGATTGAGGAAAGCGTCAGATTGTCACATAACTATTCATAGACGACAATTTGTGTTATATGAATGGGAAACACAAAAAGGAAAATAATTTTGACATTTATTTACTTGTACTAGGATGGTTTCAGCCTGGTGACTACAAGGCTTGATTTCTGTTATTGCTTCTCCATCTCTTGTAGTGTGTTTTAAATCACTGGTTGCTTACAGTTATGTCCATCCTGATTTGTGCATTGGCTTTCTATAAGAGTGTAGGCTGTATTTAAGATGGCACTGTGGTTTTCAAGGCGCTGTTTGATACAGGCACAGACATTCCAGATACGTTGTAAGAACATCATTTAGAAATACCATGTGCTGCCATTTTAAATCAGTAGATAAAAGGTGCAATTTTTTGTCGGCAGAATCTTTAGCTTATAGTAGCTGTCTTCCAATTTACTTTCCCTTCTTCTTCACTTTTGCAAAAGGGCCTAAATAATTTTCTTTCCCTCATGCTAGAGGAGCTTTACAATTGTGTATTTTCCCTTTCACATTCCACTTTCCTCTTTTTAACAGAACAGTTTAAAATTGTTTTGATATAATATATTGTACTTCAATGTCTTTGAAAGTATTGCAGTAAAGTGGCATTTGGCCAAGGGCACTACATAAGTAAAATTATTATTTTTTTCCCTTTGAAAGGTCAGTCCTACGAAATCCGGCTGTTAGATAATAGAAAAATGGGAGATATGCCAGAGATCAATGGGAAAATGGTGAAGGTATGTTGTTGGCTCAATCCTGATTCCTGTCTCTTGTGATTCTCTGTAGCTGTTGGAGCTACTTCCAATGACAACAACATTTCCCTGTTTTGGCTCTTAAAACTGCAGCAAAGAGAGAATGCATCACCCACTTTCTAATGGCAGAGGTTTCAGTATAGGTCCGGACATCCCCAAAACTTGTACATGGCTGGACTACTGGGATATTCCAAAGAATTCATGTCAGTGGTGTAGGATGTCATTTTGCATTTCCAGCATTTCTTCCTGGTAACTTTTTAGACCATCCAGGGCTGAGGTCTGAACTCCGTACTTCAGCTCTAAATCCTCCTACCCCAATTCAAGTATATATAGTTCACTCTAATGTATAAAGGCAGGAACAGTTGAATGTGAGGAATCTATAAGAATATGTAACCTTATTTAATTAGCTTTTAGTTTCACTTTTCAGTTGTAGGAAGGAAAAAATTACCTTGTGTAAAGTCTCACTATTCAGAATACTCAGCAGAATTTAATACATGTGGCTTTGGATTAAAAAAAAGGTTATTATACCTGCCTAAAAGGTGGCTCAGTACTAGTGATGCTATCATAGCTTTCTGTATTTGAGATCAGGTATGAGCTTTTGGAACTTTTACAACACTTTAAAATTTGGATTGTTTCCTCTTTCTGCTTATTCTAAGCTAGTCTTGACATGGGGTGAGGACACCCATCACTATTCAGTACCCAAATAGCCTTCACTCTTTACTTGTGAACTATTCTCGCTGAAAATCCCTGTTAGACAGACGAAAACTAATATAGAGACTGAATTATGAATTTCTAAACATCTAGGGCTTCTTTTAGTCACAACAGCTGTGAATGTTTATCACCTTAAGAAAAACATACCCTAAGCTGCCTGGCAAGTGGGTGAGGAAACTCCTGGCTCTCATGATTCCCAGTCCTCCAATCTGCTGGCGTTACCTGAGACTTCTAAATCAGTGTTAGGGCTGCAGTCGACAAAATAATTTAGAGTGGATGTCATAGGGTACATGAGCCCATTTTAGTTGAGTTATACAAGTATATTTCCAGCCTGGTTGTTTACCTCCCTTCTTGTTTTCTGAAAGGAAGAATAATATTGCGAAGCAGAGAATGAGGTGTATGTTTTTTACTTAAACTGGGTGCATATTCTTACTCTGGAAGAAATGTCCTTGATGATTATTATATCTTAAAGCACAAGTACTGAGGAACTTGCTGATGGATTTATTGAGCCTGTAACTGATAAGTGACATTTTCCTTACTTTGAATACTAGTGCTACTTAACTGGTGTGATATTTACAAAATTCTAAACTGAGTAGTCCAGTCATATTTGGAGGATACCACATGGCTAATCTGGATTAAATTTTCATTGTATCTAGCTGAATCCAGGTTACAGCTTCTAGTGAATATATTTTTTAACAGTTTCTGTTTTCTAAAACCTGTACAGACTCACTTGCTCTCACATCAGTATCTCCCCCCTCTTCTTTTTTGTGTGTGCCCCGCTCCAGTTTTATATTGCTAACACATAGGTTTGTCCAGTCCCATCAGCCTGTATAGTTTTTCTTTGAAATCAAGGTAGCTCAGTTGGTAGAGCATGAGACGCTTAATCTAAAGGTCATGGGTTTGAGCTCCACAATGGGTGAAATATTCCTGGATTGCAAGGAATTAGACTAGATGATCTTCATGGTCCCTTCCAACTCTATGATTCTGTGATACCCCTTTCTCTGGTGCTCTGTGGGTTGCAAATAATTCAGGAACTTTTATCACCCTGATAGAGGAGAGAGTGCACATAACCAGGTAGAGAATCATCACAATGTTCAAAGTTAGTTGAAAACTAAGGTCTTGTCACTCTGCAGGCTATCTGTGAGAAGCTCATACCTTTGTATACTTCAGCATTCCTCCAAAAGGAAGCATGGCTCTTGTCTGTATGATTTCATTGCAGTAGGAAAATTTGGGTGGGCATAGCATTGGCACATTTTTACACTGCGAACTAGATATCCGTCATCTTTTATTTTAGAGTATTATAAGAGTTGTGTTCCATGACAGAAGACTGCAGTATACTGAGCACCAGCAACTTGAAGGCTGGAAGTGGAATCGCCCTGGAGACAGATTACTTGATTTAGGTAGGTGTGTTAATTAACATAGCCTCTTCATATGAAGAGATGAATTAACAAGAGAAGTGTTAACTCTTCTGACGTATATATATAGTAGAATTTGAATTGTACATGGTTTAAATAATGCATTATTACGTAGACTACCACAAAGGGCGCGGTACATGAATTGTACATGGTTTAAATAATTGTACATGGTTATTTAAATAATTTAAATATTTTCTTCTGACGTATATATAGTAGAATTTGAATTGTACATGGTTTAAATAATGCATTATTACGTAGATTACCACAAAGGGTGCGGTACATGAATTGTACATGGTTTAAATAATTGTACATGGTTATTTAAATAATTTAAATATTTTCTTCTGACGTATATATAGTAGAATTTGAATTGTACATGGTTTAAATAATGCATTATTACGTAGATTACCACAAAGGGCGCGGTACATGAATTGTACATGGTTTAAATAATTGTACATGGAATTGAATTGTACATGGTTTAAATAATGCGTTATTACGTAGATTACCACAAAGGACGCGGGTGGCGCTGTGGGTAAAACCAGTGCCTAGGACTTGCCGATTGTATGGTCGGCGGTTCGAATCCCCGCGGCGGGGTGAGCTCCCGTCTTCGGTCCCAGCTCCTGCCCACCTAGCAGTGTGAAAGCACCCTTAAAGTGCAAGTAGATAAATAGGTACCGCTTTATAGCGGGAAGGTAAACGGCGTTCCGTGTGCTGCTCTGGTGCAGGCTCGCCAGAGCAGCAATGTCACACTGGCCACGTGACCCGGAAGTGTCTGCGGACGGCGCCGGCTCCCGGCCTCTAGAGTGAGATGAGCGCACAGCCCTAGAGTCTGTCAAGACTGGCCCATATGGGCAGGGGTACCTTTACCTTTACCACAAAGGGCATTGGAAATTCTCTCATTCATTTTGAGATACCCTGTTAGTAACAATTAATAGATGGTGTGATCAAAGCACAAAGATGGTATTTTTTAAAAAAGAAAGACTTGAAACTTTAAACAAAATTTCTGCATGTTCATTATTGCTACTCTCAATCTGTCCTAAGAGAACATTATTTAAGATGAAAATGTGCAAATGAAAACTTCACTGCATTGTTTCCCCCCCAAAACTGTGTTTATTTTATAAAGATATTCCTATGTCAGTTGGAGTAATCGATATAAAGACAAATCCAAGCCAGCTTAATGCAGTTGAATTTCTGTGGGATCCTGGAAAACGAACATCTGCCTTTATTCAGGTTTGAAGATATGTTTTCTTAAGAAATGATAGTCTTTAATGGTGGGAAAGAAATGTTGGTGATCTTTAATGATTTAAGAGCTGAAACACAGTCCTCGCTCTTCTTAGTTGTAACATCACTCTTGTGTACTGTATGCAAGAAGTTAAATAATTGTCAAAATCTTGAAAATAATTTTTTCTCAAATGAAGATTACAACTTGTTTACTCCCCCTCCCATAAGAAAGAAAACTGTAATACTATAGTGACAAATGAACACCATATTGTGGCTTTTTTTTTTTAACCCCTAGGTACATTGTATCAGCACTGAATTTACACCTCGTAAACATGGAGGTGAAAAAGGAGTTCCTTTTAGGATTCAGGTTGACACTTTTAAACAGACAGAAAGTGGAGAATACACTGATCATTTGCATTCGGCCAGCTGCCAAATCAAAGTTTTTAAGGTAAGAGATGTTAATGAACAGCAGGGAGGAAATTGGCGTACAGAGGCTTGTAGTATTTATTTTTCTAAAGCTTGATTTCTGTGTGTAATTTAATTTTTAGCCAAAAGGGGCAGATAGAAAACAGAAAACAGACAGAGAAAAAATGGAGAAACGAACTGCTCATGAAAAAGAAAAATATCAACCTTCATATGACACTACAATTCTCACAGAGGTAATAATACTGAAATGTTTTCGTTTGCAGAGATAAATGGCGCATAGTACACATAACATACTTTAATCTAAGTAATGAGTTAGAGTGTCAAGGGGTGGGTCATAAGCTAAATATATCTAAAAGTAGGCTTTTCATTTGACAGATGTCTTTGACAAAGAAACAAAGACCCATAAGACTTAGGATCAAGTAGAAATATATATTTTCTTAAAACATTTAGCTTTGCTCAAACCTCATGTACATGTCTAAAAGCCCTTCAGTGCTGAAAGAAAACTGTCTCAGGATTTGTTTTGTTCTTGTCTGGTTTGAGCCCAGAGCTGTATTTTAGAAGTTATTGAATTTATGGGCAGAGCCTCACTGGGTTCTTGCATTTCTTTTTATTTAAACACCAGTGAGTTTCCTATAGCTTTCTAACGATTGCAGAAGTTTTTAAAAGGCTTTTAAATTTTCCTCACTGTATAATGAAAAGAAATTGATCCACATCTTTGGTGTTTGTCCAGATGAGGCTTGAGCCTATAATTGAAGATGCAGTTGAACATGAGCAGAAAAAGTCCAGCAAGCGGACTTTGCCAGCAGACTACGGTGATTCTCTGGCAAAGCGAGGCAGTGTAAGGGACTTCTGCTTACTTTTCATTGTGCAAGTTATCTTGTGCAGTGTTAGATATAGGACCAATTTCCATCACCCAAGATTAAAAAACAAGGATTTTGTCTGCCTTGGCTTAATTTTGTGCACTTTCGTTTACCCACAAATTACTTCATGCTTGTATCTTAGTGAGAAATACTTCCTAAATCTAACACATAAAAATGTCAGCAGGCCTGTGACTCTTAATAAAAGCAAGAGCTTCAGTTTACACCTGAAATGGCTTTATTGAATAGCTATGTTCTTAACAACTGTTTTCTCTCCTGTAATTAATGGGAATGAGAAGTAGCAATATCATTCAGTTGAGATGTATTTTTCTATATTTTCACATGTAAGTTTCCACAAACTATTTTTTTTTCATGGCTCTGTGTTGTCTTAACTATTTGCAGTAATAATACTTTGCTTTCCTTATTAATGGCTTTCCATTTGTTAATACTATTGTTAAATTCCTAAATGAGCTTGGCCTAATCATGTATTTGCTCAATATGCAAATATTTATATGATACACTTCTTAAAAGTACAAACTGACAGTTGAATAATGCTATGTAGGCCTTTATTCTTCCCTTTGTACACACAACAAAATAGGCCTTCTCCATTTGTTAGCATGAAAGCAGCTGCCAGTGAAAGAGCCAGTTCAAGCATATCCAGTTGTTAAAATGTCCTTGGCTTGACTGACAATACATTTGAATGGTAACATTCTCGCTCCTGTGAACTGGCACTTTGAATTTCAGCAGGGGCCCTAATTTGACCCACTGTCTCTTTTCTCCAAATCACATGTACATTCCCTATATCGCTGTCTTGATTATCTACTGTAAAAAATAAGAATTATCTACCACTCACTCATATAAAATATCAACCCAACAATGTATAAGATAAAGGTAAAGGTACCCCTGCCCGTACGGGCCAGTCGTGTCCAACTCTAGGGTTGTGCGCCCATCTCACTTAAGAGGCCAGGGGCCAGCGCTGTCCGGAGACACTTCTGGGTCACGTGGCCAGCGTGATGAAGCTGCTCTGGCGAGCCTGCACCAGCGCAGCACACGGAAACACCGTTTACCTTCCCGCTATAAAGCGGTACCTATTTATCTACTTGCACTTAAGGGTGCTTTCGAACTGCTAGGTGGGCAGGAGCTGGGACTGAATGACGGGAGCTCACCCCGCCGCGGGGATTCGAACCGCCGACCATGCGATCGGCAAGCCCTAGGCGCTGAGGTTTTACCCACAGCGCCACCCGCGTCCCATATCAGTGTATACAATACAATAAAATGTAAGATGCAGAAAATCAATACAAAATGCCAGCTCATTCTGAAAAAATAAAAAGTAAACAACTGAATAGACCTGTCTGGCATAAATAATAATAATAATTCATGAGACATTTGAAAGTAAGCCATGCCAAATCTCTACTGGAAGAGTATTCCAGAGTGTGGTACCAGAAACATAAGTGCCTGGCTTCTAGTTGAGGCCAGTCGGACTTCTGAAACATAGGGGATATGTGATATTGAGTGTGGAGCAGGTAAAGTTGCGGCAGCAACTGAATGGTTGGGAGCATACAGGGTGCTCTCAGTTGTTCCTTTGCAGGCAGGCCTTGCTGATCAGCTCCGTCAGCAGGCAAATGACAGGTGGCCTTCAGGGAGGTGGGGATTCAGCCAACCGGGCTGAATAAGTTCTCTATCACTAATGTAGCATGCCAACGCTTTCTGTCCCTAAGGTGTCAGTGGTGGAAAGCTCTTGTTGGCTTATAGGATGGCAATCATCACTGAGTGCTATCTTGTGGTAACAAAAAAAACCCCTAAACCTTCCTTTTAAAAAGCCACTAAATGTTTTTTGTGCCATTCCTGCTCCTTCCACTATATGACAACCTGTGAAGTAGATTGGAATGAGAAATAGCAGCTAGCCCAAGATCATCCAGTGAGCTTCATGGCTGCTGGTGGTCTGAACCTGGGTCTTGCTGCTCTACACTGAATTTTCCCTAGAAGTTTTCTACCCCCACTAGGCTCGTCAAGGTTTCACATGATTCTACCGTGTCCTCTTTTTCTCATAGCTTTTGCATTAATGCTTTCAATAAGGGTTTCAGCAGTGTCCTTTCAGATATAGTGAGAATTGGAAATCTGTTCTGTCCAGTCGTGACAATAGCAGAAGACTAAAGAGCTCTTCTGAAAGAGCTGTTCAAACTTGTGCTGCAATCATTTATACAAACAGTTGGCTCCTTTGGTTGGAAACAGAAGAATGCATATCTGAGGGAAAGTAATACAAAATAGAGAGAACATTTACAAATAAATCACTGCTAAGTTCTTGAGTAGAGGTCCATGTAGTAAATAGTGGTCAACATCTAAAACTTTCGCTTAGAATCAAATGTGTACTTTAAGTGTAATTTCAGAAGGCATAAAGGCTACTGATACTTTTATCTTAAATTTACCATAAATGTGCAGCCTAAAAAGGTAAGGGGGGTAGTATAAAAAGTAAAGGGATAGAGATAGACAGTCAAAGCTTGTATTATCTTTTCATTTTTAACTGACGGAGGAAGCTTTCTCTTTATAATTATTGGTATACAATTCTACTGGGTCATGGGAAGGATTGGTTGTGGTGGACAAAGCAACAGGCTTACACAGGAGCAGTAGGATGGCAGACCTCCACCCACAGAGAGAAAGAGAGAGAGCTCTGCAAAATCTTAGTCTCTGGTATTACCATCCCAGGGACTATAGGATAGCACCCTTAAAATTCAGTACCCCTAAAATGCAGTAATTATTCAGCTAGAATGCATTTGCTTTAATCCAGTGTTAATTTCTGCTTAACTGTCATAATCTTGAGAAAATTATTGATCTAAAATGTCCCATTTAATCATAGGCAGCATGGATTACAATCTCAGAAGGAATATCATTCAGTTAGTATATTGAAAGCAATCATAATGTAATATAAAATACATACTGTATCAAAACAAATGCTGAACCTTCACATTTCAGGCACCCAGGAACTTTGTGGCACCTTCTTATACTTATTTCAGTTGTTGATGTTGTTTTAAACTATTACATTTAAAGAGAATATATATTTTTTTAAAAATTCTTAGAATTCACATCTGGAAGTAAAAACATGCAAGCATGCATATTAGGGTGTAGCTTCAGTGTGGGGTGCACATCTTTGAAATGCATATTTGCTTTGTCAGAAATCAGAACATGATTTATTGTTGCCCTAGAATTGGGGCTTAATCCCCATCGTGCACCAAAGGCGTGAAAAACAGCCAGCTATACATGCCAGCTTCCCCCTCTGCTTTCCGTGCTTCAATTGAGATGAAGTTCTTTCCCTGCCTGTAAAGAGAGAGCATGCATTAATAATATTTGTACTTAGAAGTAATGATATATAATAGTAAATAATAAAACACAGAACTCTGTGTTTCTCAGGCTTGTTGAAACTATTTTCTTGCTGAATAAAGAAAAAAAGCCTGTTGAGAATGGTTCTGCTCTCTTTTCCCTAGAGGGTATGTGTGAGAGAGGGAGAAGGGTTATGAAATTGGCATTCATAGCCTTCTTCCGAATGTGCATGGTTTCATCCTGATAAGAAAATGCAGGTGGTATTCCTCTTGAGTACTGGATACTGGGCACAAACTGGATCACTATCACGTTCCTACTCTGTGAGTGTCCAAAGACATTTGACAGATTGCTTTTGAAAGTAGGATGGTGGACCTTGGACTGATACTGCAAAGGTATGCATGTTTCTTTTCCCACCCACCCTAATCATGCCAAGCTAGCACATGATCCACCAATCCCTTGCAAATGAGGACCCTGGTAAGTTGTGGCTTCCAGTTACAGGGAAGAATCTAAACTTGTTCAGCTGAACATGCTTGGAATCCTCCTCCAGACATTCAATGGTTCAAAGCAATGCTTCAGAATTAGATAAACTAGGTCAGACCATTTAAAAAAAAAAACTGATCAAGTAATGCATTCCGGATATAGGAGCTGGCATGCAGTGCCCTTGGTAGGAGTGCATGTTTCCTTAAAGTATGTGGGAAAATTTTATGTTGCTGTTTCCCCTCTCTTTCTGTGAGGCAGAACGCAGCTTGCTAAAACTGGTTGTAGAATGTGAATGAGAAGTTCAAAAGTCCCCCTCCCTTCTTTTTTGTTTGCAGGAGATCTAAAGTTCCTTGCCATATGAGTGAGGTTCTTCCCTTTCTTGCTTTTGGGTGCTTAACACTGTGCACATTTGAGATGCCATAAAGTTTTGTGGACCTGCATCTAAATTTTAAACTTAGGTTTGTTTCAGTGCTATTAAATTACCATGGCTTCCCTTAGGAAACCATTGGAATGAGTTTTTGGTGAGAGATTTGTGGTTCCTTGTAGGCTTCTGTGTTCCCATGGTTCTTTTGGAGGAAACCATGCTAGTAAAGCTAATGTACATGAGCAGTTTCTGGATATTTCCTACAGAGTCATCCAGCTATACTGGAGCAACTTGAGCAGTGGTAATGCGTGGACTTACCTTTAAAATTTCCTGTTTTTGTTAGTCACACACTGAAAACAATCAGTTTATGGAATAGTTTAGAAATGCAGGTTTGAACAGATTCTGTTTGTGGGGGGGGGGGAGTCATTACTAAATTTATTATCACAATGCACGTATAATCTTTTAGTGACTTAGCTTGAGTTGTATGCATGCATAGTAAATATATAATTATATGATAAAATAAGTGAGGACTGGTAGAGAACTTTTGAGAAAGTAAGAGTTATGCTCTTGCAAAGTGAAGCCCAGCTTTAATTATAAAACTGCTGTTTTAATGTTTCTCTTTTCTCTAGTGTTCACCGTGGCCTGATACATCTACTGCATTTGTGAACAGTAGCCCTACCCCAACTCCGACGTTTGCCTCTACTCCACATAGTACTACTTACAGTGTCCCAGACAGGTATGCTTCTCTTCTAGCATGACGTATCTTAAATCAAGATTAAGACTGAAGAAAATGATGCTGTGGAACTTGTGATTTCCTTGTGTTTAATTATCTCTCTCGGGATAATCAGATTACAAGAAATTATAATACAAAGCCCAAAGCTTTACAGAAAAATGGAAGAGACAAGTTAACCCTTGTCAATATTCCTAGCTTAGTAGTGCAACAGAGGATATTGTGTTATCTCCTGCTCTTAGTGGTACGTCCTCCTTTTTTCATACCAGCCATTGAAAAGTCTGCCGCTATTTTATATTGTTTTGATTAAGGTGTTTCATGTATTGTACTTTTAGTGTATATTGCTTTTGTTTTAATATAAATATTGTTTGCAACTTTGGAGGCCTTTGAACTAAAAAGTGGTATATAAACAAACCATATCATTCAGTCTCCACTGTAGACTATTGGGGCTGGGGGGCAACTTGTACTTTGTCACAGGCAGTAAAATGTCCTTTACCAACCCTGTTCTAAGTACAGGATAAGGAGAAACAGCGCAGGTCTGTAGTACAACAATATTTTGTGGTCTTCAGTCTGGAAGTTGAATCCTATTGCAAGTGTGTGGCAGGGCTATGTTGTATTGTCTAGAGGTTAGTGTAAAATTCTGCCAATAAGACATCACAAATGTACCTGTTATAAAATTGCTGGCCATTCTCTTCTAGCAGTTCAGTGCAGGAGATGCTGACAGATAAATGCACTTTAAAACAGCACATGCACTGGAGATGGTTCCTAGTTGGAATTCTAGCACTGAACTGAGCTTTGTTAAATTTATGAAGTTCCATCCCAGCCTGAGTTTGCAGTGGGAAGTTTGCTGGCAGGAAAATACCTGAGAGGAGTGCCTCTGTATCACAGCCTTAGAGCTTCAAAAAATAAAAGTAAAATAATCACGTAATCTTCCTTTACGCATCCTTCCCTGTCTAGCAATTCATCATCTCCAAATCACCAAGGAGATGGAATTCCTCAAGTATCGGGAGAGGTGAGTTTCTAATGCTACCAGGAATCCCTCATACCATGTAGATAGAATGCATTGCTCTTTGGCATTCTGAGGAGCTGTGGGGTTGATGAAATGGGCTGGACAAAGACCGGAGCACGAGTGGTGGAAATCTCACTCCAAAACTGAGATAGAAAGCTGATACATTGTGTCTATCACATGGCCTTGAAGGCAGGACATTACAGTTGGCTGCATGCATCGCATCCGCAAGGAGTCAGCTCCAGTTTCATGTTGTATGGGACTTGTTACTCCAGATTTGTGGGGCAGACCCCTGGAGCACACAGTGCCTAGCTGCAAGTGGTTTGCAAGGCAACTGAAGGACAAGCTTGCTCCAATTTGGAGTGATTTAGATGCCGCTGTCACAGCAAATCCAGCCCAGTTGTCCAATGCTTTGTCTGGTCCAGTGTTACGGGATCAGCTCCAGTCAGTGCAGCCTGATGTGGGCAAGATCCTTAAAGTGATGCATCTAGCCATGCGCAGTCTTCGATCACTGCTCTTCCTGGCCAGAGTAGAATAGCCAGGTGCGTCCAGGATGTTACGAAAGCATTGTTGCCTGATTGGGTTCTGCCATCTGCCCTTAAAAAGCCAATGGTGTGGCTGATCCTTAAAAAATTCAACCCTGGACGCAATGGTGTGTAATAATTAAAAGCCAATTTCCAGTCATCCTCTCGGAAAGGTTTTTGGAGAGAGTGGTGGCAAAGAAACTGCAAGTGTTCCTGGATTTTGTTTTATTAGTTATAATGAGTATTCATATTGCTTTAAATGGTGTTTTATTGTTTTACAGCACCCAGATACTTTATGATATAGTGGTACATAAACACTTTTAGAAAGAAAATATTGTACTTTAAAAGCCTAAGAGTGCATATCACTATATAAAATGTAGATTTAAATAATTTTTTGTCTTCCCCCAGCAACTTCATCCGTCGGCCACAATCCAAGAAGCCCAACAATGGTTGCTTAAACATAGATTTTCCACTTACACAAGGCTGTTTTCAAATTTCTCAGGTACTTACAAGATCAACTTTTAGGTTTGCTTGTTTTTCAAAGTAGCTTTTCATTCCATGGGACTTCATGTATTTCTGATATATAAGTCAAGGGAGCAATATAGATTTAACAGACAACTTTGCTAGTTATCAGAAATTCAACCCAATTTCTTATTTTCCTTGTCAGTTCTTTCCAGCATTTTTTATGGTTTTTATTGACACACTTGCAGCATCCCTTCTTCACTATAATGTTAAGAACTGCCTTGCTCGATCAGGCCAAGGGTTCATCTCATTTCCAAAAGTTACTTCTGGGAAGTCCAGAAACAAGTTGTGCATCTTTCTCCTATTTTCCCCCAGCAGTAAATGAATATTTCCTCTGAAGCATGGAGGTTTAACCAAGAAGTAGTAGTGTCCTTCATGAAATTTTCTAACCCCTTTTAAAACATCTGTGCCACTGGGAAGTTTTGGAAAGTAACTATGTTCAGTATACTTTCCTCTGCCCTGTATTTGTTGCTGATCTACTTAATTGGAATAAAAAAATTCCTTCCTGTAGCACCTTAAAGACCAACTAAGTTAGTTCTTGGTATAAGCTTTCGTGTGCATGCACACTTCTTCAGATACACTCACTGTGTATCTGAAGAAGTGTGCATGCACACGAAAGCTTATACCAAGAACTAACTTAGTTGGTCTTTAAGGTGCTACAGGAAGGAATTTTTTTATTTCGACTATGGCAGACCAACACGGCTACCCATCTGTAACTACTTAATTGGGTGAGACTTCTCATATGAGAGTAGGAAAAACATCACATCACACTAAAGTATGTTGGGGTGGGAAACAGAACCAAACTCCGAACCAAGCAAAGGATGATGGGAGTTGTAGTCTAGTAGCATATGGAGGGTCACAGGTTGTCCAGCTGTGCTCTACACAGTCAATAATTTCTAGCACTTCCACCATGTCTTCCCTTAGTTATCATCTTCTAAAAATCCCCCAAGGCTTCCTTTATGGGGAAGGTGCTCCAACACTTGATTATTTCTGTACAATATCTCTTTTGGGATGTGCTATATGTGGTGTTCCAGATATGGCTGTTATTTACATAAAAACATGATATTGGAAGTCTTCTGAATAATCTTGTGTCATCTGCAAAGTTGGCCATCTTGCTGCTCACTCCTGATGCCATGCCCTTTAAATGACCAACTTAATAGCAACAGCTGCAGCATGATACAATTTGGATTCTTTTGTACCAAAAATTATCTGATTGTCTGCCTTCTCTGTGGATTGTTTCCTTAGGCTACTAGTTGAGTTTTGAGTGTCTGTCAGAATCCCCACCAAATAATATGCTGGAAGTGCACTTTCTGTTTTCTTTCATGCTTACGTCACTGATCAAGCATGTCTTTGGAATGCACACTCGTTGAGAGTAAATGTGAATAGTGGATAGTGAAAATAGTGCAGGTTGTTGTTGCTACAGCCTTCTCTTGTTGTTCCAACCCCAGTCATTATTGTGTAGAGGCATAATTAGAACCTTAACACAGTTTCCTTTGAATATGGAGAAAGGAGAGAAAACACAGCAGCTTCAGTCTCTGCCCTAAAACAGCTGCTATCCCAAGTGGCAGCAGCAAGACAAGAGGTAAACAACACAGAACCGTAACCTGAGAAACAGATGTCACAGTTGAGACCAAAGCAGAGAAGTTGGAGAAGAGAAAAACATAGTCCAAAGGGAAAACAAGAATGTTTAATACTTCCCCTCCCTTAACCATTTTAAATGTTAATTGAAAGTTTTGGGGAGCTTTTCTAAACGTTGGTTGCTACCCGAGGCGGCTAGCTGTAAGGAGTCTTGAGATTTGCTGGCAGAAAACTGTAACTGAAAATGCTCTGTGGATATGACACACTAATATTAGGGGCTGGTGGGGGGATCCTTGGTAGATTTGAATATGCATTGCTGAGGCTTGGATGGGTGAACAGGATGGAGTTGGTCTCACCCAGCTTTGCCCACCCAAGTACTCTGTGCAGCATCAGGGAGAACTTGATAGTTGAGGAGGGGGGTCTATAATGAATCCATCTCTCTCCAGGCTCTGTCCAGTTTATGGGGAGGGCAGGATCTAGAGTGTGTGTTCTTGGCACCCTGACCACCCTGTGATCTTTGAAGGGTGGTATGGAAATTTAATAAATCAGAATAAGAATATGAATGCACAGTGAATGAAGTGCTGCCCGTAATGACAAAGTTGTCACGAAACTTGTTGCCACGAAACTTGTCCTGCCAGAATTGGAAGGTTGGGCATATCTCCTTTCAGCTAAATGTTTTGGATAGAGAGGCCCTAAAGCATTTGTTGAGATGCACTTTAAGCAACAGTAGCATATTAGAACTGTGGACATTGAATTCTGATCTATATATTATATAGATGCTATTCTGCTTTTTTTCTGCAGGTGCTGATTTACTGAAGCTCACAAGAGAAGATCTGGTACAAATCTGTGGTCCAGCTGATGGAATTCGGCTTTACAATGCACTTAAATCAAGGTAAATATTATCCCTGTGCCAACTCTTGCTTGCATCAGTTTTGTACGAAAGTCTGTTTTAGACTAGAGGGATTTGGGAGATATTAATTTAGATTTTCGATTGGCATATGCCTGTGTGAGCTCATGCAGGAGTTGGAAGTACTGTGCTCAAAAGAAGAATGTTTTGTTGTACACCTTCAGGGCAGGCCACAGATATGATGCAGGCACTGATGAGCTCAAAGGTAGACTGTAAGACTGGTAGCAATGCAGTTGGGCAGTACTGATTTCTTGAAGACGGATGGGTTTGTTGCCAAGAGACAAATCTTCTCATTTAGGTGAGCTATAACCAACCTAAAGTTCTTGAGGTCATGGCTACTAAATATTAACAATTGCAGATTTCTAACTATGAATTAAGCTGGCATAATAGATGATGTTAACTTGCTGTTACTTCTGTTACTCAAGTAGTTATATTACAAAATTGCACCATACACCAGTGTCCTAATTGCTTTAAGTTTGAAGATTAATTCACCACCATTAGACAATCTCAGTGGTTCTGAGATGAGTCATCAGACTAAACAATCTTTGATAGTTTGCCTCAAATGTGAAGTAGTTTGTAAAGAAAATAAGTAGTGTTAAAGTAACAAAACATAATGATGTACGTCCATTTTATTTTGTACAGGAGTATTTATTTTTTCCCCTTACATTCCAGGTCTGTTAGGCCACGTCTAACAATCTATGTATGCCAAGAGCAATCAAGAAGTCTACAGCTTGAAAGGCAGCAAGACTCAGGCAGTGGAGAGAGCAGGAATGGTGCAATATATGGTATGTGTCTGTCAGGAGCTTATTTTAGTATCAACTGTATTACTATATGGGACTATATTACTATACATTGGAGGATTTATTCATCACTTACAGTCATCTTTAGGGCTGAAGGTTTTTTGAGTATTTGTTTGGAACAAATAAAAGTTAAATTTCTACTCTGCCAGTGTGAGTAGTTTATAATGGACAGAACTATTGGCGCTTCCGCAGTACAGAGAGCTGGTGTACACTTTATGTGACCTATTACACAGAAAAATACTGGTGAGGATAAACAACTTGCAAGTACCAAAGAGAGGGGTAAAGTTACAGATAGAGTCTATCATTTGACGTGCTGAGAACAAATCATACCAGATCGGCAGTAACTGCTCCCATTTTTTTTATGTAGGTTGGTTAGTAAAACAGAAATGTAAAGTTGACATAGACTAAATGTATGCACATCATTTTAACTTGTCCCACAATGCAGCCTTCTTAAAACAAACATTTTAAAAGGAACTGCTGTTAACAGATGGGGCTTGGATTCGTAGGACCTACATTCAGCTGAAGTGTATGATTCTATAAGGGGTCCCAGATGTGATGCTATTTAACATTTTCATGAATGAGCTACGCAAAGGGCTCAAATTTGCAGATAACAAAAGTGAGGAAATTGCAAACGTGTGATGGGACGATGAGCTGCTTGTGTGTAAAATCCTAGTCCCTCAGAGTTTGGTCAAGTTTGCAAACCTCTGTCTGTAACGGAGCCCCTTAAACATGGCTCCGTCAGTCGCTGGCAGATTCCGACAGTGGTTGCTTTCGGAATCGCTTCCAACATAAAAGCTCCTTAACGGAAACACGTCTTCTGGACTCTCTGCGTGACAGTTTCCGGCGAGGAGTGGGTGTCCCTACAGGAGGTCCTGAAACCTCCCCACTGTTTTCGCTGGAAGTGTCTCTGAGCCATCCCTCCAGCTCACTTTCCCTCAGCTCAGCTCCTCTCCCCCTACTGGTTCCCTCTTCAGCTGCTGAGTCTCTCCCAACCTGTGTGAGCCCTTTCACTTCCCTTCCTTCCGATGGCAGTTCCCTGACATCCACCTCCCCTCCAGGGCCCCCTTCATCCCCTCTCGCCCCCTCCTCTACGGGCGGTGAGGAGGCAAAACCCCGGAATGAACTTCCTTCATCTTCCGATGTCCCGAACACTTCTCTCCACCTGTTGCGGTTCCTGGTCTCGAAGTACTCCTCCTCCTCAGAGTCCATCTCCCCTTCCCCTTCCGAGTCCGAGAATCCTTCCAACTCCTCCTCCTCATCGGTGGTCCCAAAGTATTCCCTCCGGAACCTCTCCACAGGCTGAGGTTTCCTTGGGAACCTTTGATGGAACGTTTCTATCAATACCTCGTCATTGATATCTTCTGCCATTACCCAAGTGTTTTCTGACTCCGGTTCTCCTTCCCACGCTACCAAATACTCCACCTGATCCCCCTTCCACCTGGCGTCGAGGATTTCTGCCACATGGCTGCTGCATTCCCTTTCTTCTATGACCGGTCCCCGAGTGGCCATCCCTTCTCGTCCCCCCTCATACGGTGACAGTAACGACCTGTGAAATACTGGGTGCAGTTTCATGTGGTTGGGTAACCGGAGCCTGAAAGCCACTGGGTTGACCTGTTGAATGACCTCAAAGGGACCCAATCTCCTGGGTCTTAATTTCTTACAACCTCCTTTGAACGGCAACCCTTGGGTTGACAGCCACACCCTATCTCCCACCCTTATGGTTTCACCTTCCCTTCGGTTCTTGTCTGCCTGCCTCTTGTATTCTTCCTTCGCCCTTTCTAAGTTGAGTTGGAGCTGACGATGGATTGCTTCCATTTCTTCTACAAAATGCTCGGCTGCCGGGACGCTCCATCTCTCCCCTTCTCCCCCTGGGAAAGCCCTGGGATGACACCCATAATTAGCCAAGAAGGGGCTCATCCCTGTGGACACATTCTCGGCATTGTTGTAGGCAAATTCCGCCAGCGCCAACTTTTCTACCCAGTCATTCTCTCTGTCATTGACATAACACCTCAGGTATTGCTGGAGGACCCCGTTTGCTCTTTCCGCCTGCCCGTTGGTTTCAGGGTGCCGGGCAGTCGAAAAGTTGACCTCCACCTGCAGTAAGCTCATGAGCTTCCTCCAGAACCTGGAAGTAAATTGTTTTCCTCGGTCTGAGACCACCCTCAATGGCACCCCGTGCAACCTAAAAATGTGTTCTACAAATAACTTCGCTGTCTCTTCCGCCGTGACTGCATGCGAGCAGGCTACAAAGTGGCACATCTTTGTTAGTAGGTCTACCACCACCATGATGGCTGTTTTCCCCTTGGACTTCGGCAGATCAGTCATAAAATCTATCGACACTGCCTCCCAAGGTCGTTCTGGGGTTGGTAAGGGTTCTAATAGCCCCGCCGGTGCCCGCCTCTCCCCTTTGGCTCGCTGGCATTGCTCACACCCTCTTACATACTCCCGTACATCTTCCCTCACCTTAGGCCACCAAAATTCCCTGGTGACCAACCACATGGTTTTGTGTTGTCCAAAATGCCCCGCCGTGGGGCTGTCGTGCAACTGCTTGAGTACCCTCCCCCTTAAGTCTCCTTCAGGGATATACAGTGCCCCTTTGTAATACAAAGCTCCATTTCTTT
Source organism: Podarcis pityusensis (assembly GCF_964106645.2). Classification (NCBI taxonomy): domain Eukaryota; kingdom Metazoa; phylum Chordata; class Lepidosauria; order Squamata; family Lacertidae; genus Podarcis; species Podarcis pityusensis. The sequence goes on along the minus strand of NC_138037.1, from coordinate 50,137,330 downwards.
CCTCGAAACCCCCTGGTTCCTCTCCCTCACCCCTAAGACCTCTGAGCTTATTCTGGGCGTATTCATCATTCTCTGTTTCCTCTACCAGTTCTCTTTGTCCCACCAATGCCGCCCCACACACCCAGCGGTCCTCTGGAATGACATGTCTCTCTTCGGGTGCTCCCTCCCCCTCCAAATATTCAGGTTTGCGTGAGAGAGCGTCCGCCCTAATGTTCTCTGGGCCTGGCACGTAACAAATCTCAAAGTTAAATTTGGAGAACTCCTGGGCCCATCTCACTTGCCGTTGGTTGAGCACTCGTGCCGTCCTCCAATACTCTAGGTTCTTGTGGTCAGTGCACACTTGCACCTTATGTTGTGCGCCAATTAGCAGGTGCCTCCATCTCCGGAACGCCTCATGAATGGCTAGTAGTTCTCGGTCATACACCGTGTAGTTCCTCTCGGATTTGTTCAGCTTTCGCGAAAAAAAGGCACACGGTCTCCACTCTGACTCCTCCTTCCCTGGCTGCAGAAGCACCGCCCCAATCGCTCTGTCTGATGCGTCAGTTTCCACTCTCATCGGTTTTTGTAAATCCACATGCAGGAGTTGTTGTTCCGAGGCGAAGGCCCTTTTTAGTTCCTCAAATGCTCGCTCCGCCTCCTCAGTCCAAACGAACTTCTTCTTACTGCTGAGACAGTCCGTAATGGGCGCCGTCAGGTGGGCAAAGTTTCGGATGAACTTACGATAGAAGTTCCCAAATCCTAGGAACCTCTGCACATCCTTCCTTGTTTTGGGTGTTTTCCATTCCAGCACCGCCTGGACCTTGCCGGGATCCATGGCCAATCCCTTGTCTGACAGGCGATACCCCAGGAATTCCACCTCCTTGGTATGAAACTGACACTTCTCCAGTTTCACCCACAGCTGGTTGGCTTGCAGTCTGCTCAACACTTCTCAGAATACACCAACACGTCGTCTAAGAAGGCCACACAATTCTTGTAAAGCAAAGGCCCCAGGACGTGGTTCATAAACGATTGAAAGCACGCGGAGCCTCCTTGTAGGCCGAAGGGCATAACTAAATATTCAAATGCCCCCAAAGGGGTGAACATGGTGGTTTTCCATTCATCCCCCTTCCTTATTCGTATCAGGTTGTACGCCCCCCTTAGGTCCAGTTTAGTAAAAATCTTTCCCTTCCTGACCCTTGTCAAAATGTCGTCAATCCTGGGCATAGGGAAAGCCACTGGTTCTGACACTGCATTTAAGGCCCTGAAGTCACACACAAGCCTCGGCTTGTTCGTGTTTTTTTTATCCACAAAAAACACTGGGCTGCCCCCCACCGCCCTGGACTCTCTGATGAACCCTCTCTTCAGGTTCTTGTCAATGAACTCTCTTAGCTCCTGCATCTCTCTGTCTGACATGGCGTACAGCTTGCCTACAGGGAGCTGTGCCCCAGGGAGTAAATTGATTTGACAGTCAAAGGGTCTATGCGGGGGTAGTTGGTCAGCTTCCCTTTCGCTGAAGACGTCGCGGAGATCTGCGTATTGTCGTGGTACCTTCACGTTCTCCGTTACTTCAGTCCCTGCTAGGGTGGCTTGGGCCCCTGCCAAACCCTTTCCCTCTTTGCAGTGTTCTAAGCAATGTGCTGAACCAAAAGAAACCACTCTCTGATGCCAGCCCACCAGCGGATCATGTAACGCTAGCCAGCTCATCCCCAATATAATGGGAGCTCCTCCCAAGGTGGCCACATTAAACGCTATCAGTTCGGTGTGCCTTGCCACCTTCATTATCATTGGGACGGTCTGCAAGCTGACTTCTCCTCCCAACAGCTCCCTGCCATCGATCGTGGTCACCTGCAGGGGGTTGCTTAAAGGGATCGTCTGTATCTGGTGTTCAGCTGCAAACTCTTTGCTCATGAAATTGCAGGAGCTGCCTGAGTCCAACAGCGCCTTTATCTTTAGAGGGTGTCCGTTTGGCAGCTCTAGCGCCACTTCTATCACTAGGGCGGGTTTAGGAGGTTCTGGCGTGGGCACTTTCACTGCTCTTTGGCCTGGCTGCTGTGCCCCGACGGTGGCAGCCAGGCGTTGGCTTTTACTTGCTTCGGTATTTCTTCCTCTCTTCCCTCCACAGCTCCTACCATCCCTTGCCATTCCTTCCTCTGGGGGCAGACTCTGGCAAAGTGACCTGGCTGTTGGCAGAGATAGCATTTCCGGGCGCCTTTTCCCTCCTTCTTTCCCCCCTCACTGGGCTTTGAAACTGCGCGCGCGCGCGCTGTTCCGATTTCCATCGGCTCTGCCGGCGGGAAAGTTGGCTCTGGAATGTCTGGAATGCGGAACTCCTTCCAACGTTCCCCCTTCCCTTCCCGCCTCTCCAATGCTCTCGCCTCCTGGCGCGCTCCTATGGTCAGCGCTGATTTGGTCAGCTGGTCCATAGACTCCGCCCTGGGCGCCCGGGAAAGTTCGTCTTTCACAGCCGAAGAAAGCCCTTCTTCAAAGAGCATTTGAATGGGTTCCGCCGATAGATCCCACCCCAATTTATGGATCAACATGGTGAACTCAGTCCAGTACTCACGGACAGATCGGCTCCCCTGTTTGCAAGCCATTAACTGTCTGCGGACCACTCCCTGTTCAATATCGCTGGAAAACATCAGATCCATGGCGCGAAAGAACTTCATCGTGTCCTTTAGGACGTCACTATTCGCTGCCATCAGGGGTCTAACCCAGTCTCTCGCCCCCTTTTCAAGATGCCCAATCACGAAAGCCACTCGTGATTCCTCGTCAGGGAATTCATCAAACTGCAGATTGAGGGCATATTGCATCTCTGTCCGAAAGCCATGATAGTCTTTGGGCTCCCCCCCAAACTTCTGCACCAATCCTGGTACCTTTCTGACGAGCTGGGTGTCTTTCCCCTTTTTGTCTGCATCCTGAGCCCTCCTCTCCTCAAGCCTCGCCGTCTGCAGCGCTAGCTGGACCTCCAACACCCGGTACCTTTCTTCCAGGCTTGGACCCGCTCCAGCTCCTGCTTCTCCGGTTCCGGCTGGGTTGCTCATGATGCCTTCTCCTGCACAAGCTGCTCACGGAGACTGTCGGAATGCTGTGATGGGACGATGAGCTGCTTGTGTGTAAAATCCTAGTCCCTCAGAGTTTGGTCAAGTTTGCAAACCTCTGTCTGTAACGGAGCCCCTTAAACATGGCTCCGTCAGTCGCTGGCAGATTCCGACAGTGGTTGCTTTCGGAATCGCTTCCAACATAAAAGCTCCTTAACGGAAACACGTCTTCTGGACTCTCTGCGTGACAGTTTCCGGCGAGGAGTGGGTGTCCCTACAGGAGGTCCTGAAACCTCCCCACTGTTTTCGCTGGAAGTGTCTCTGAGCCATCCCTCCAGCTCACTTTCCCTCAGCTCAGCTCCTCTCCCCCTACTGGTTCCCTCTTCAGCTGCTGAGTCTCTCCCAACCTGTGTGAGCCCTTTCACTTCCCTTCCTTCCGATGGCAGTTCCCTGACAAAACGCTAGAGGAAAAACTAAATTTTTAGCATCATCTTTATATGAATGTTAAGTAAAATTGAGCTTAACAGGAACAAATGAAAAGTGCTGCATGAAAGGATGAACAGAGTGTGATGGTGTAAGGGCTGCATCTAATTAAATCTTATTTGTCTGGGTGAACAGGATCTTAACTGCTTGCAGCAACTAGAAACCATAGCAACTGCTATGCACTATGAAGTGGCACTGGAAATACCTCTTTGCAGGATGATACAGAATGATGTGTGTCCCTTACATAGACATTTTACACTGCCCCTCTGGCTACGTGGAACTCATTTAGAGCACCATGTAGGCAGAACACACTTTGTCTTGGCTCAGTTCCAGGAAGTAATGGGAGCCATTGATGGGTTAGGATGCTCAGATTTCTGTGGTGGCTGGGAAGCGTGTTTACAGTTAACGCAAGTGCACCAAGCCCCTTGAATGATATGTATGATTTGGCCGCAGTTAGTAAAGGTAAAGGGACCCCTGACCATTAGGTCCAGTCGTGACCGACTCTGGGTTGCAGCACTCATCTCACTTTATTGGCCAAGGGAGCCAACGTACAGCTTCCGGGTCATGTGGCCAGCATGACTAAGCCCGCTTCTGGCAACCCAGAGCAGCGCACGGAAACGCCGTTTACCTTCCCCCCGGAGTGGTACCTATTTATCTACTTGCACTTTGACGTGCTTTTGAACTTAGTTACATCCTGTTTGGATTTCTGTAACACGGTCTTTGTGGGGCTGCTTTTGGAAAGTGCTCAGAAGCTTCGACTGGCTCAAAGAGCTGCAGTCAGATTGCTGACCATATGGACTGCCTTCTTAGAACAGCTTCACTGGCTTCTGGTCTCTTTGCAGGCACAATTCAGAGTGCTGTTTATGCCCTGTAAAGCCCTACATGGCATAGGTCCAAGCTGTCTGAAAGACCGTATTCCCTCATGCAAACCTGCCCGAGTTTTGAGCTCTTCAGGGGAGGCTCTTCTCTCAGTCATCTACCCTCACAGGCACATTGGGTGGGGATGTGGGAAAGGACCTTCTCAGTGGCTGCTCCCAGATTCTGGAATTGGCTCCTTGGATTTGTCCTCCTTGCTCCATCAGGCCTTTTGGGCACTGACTGTGAACTTTCAATGAAAGGGTAGTGCTGTGTTGTTTTTACTGTAATTATTTGTATGTTTTAAACAGATATTATATCTGATTACAATTTTAATTCTATCAATTTTTTAATTCTTTTCCACATTTTTAATGATTCTTCTTTTTATCGAGTCCTGTCAGGGGAAAAGGCAGGTTATAAAATGGATATAATTAATAATAATAATAATAATACACTGATTTGTTTCTTTTGTGAATGGCATTTAGTATTTTAGAATACAGATTCTAGTAACTTTCACAAAGAAAATAGTGATGGAAAGTCTATGCTGAAGGAACATTGTAGGAGTACTTTAAAAGGTATTTTTATTTTAGTTTATCATGCAATCTACTTGGAAGAAATGGCTGCCTCTGAAGTCATGCGCAAACTTGCATTGGTGTTCAATATTCCTTTGCATCAGATCAACCAGGTTTACAGACAGGGTCCTACTGGCATCCATATTCTCGTCAGTGACCAGGTAAATTACATTGTTTTTAATATATCTATATACTGGGCGCTCGGGTGAAGGGTTAGGACAGCCATGGGCATGTTGTTCATAGTAGCCACCCATACCCCAGGTCCCTGCTGTCAGAATGGAAACCATTCAAACTTCTTTTTGAGATCCCTCTTGAACCTCCCACAAGCTTTATTTTTTAAATAATCTCTAGAGTTCACAATGCCTTGTTTCTGTGCTTGTTTAAATTACAGCATATGTCAGACAAGAGGTTTCCCCAAAAAAAGTTTGGGGCAAATTTCATAATGGTGCTGCTGAGCTAACAAATGCAAAAACCCTTATCAACAAAATATGGACTTTTTGGTGATGACTTTAAGCTTGCTACCCCTATAGCAGCAAAGCAGGATATTAAAAATAAAATTTAAAGATTAAATCTAATTAACCAGGACTTTTTAACTATGCAGTTCTCACCATTTTATTATTCTATGAAATCTGATTTTGGTCTATTACATTTTTTCTCTCTCAGTTGATGTGTTGAGGGAGGCATTTCTAATTATGCTATCCCAAAATATGCTGACAATGTATTGTAAATGGGAGAAATGCCAGAATACCAGTAAATCCATAATTGTATCTGCAGCAGGGAGAGGTGGAAAATATTATTCATTATATTACGTATTGCTGCTAGGGACAGATTTCTCAAAGGAATTTTCCACTTTCCTTTTTGAACAGGGAGAAATATCTGTTGTTTGTTGATGGGTGGGGATACATGATTTCTGCATTTGCCTTAGCAGCACAATGGATCAGACACCATTTCTGTGTGCTGGGGACAACCCATGCTAAAATGTACTTCAGTTCTGTTTGTATTTTTATTATGGCCTCTAACAAGTAAATTTGAGTACCTAATATATATATAAGGGATTATGTTTAATGAGCGTTGGGTTAGAAATCTAAATAAAAGTATTGTTTATTCATAAACTCATCAATTTCTCTGCCATTCCCCCATTAACCCCCTATGGTTCCCCTTCCCAAACGCATTTCTGAAGCCACTTCTGTTTTCTGCAGCTTTGCTTTGTGCCAGTTTTCACCTTCACCCCCCCCCCCCATGTCTGTGCCTCCACCACCACTCTTTTTCTGGAACTCCCTGCCATTTAATACAGATCACCTTCTGTATCTTCGTCCTTCCCATGCAGCTACGAAGCACCCTTTTCAACTTCCACCCAGTTATGCAACCACACCCCCTCCTATTCTGCAGGCCCATTAATGCCCCTGCTTTTATCTTCACCCCTGTTGCTGTGCCACCTAATCACTCCTGTTTTGCAACCCTCTTTTTTTCAACTCAGACTTGCACACAGGCCATCCCCATTTCCATGCTTCATCCTCTCTCTTGTTCTGCAGCCCCATTTATGCTCAAAGCACATGCTGTTATGTAATGTAGCTTTACGAAAGAATATCAAGAGCAAGCCTGCCAGTTAGCTTGTTCAGTTAAAGGTTCAGTTCACGGCTGTTGTACATAGGAGTGTTTGCTTGTTAATGAAATATCTCTTTTAAATTACTACACTGAACCTGGAACTTCACATTGTGTGAGCATATGGAATATTTGAGGGGGGTCTGCATCTGTTATTTCTCGCATGGCACAGTCGAGGGATGGAAGTTGAAGATGAATGAAAAGGCAGAAGTAGATGCTTAAAACAACAGCAGAAATTTAAGTAAAGTTGGGGATTGAGAGACACCACAAATATTCAAGCAGGGTCTGCACAATTATATTCTTACATTCGTAGAGATACAAAGATCCAGACACCCACACATGGCCACATAACTGTCACTCGTCATTGAGCACAGTAGAGTTTTATTTTTTTTAAAATATCATGCAAACATGACGACGACACTTTTTTACTAGAGCTCAGGTTGCTTGGCTCTCCTTGTGGCAATTTTGGGTGATGCATGAAACTTAGGTACACTGCTATGCATGTAGCTGCATTTAATTGTCTTTCTTCCTAGATGGTTCAAAACTTTGAAGATGAAAGCTGCTTCTTAGTTACCACAATAAAAGGTATGCTAATAATAATGGACAAAGCCCAGTGTTGAAAATGATACCCTTAGCTTAGTTTTAAAAACTGCCTATGTGATGCACTGGCTTCCCTGCATTTTTTACTTACCAGTAGTTTTTTGCAGTATGTTAGTTAAAGCAGACTTGCATTTAAATGTTTTACATTCAGTTTCTCTTTAAATACCTTCCATTATTTTTGTTCTGAAATTGAATGTGTTTTAAAGTTGCAACCTGCTTCTCCTGAACTCGGGACTACTTTCAACCACTCTATATACTGCCATTTAGATATCTTTCAGTAAAAGAAAAAGGAACTAAAACTATTAAAGTTACACTTGAAAAAATGTTTTCAAAGTATTTAATTTTTGCTGAATGAGTCTTTCCAGAATTGTGAGATACTTAGGCATAAGAACTGATGACATCTGTCTTTGTAGAGTAGAACGGAAACAGTCCTGATTTCAAGGTCTTATGGAACCCATAGTCTGGCAGTTCAGTGAGCCCTAGAAAATACTTTTAATAGCTTTTTATATTCATGTGCTTTCATTATAAAATTTTATTATAAATTGAAATAATGGCTCCTTTTGAATTACAGCTGAAAATGGCGAAGGCTTCCATATAATTTTGAAGTGATGTTGCCATACAATATAATGGACTGAAATTCCAGTATAGAATGAAGTCATGCTCAAGAATGACAAATAACACCGTCTCTTCAGGGATCTGACTTCACCGTATAGAATGTTTCATATTGAAAACACAAGGTGACCTTTCTAATGAGCTGTTTAGTAGATGAACTTCCCACTGCCATAGCCAAAAGTCCTCATAAGAGGTAACAATGCCGGAATAGCTAACGTACAGGCATGGAAAAAAACAAAGGTGTTTGCCCTTTTTAAAATTAAGGCAAGCTATGGCCAGTAGATGCAGTTTGTAGAAGCGTTACTGCTTTCCTATTACACTGTATCCAGTTTGAATGTAAACTTATTCTGGGCATTTACCTTTCTGTGCCAGTTTGTCTATTACTCGCTTGTACCTTTATGCTGATTTTATTTTTTGATGTTAGCAGAGCACATAGTAATTTGTGTGGAAATAAGTAGTAAAAATGATAGCAATCAGGTTTTGGGTCTTGAGAGTAAAGCTGTCAAAACAGCATCCTCCGTGTAAATTGTGTATAAGCGTGAATGTAAGAAGTGTAAATGTCAAAAGGTGGACTTACTGAAAGTCCTAGCCAGATGAAAATTAAGCATGCAGCAGACCGCATCATCATCAGTACCTATTTGAGAGGATAAGAAGAAATCCTGTGAGGTACAATACTTTGCTTTGTAATAGGCATGTTACAGAAAATCTGCCTATGCATCATGTCTTTTTTAGTTTTTTCTATAAAGCACTACTGCAGCATTTCAATTTCAATGTTTCACTTTTTGAACCACACTATTATTAATAGTAGTGAGTTGGGACTTCCTCATGGAGAAAAAGGGAATGTCACTGGCACCAAGGGACTATTCTAAAGCATTAAGCAGGAATCTACAAACGTTGATTTTGGTTACCGCTCTAGTTGAAGACCAGGATCTTCCCATGTGTGAACTGTTCGTTGCTTTTTTTCTCTGACTGTTGTGGAAAACCATAGTTACAGTGCCTCTTCCATACAACCAAATACTTGATTAGCAGTTGCACAACTTAATGAATGAGCTGCAAAAATGTCCTTAAATGTTGGCTGAAGAGCAGAGAACTATCCAAGGACAGGTGCACATGTCTGCTCTGCATTAATATAGGTTTGTGGGAGATTCAGACAGAGAATGCTGGTTGTTCCGTCATGGTAGGTGGCTTGCCCCTTAATCAAATAGCTAAAATCTTAACTGATGTAGTGAATATTTGAAGGTGGGAAGAGCAGCATGTCAAATACTGTTCTTAATTTCATTCCCATTTATAATTATGCCTAGGTTAAGTCTTTCTGTTAAGAATGTTGTTTCATTCCTAGAGTAGGATGAGGGCTTACTCCCCACCCCCCATGACCTGGACTATTCTGCACTGATGGGGAAGGAGAGTAGAGTTTGTGAGCATACTTAATTGTTTTGAGTTTTTCTTGCCTATAAATTATTTTGGTTGTACTCGGGTGTCTTCAATGGACTTGATGCATCATCTCATTTTTCTAATCTGTGGAGAATCTGAAAAATGTCACGATTAAATTATAAAAGCTGTACAGTAGTTTGGTTCACTTGGATTTAATTATGGCACCAGCAAATTGCTTTTTGTTTTTAAATAAGATGTATACATTTCAATTTCAGTAAAAACATTTTCCAATAATGATTGTATCTTTCCTTACTTGCAAAGTAATACTGAAGTGCAGGTGTTGCTGAGATCTTTTTGTTTGGACAGAAGCTTTCCACCCATTTTCAGCTACTCACGTATGAAAACTGTTCTGAGTATGCTGTTGGCAGAAGATTGACTCTTGCATTAATTTTTCTTTCGTGGGGCGGGGGGAATGATTGAAACCAGTCTAAATAGGGATGCCTTTATTTAAATAGTGTACCAAATTTTTTTACTTCGAGCAAGTACCTTTTTAATAACTGGAATTTCATAAACACTTTACCTTTTAAGAGTTGAACACATATCAAAACAATTTTGTTTGACAAGCTATTAGATTTTTCCCTGTGACAGCTTAAATTACCATAGACAGATAGCAAATCAGACAGATATGGTCTGCAAACTATTCCTCTCAACAGAAAAAGAAATACATTTTCCATTGTTGGCAATCAATGTAATGCATAATCTAGCTGTAAAGTAGTCTCAAGACATCAGTACCTAGCATTTCCAATCATACATTTTTTCCTCAATTTGATTACCCCTTAGCTGAAATGAATTGATTCCTTTAATTTTCAGTGTGCTGTGAACATAGAGTTCAGGGCATACACTGGCTATGTTAATACAGTGGTACCTTGGTTTACAACCATAATCTGTTCTGGAGGTCCGGTTGTACTTTCGCCAATGGGGCCTCCCCAAAAAAATGGGTTGTACAGTGATACTTCGGGGTACAGATGCATCAGGTTACAAACTCCGCTAACCCAGAAATAGTACCTTGGGTTAAGAACTTTGCTTCAGGATGAGAACAGAAATTGTGCAGCGGTGGCACAGTGGTAGCGAGAGGCCCCATTAGCTAACGTGGTGCCTCAGGTTAAGAACAGTTTCAGGTTAAGAACAGACCTCCAGAACGAATTAAGTTCTTAACCTGAGGTACCACTGTAATCCAGAAAAAGGGACACACACTTCTGGATTTGACATGGTTGTAATCCAAAGCAGTTGCAAAACAAGGTACCACTGTATATGATTTACCATTATATGAATAACCCCTCAGGCTTAGGCATACTGCTTCTCCTCCTGGAATGGTAGTGAGAAGACTGATAATGAAAACTTCTAATCTCACTGCTGCACCAGAGACGTGCACAAGTCCCATTCATATAACACAGCAATGGGAAATAACCAGCTCTCTAGCTGTTCTTCAATTCCAACTTCCAGCAACAGCAGCCAGCATGGATCAGTGGTCAGGATGCTAGAAGCTCCAATGTCTTAACATCTGGAGGACCACACATTCTCCCTAATATAATATTACACGGTTTGAGTGAGATCTCTAATATGTCAGGCAGAACTTAACCCCTGCCACAGTACCACTGCTTATTTTCAGAAACATTGTATTGCGTTGTCCTAATATTTTTATGTTCTATATATTCATAATATTGGCTTCAAAGATTCCCATGAGACAAAAGCACTGTTCCACCTTAAATGCTCATTCCTTTTCAGCAAAGCCCAAGTAACTACTAGACAATATGCCTTTCCTATTTAGAGCCCTACAAGAGTCCTTTCAGAACTTAGCAACTGGTTTATAATTGCCCTTGGGAAACAGCCTCTAGCATTTCTCCAATATAGGAAATTGGAGTATCGGGGAAAGGTGCAGGAGGCATCCATAAAACAGGAGGCAGTATCGTATGGAGCAGGTTTGAATGTTTTAGCCAGTTCCCCAGTCTCCTGCAGTTCTGGACCAGAGACCATATGTGAGGAAGACATACCCTCCAAATCAGTATGGCACAAGACTGAAGGTAAATACCATACTGCACTCCCTTAAATATGGTGGGCATGGATACCTTCTGGAAAGAACATTCATGGTAAGTAACCAACATTCCGAATAATGGCATACAGGAGGCATCAAGAAAACAATAGGACTTGCTTAAACTGTCTGGTCAGGGAGGAGCATTACAAGTGACCATTCTAGGATTTTAAACTGTTTTTATTGATAATTTTAATATTTCAATCTAGTGGTATATAAATTTTGTTAAATAAATCAAGGCAATCCCCCCACCTGAAACGAACAGCATAAAGACAAAAAACCTGTCTTATTCTAGTCCAGGCAAGACTCTCAAGAAATGGCCAGGAAAGAAAGAGACCCCCCTCTGAAGCACATCCCTTTTCTTATATTTTTATTAAAACATCCCTTAGGGCCACCTCCCCAGTCACTGACCCTTTAAAGACATACAGTGGTGCCTCGCAAGACGAAAAGAATCCGTTCCGCGAGTCTCTTCGTCTTGCGGGTTTTTTCGTCTTGCGAATCAAGCCCATTAGAGGTTTAGCGGCTTAGCGCTACAGTATTAGCGGCTTAGCCAGCTTAAAGATCAGCTGATAAGCGGCTTAAAGATCAGCTGATAAGCGGCTTAGCCATCAGCTGATAAGCGGTTTAGCGGCTTGGGAAAAAGGGTAGGAAGGAAAAAAACCCCGCAGGAACTCGGAAGACATTTTCGTCTTGCGAAGCAAGCACATAGGAAATTCGTTTTGCGAAGCACCTCCAAAACGGAAAACCCTTTCGTCTAGCGGGTTTTCCGTCTTGCGAGGCATTCGTCTTGCGGGGCACCACTGTACCAGATTGTATGACTGTCCATTGTGTTAGCTTCAGAGGTCTAAATGGCAAACCAACAAACCTAGTATCTGCTATAAAGGCTAGAGGTCACCAGACAAATTTGAATTCTGTATACAGTGGTACCTCGGATTACAGACACTTCAAGTTACAGACTCGGCTAGCCCGGAAATAGTACCTCAGGTTAAGAACTTTGCTTCAGGGTGAGAACAGAAATTGCGCAACGGCAGCAGTGGGAGGCCCCATTAGCTAAAGTGGTACCTCAGGTTAAGAAAAGTTTCAGGTTAAGAATGGACCCCCAGAATGAATTAAGTTGTTAACCTGAGGTACCACTGTAGCCTATTGGCAGTCTCCTGCCATCAGATCCTTCACCCAAAGGAAGGATGCACAAGACAAAATAGAAGCTGTGGAGGAAGTCCGCTGGCCGGTCTTTAACACTGGCTCTGAACATTGCTTGCCTAATCCTTCAAAGAGGTATCCCCATCCCAGGGGACCACTGCCTCCAACAATAGCACTACTACTGGGCCATCATCAAAGGGAAATTTGAACCTGTCCAAGGTCTTTTCTGGAAAGGAATAAAACTTTTCTGCTACTCCTACAGCCTTCCTACCTTGCAAGGGTGTCGATCAATCAGCACTGACCAGCTTTCTGAACAATGCCAGAAAGGGAACCTCACTGGAAGAAGAATTTGGAGCTGGAAAATCTGGTGCTTCTCTAGACTATGACTGGGATGTCAAGGTCTGCTTATGATTCCAGATCTAGGGACAATACCCTAGAAAGAAAAGGCACAAAATCATCAGAATGGAGTAACTGGTGTAAGCATCTTGCTGCTGCCATGTGAGACCACTCTTCTTCCTTCCCAGGGGAGTCCTAAGGATTCCTCTGTAGAGAAGGAAGAGGAGCCTCAGAGCCTATACCCGAAAGAGGAGAGTCTTTCAACACACCATGGAAAAGTGCCCATAAAAAGGCTTGCAGACAGACTCTTGAGCTGCTTTTGTTTCCCATGAGATTTGTTTTGTTCTTTTTTTCCTTTTTTCAACACTACTGACTCTGGAAGGAGCAGGCATGAAAAGAACCTCCCTTGACCAGAGAGCTAGAACAAATGGCCCACCCTTCATGGGGCACCTGATGTCATATGGCATCAAGCATGGGAAAGGTGAAGCCGTGGTAGCAAAGGAACAATAGGGAGTGCTCCTGATGGTTCCTATGGAGCTGCCCTGCTACTTTCAGAAGGGAGCCACAGTCTTTCCTGGAGCCACAGTCCTTACGCTTCGATGTCTCCTCTCTTCTGACTGGACAGGCAGGATCACATGAAGATCCTTGCTGGGGGACAAGTCGTCCCACACTCTCCAGACTGGCCCTGTCTTCCTAGCAAGGCAGATAGGTTTTCCCCCCCCCAGCGCTGAATAAAATTTGGCAACTTTTACATGTGTTTGGTCTATTTCATTTTTCTTCTTAACCTTGCCTTTTTCCTTCAAACCCCTCCCCTATACACAATCTTCGTACAGTGTACTGGAGCAGAGATCCAGGACAATTTATGGGGCATCAGCTACACACTTGCTTAGAATTACGTTCCATTGAATAAAGAGAAGTTCCTCTGCAGCTGTGGCTATACCTGTTCCATGCTTGATGTCATATGAAGGCTGAAGTTCAACTCTATCACATGACACTGTCTCACTGGGGAGTGGTGTGATAAGCCACTATCTTCTGGGTGCTTCCTGCATACCATTCCAGAGAAGCTGCTTTGTTCAACAGGTTACATTTGCCTTTGCTTGAAGGCAAGTTATAATATTATGGCCTGTTCAGGTTCTGTAAACCAACCGTGCCAACAGTTAAATACAGTTTTGGTTACATGTGTTAAAGGTTTTCCCCGATGATCTTTAATACTTAAACCATGGAGGTGCAACTAACTGTAGGGTTCTACTGTTGGTATTTTGTTCTGATTAACTTGACACTCGTATCTCCACACCAGCTAGTACACGTTGGCACTGCAATGGCAGAAATGCTAGAGGAGAATAGTCAATCCAAGTGCCAACACTGTTCCATATCTGCATATTTTACCTGTAAATTAGCATTGGAATTATGACCAATGCAGAATTGGATGGTTGGAAAAAACAACAACACATTGTTTTATAGCTTAACCATGGTTGCTCCCAGTCATTCATTCTTTCATCCAACATCTTCAGTGCCACTCTTTACCTGCTAAAGAATAATGCAGCATCGGCAGAGTTGTTGGCGAGTGCCTCCTACAGAAGGAGGCGGAGTTACTGGAGCAAAGTAAGCATGAACTTTCACATCTGGTAGATGAGCCTGTAGGCAAAAATTAATACTCAATGAAGTTGAACAAGGTACCATACAATTTGCATCCCAATATAGTAAAACATCTGCTTTGCTGCCGAACCCTCCCCTCCCAACAGGACCCCAACCCTCAGTTCTGCATTGCCTTAATAAATTACGTCCACTTTAGTAATTTCATTAAATTGCCAGTCCTGTTCAGACTGCTTAGGCAGTAGTCTCCAATTTCCAGGATCCTTTAGCAAACAATCATTACTTGAATTTTTACTGGAACTCATTCCAGAACAACCCACTTTTGTTAATCTTGCTCTGCAGAGCTAATAACTGCTAATGAAAAGCAGCCAAAATCCAGAATTCGGCAGCAACAGTATCAAGGTGATCCTGCCAGCCTTCATCCTAACTTTATGAACTCACAGGAGAACAAAGTGTAGCTGCAACCAAAGCAGTTTTTCCACCTTTTCAAAAAATTCTGTAACCCACTCTGGGACCTTAGGACGGGGGATTTTTTAAAGAATATTTCCTCCCAACCCTTGATAGAGACATCTGAAGAAATAAGCTGCTCATCTTTTTCACAAATCCCTTTCTAGAAAGAAAAATGGATATGCTGCTCCCGTTGCAGGTGCATGGTGTTCTGCATAAATTTAAATAGCATTGAGTTCAGTATTATGCACTCTTGCTGAATGACAGCCTATGAATAGACACTTTATTAAATGATACGACACTGGTCTTGGTGTGTATTAAAAGTCATGCCAGGAGCTACCTTGATATATCAACACTGAGGCTCTGCATCTCAGCACAGTTGTGCAGTACGTACTCTTATTCTTTTGATGCCTGCACGGGTGACTTGCTGACAGTCATATAATTCAATTCTTTCTAAGTTGTGGCAATTTTCAAGATGTTCAAGGGTCACGTCTGTGATTAGAAGGCAGTTGTCCAATTCAAGTACTTGGAGTCTTTCATGTCCACATGTGCTGCTGCTCAGATGCAGAATCCCATCATCCGTGATCAGTTCACAGTGGGACAAGCTCTGTAACAAAGATGAGAAATGCAATGTTTCATTAATGCATATTTCTGTAACGGGTCAAATCCATCTCCTCTCATTTAGGAAAAGGAATTTTTTTCTGAGATGGGTGACTCCACTTATTCCGTTGGAGACTATTTCCCCCAAATTTTGACCTGCTTCAACTGAAGAAAGCAGAATTATCCATGGCTCTCGAGAAACTTTCTGTAGATGAAGTGAAATAGAAAGGCTAAAAAAACCCAGGATTTTCTACCCTTTTTGCAAGTAAAATAAACAATTAAATAAACAGGAACTTACCAATGCTTGCAATTTAGGGCAATGAATGGAAAGTTGTATCAATGTGTTATCTGTTATCTAGAAAGAAAGAAAGTATATAGAGAACAGTGTCAAACTCAGGGATAGGCAAAAACACTTATCAGGTAGTTTTTGTAGTCTGCAAGTTTTTCTGGACACAGAAGAGCATCATCTTTTAATGATACTTTTACTAGATCTGATTCAAAGGCCTTGTACAAATAGGTCTCACCAGAACACATTCTTCTAGGTCCATCTTTTCTAGTTCATGGCAATTCTAAAAGTGAGAAAAAAAGCATTCCACCATTAAAAGCAAGGCTAAACTGAGAATTTAAGATTTTGTAAACTTCCAGTATGACACGTATACTTTATGACATGTTAGGGGCTGACTGGATGAGGAAGGGTGGTGAAAACAGCCCCCCCCCCCAAGCAAATAAACGCGCAGAGGAAGAGGAGATGGATCCAGGCTCCTAGTGGTGGACAACCAAACACACCCCAAAGGGGAAGAGCTGGGAGGTACTAGACTGGGAGTTTGGAGGACAAGGAAAAAGGGGCAACAAGCAGGTGCCCCAGCACAAAGCAAAGACAGTGACTCCTGCCAAGCCACCCCAATGTTTCTGCTGACAGCCTGCCAGCTCCTCCCAATCCCAGCAGAGAAAGCAGCCAAGCAGAGAAAGAAGGTACCTTGGGGCTCACACAAGAGAGGGGCATGACACAGAGGGAATGAAGTGGGAGGTGTTTTTTTCTGTTCTGATTTCTTAATAAAACAACTAACTGCAAGTTAGCTGGTGTTGCTTTCTCTGCTCTGCAAAGTGTGCTATGTGTCAGCTCCCTTGACAATACACGACTCATATGTACTGAATATGATTAACTGTGGTTTGTTTTTTCCTCTTATCCAAAACAACAGGCTAAATCCTCAGTGGGTGGAGATACAGTGAAGCAACCCTGCTTAATCTGGAAAATGTATCTTAATTTTGTAATCAGTTTTTTTAGAACTGAAAACAAGGGAACTTGACCCTCATGCATAGCTGGGCAAAAGCAAGGTCACAACCAGTTCAAGGGTTACCTAGTCAAACTCCCTGAAACAGACAGATTTCCTCCTTATATCTTTGCACATGCAGATATGTACTTGTGTAAGATACTCTTTTTAAAAAATGTGTGGTCAATGTGGTACAAGGACTAGAGGTGTGTCTGGCTGTGTGAAATTGAGTTACAGTATCCATTCATTGTTGAAACTTAATCTACCTCAAAGGGTTATGAGCCTAAAAGTTCTGCTATAAGATACTTAGAGGAAGTATGGGATAAAAAGTTAAATAATATTAACCTTACCTACCCGTGCTAGAAGTGCAAAACCAGCATCAGTGAGATGTGAACACCTTGCAGCCTCCAGAATCCTGAAAAATAAACATTTCTGCAGTTGAGAATAATCAGAAAGAAATCCTTGTGATGACACCAGGAAACTAGCATGTGATTCTATGCAATGGAAACAGGGATAAATAATACATCTACTATCCTAGATTATTTTATCATCTCTGTTGGCAATGAGACTACAAATTTCAAGTTCTGCAACATGACTAAAATCCTGTTTCTATGGATGATACATTATGAGAACTGAAGATCTCCTTGATTGAGACCTGAAAACATTTTGGTCGAGTCGGGGGGGATGAAGAAGGCTGAAGTCTGTGACAGCTGTCATGCCTTGTGGACGTGGATGGACAGAGGTCATTATTAGCATTCTCTCATCATTACCAACATTCGGCCACACCTTCTTGATCACATTCACAGTTTTGATGACCTGGAACTGACTATTTCTTGGAATTCCAAATTGTTGAAGACCTGAAGCAACCCAGGGCTATAAGCCAGGTGAAGTGTCTCCATCCATTTTTGTTCCTTTCAAGCAATGAACCATCATTCATGCCATAATGTACAGTCATACCTCGTGTTGCGTTAGGTTCATGTTGCGTCTTTTCAGCTTGCGAACACGGCAAACCTGGAAGTGTATACCTCCGGGTTTTGCCACACGCACAGAAGCATTCTGCAAGCTTTACGCAGGCACAGATGCGCTCTATCGTTCTCTGCACTTGCGCAGAAGCGCCACTCTAGTTGCGGACTTTTCAGGGTGCGAACGGCACCCCAGAATGGATCGTGTCTGTAACTAGAGGTACCACTGTACTTAGGAGGACCAGATTAGGAGACCCAGTTTTAAATTCCTATTCAGACAAGTAGTTCAGTGGGTGGACCTGGATCCATCTCTCTTCCCTCTATCTGATCTACCTTACAGGTTTGTTGAGAGAAGAAAGGGCAGGTGAACCCTGAGCTCCTTGGGGAAAGGGTAGGATACAGATCTAAAAATACAGCTCGGGTGTACACAATTACTTTCTGACAGGCTGCCTCCTGATAGTGTTTGCTGTCCGACAGCACATCACAATAATTCTATACCCGTTCGCATCCTGTGTAGAACACGACTGCGCGGGTCACGATTCGCCGCTTCTGTGCATGCGCGTGATGTCATTTTGAGCGTCTGCGCGAGCGGCGAAACCCGGAAGTAACGCGTTCCATTACTTCTGGGTCGCCGTGGAGCGTAACCTGGAAACGCTCAACCTGAAGCATATTTAACCCGAGGTATGACTGTACTACATTGTAGTGTGCCATTTGTACTAACGTTGTGCTAGCTTTTTGGATGCAACCAATTCAGACCATCTAAGTTTGTGATATATTAACTAGCATTGGAAGAATACTGATGGGATGCAATGAGTATTATGTAGTTTAAGCTTGCTGCTTTTTTATTTAGGTAGTCAGCAAACAGAATTATCTTTTTCTCTCCTTAAATGGGAAATAGGCTGCTCGTTCACTTTCCATCTCGCATATACCAACTGTTCTGTTTCTGAATCAGCATCATTCAAAACTATATACACATCACTGATCTCTTATGCTATTGCTAAAGGTTCTATTGTTACAAGAATAGCTTGGTTCCAGTTTTTAGAAAGGCTAGAATACATCTAGGGTAACTTCAAGGAATCCCAAATAGCCTGGAAGAAGTTGTTCATTGTGGTGGTGGCAATGTTTCCTAGTGATTAGTCTGTTTTTATAACAGAACAACCCTCTTTACCTTGTTATGGATGTGTTTTGGAACTTGATTTTACACTGATGATGTGCTGAAGAAAGAGAGTTTAGAAAAGGAACTTTGGCTTTCACCCAGCATGTTACGTTGTTGATCCATCCCTTGGAGTAGTTTAAAATTAACAATTTTAAAAACTGAAAAAAGCAGCAGGAAAAGAAGAAAAGTGCAGCCATAACCATCAGGAAATAAAAATTGCAAAACAAAATATAAAATGCACCAACCTTTCTATATTCACCTTAAGGGAAATAATGCAGAAATACATTGCAAAGAAAAATTCACCTCCACAAACAGACCCTAAGAAGAAGTGGGAGGGGAACAATATCAGGAAGAGGGAGATGCACAATAAACAGAATTGCCAATAAGTATCATTTTTATTTTAAGACTAGCAAGTATCTGAAATTATGTGGGCAGGAGGGAGAGAGAAGGGCCTCCAAATGGAGTGGGGTCAGCAGCGGAGCATATATATACCTGCGCTGTCCAGGGCGGGCGGGCTCCCGAGGAGGGCATGGTACAGAGGGTGCCCTCCCAGGCGTGGGATAGCTGCTTGGGTGCCCGGAGTGGCGCATGCGCCCTCCAGCCGGGAGTGGAACGAGCCGCCCATGGGGGCAGAGCAAACCGCCCATGGCGACCATTCAGTGCGCCGCCCACACACGACTCCCAAGCCTCCCCCAAGCTGTCAAAACGAAGGGGGAAGTGGGGAATGCTGCCGGCAAAGCTCCCCCCTTACCCCGATGGCTCAGGGTGAGCTTGGGAGCTGTGGGTGGGTGGTGCACCGAATGTCACCCCCCCCTTAGTGAGGGCACCTGGGGTGGTCCACCCCCCCTTCCTACACCCGAGTGGGGTGGGAAATGCATCTGTGTGTGCTCCCTGCAGTCTCATTTAATGCAGAGACTCCTATTCTCTGCCAGGAATGGGAAGTAGGCTTTACCTGCAAGTATACCCATACTGATTAATGTATGACATTCTTTTTTTGAGGGTGGAGGCGGGGTTAGATGCCTGCACCCACAGACACTGCTGGACTCATGAGCATAACCAACACCACTGCTACTCATCTTATTTTCTGTTCCCGATTTTGGAAGGTGTGTTATTTTTCCAACTTTTAAAAAATTATTAGCTTATCCTCTAAGATTAAGTGGAATCTTTCTTCCCATGCTATAATTCTAGGAGAAAAGCTGTTCCCCCCACCATGCAGCTTGGTTCGCTTTCCACACTGTCCCTAGTGATGTATAAACAAGGTTTTGCTTGCCCATCCTCCTCCTAAATATTTATATGAATGTCTGGGGGAAAAGCACAATTACACATTCCGGGCAAAATATACAAAGAAAGCAGAGAAAGTTGAGGGAAGGGTTAAAGATAAACCACTACTTGCATATTGTGGTTTAATTAGCAATTCCACACTTTTTTCAAATGGGTGGCTCTGTTAGTCTATTGCAGCAAAACAACAAAGTTTTGTGGCACCTTCAAGGCCAGCAGATTTATTGTAGCATGAGCTTTTGCAGACTACAGTCTACCTTTGGCACATTTAAGTTAACAATGAAAAGTATTATATCTAATTAGGTCTCAGAAATTTATATGTAATATAGGATTACATTTTCAGTTAGTTTTCAGGAATATGCAAATTTCAATATATGTGACTTTAAAAATACTAAAATCACACAGGGGAGGATCCTAGCCATACTTACTTGGAAATAAGTCCTGTGGAACTTACTTAGGAACATAGAAAGTTGCCTTCCATTGGGTCAGGTCCACCTAGCTCACTGACTCGCAGAACTTCTCCAAGGTTTCAGACAGGAGTTTTTTGCAGCACCACCTGGAGATGGCAGGGGTTGAATCTGGGCCCTTCCCCATTTTCCTGTTTTGCTTTTCGATAAATACGCATTGGACTGCATCATAGTTGTCACTGAAAACTATTAGGCACCTGCTAGTCTGATGACGATGAATGCAACTTCAAAGCAGAGGGAGACAACCACCACTCAGTAATGTGTGAACTGAATAGTACTCACTTCAGTCTTGGACAGTTCAGACCAAGAGCTACGAGAGAAGCATCTGTAAGGTTTGTACAACCAGAAACACAAAGCGACTGGAGTTGGTGACATCCTCTACAGATACCTGCTATGCCTTCATCCGATATTTGCTGTAACAAAGAACAGTGGAAAGTTCTGTCATCTGAAGTTAGGCAATTTCTCTTAAGGTGTATCAAGTTTACACAATTAAATAACAAACGTTAACAATAACAATTCTCAATTTGTTCCATACTGTTTATTTTCACTACAAGGGCATGCTAGTCAACATTTCCTTTCAATCTTGATAATATGCATTTTGCTGAAGGAAGCAAGTATACTAGCAGCCAAAAAGAAAAAGAAAGAGAAGCTTGCGTGCAAACATGCCAAACAATAATTATGTCAAGAAATCACTATTACAGTCAAACCTTGGTTCTTGAACGGGTCCGTTTTCAAATGTTTCGGCCCCCAAACACCAAAAACCTGGAAGTAACTGCTCCGGTTTTCGAACGATTTTTGGAAGCCGAAGGTGCTACACGGCTTCCATTTTTAATTCCCCTATTGCATTGAGGCTTCCGCTTTCAGTTTTCAGTTGTTGAACATTTAAGTCTAATAAGTCTTCTGGAACGGATTACGTTTGACAACCAAGGTTTGACTATAGTTCATGATTCTAGGAAAGCAAGAAAAAGGCTGGGAAACAATGGGAGGGCACTGATGAGAATTTTTTGTGAGCTACTATAGAGAAGGGGAAATGTGAATCACCTGGCCCCCACTCCACAGCTCCTCATTTTTTAAATCCATCAGCAACCATGCTGGGTGATTGATTGATTGATTGATTGATTGATATCCAGCGCTGAGGGCCTTCTGGCGGTTCCCTCATTGCGAGAAGTGAGGTTACAGGGAACCAGACAGAGGGCCTTTTCGGTAGTGGCGCCCACCCTGTGGAACACCCTCCCTTCAGATGTGAAGGAAATAAGCAGCTATCCTATCTTTAAAAGACATCTGAAGACAGCCCTGTTTAGGGAAGTTTTTAATATTTAATGCTGTATTGTTTTTAACACTTGATTGGGAGCCACCCAGAGTGGCTGGGGAAACTCAGCCAGGTGGGCGGGGTATAAATGATAAATTATTATTATTATTGATCCCTTTCTTTCCTGCTGGCTGAGAACTGCTCTGGAGCGCCTAGCAATGGTGTGGTACAAGTTGTTAGGAGTTATCACTGCTTTGGTGGGAGACTGAAGGTTAATTGTTATGATGTGCCCTTTTGTGTGTGTTGGCTATAATGGATCCATGACTGAGTTGTTTGGCTGAGCACCTGCTACGATCTTCATTTAGGTGTCTAGGGAAAAGAAATCTTGCAGGCACCATAGTACGACACCCTCTCTCGGTGATAGAGGGGAGAGAGGCATGGCTAGAAGAGGGAACACCAAGATTACAGGTACTTGTCCCTCGCCAAATTCAAATAATTATTGACTACTGGTTGTGCTGGCTCGAGTTCATGGTTCATCATCCGAACGGTCACAAGTTCCCTTCCTTTGGCATGTCATGTACACCAAATTCCTGACCTTGGAATTGATTATTTGCCCCTTCTTTGATATGCCCTAATAACTTTAGGCTCCTGTTTTTGATATCTTCTTTTATAAAGTGGCACTTTATAAAAGAAAATGGAACAACCAGGACAAACTGAACATTAGCTGTGTGACAATATTTTCAAAATTCTGAATGCATGGCAGAAGCTTGTTTGGTACATGTGTATTCTCAATATTAAACTGTGAAGCCTAGCATTAAATTTTTCTCAAAACAGATCCCAGAATGGATTAAGTTCGAGAACCAAGGTACCACTGTTGTTTTCATCCTAGGAGAATGACCTTTTCCATCTAATCATAGATGCTACAAAGTGCAAAGAGAAGTACTTACCATGCATGACTGCAAGTTTAAGATAACCAGTTCATGGCAATGAGTCTCAATGTGGTGAAGCGCCTCATCTACCAGCTGTATTAATGAAGAGAAAATAAATTGGCAGAAGAAGTGGACATAAGCAGTATGGCATGGCAAAATCTCACTTCAATAAATGAATACTGCTTTATTATTCAAAAAAACTTTGTCAGATACCCCAATATAAAACTAACTCTTATGGGTTCAACTTGGTACCTTAGCAGGTTTGTACCTGTGTGCATCCTCTAAGAAATAATGCTTTTAGTCCATTGCACCCTTTCACCAGTGCTTCAATACCATCTTTTGTAATCTGATCACACCAGGAAAGATTCAAGAGTTCCAGATTTTGGCATCCCTCACTGCAACAAGAAAGAAAACAAAGCAGTGTGTTTGAGTAGTTATTATAGCAGCAGAGCCAAATTAAATTCTTCTTAACAAATATTAAAGGTAACTGCCAGCCTTCACAGAACAAAATCTTGAGGGAAAGGACACACAGTCATAATGATTTAAACACCAGCAATACTAGTAATAGGCAGCACCAGTCGATTTCCAGATATAAACTTAAATCATTTCAATGTAAGTTGAATAATAAAAAGCTTTACCTTAAACTTCTCAAAGAGTTGTTTGTGATGGAAATACAAGATGTCAGATCCAGATGTTTTAGCCTGGGGCAAAATTTGCTAAGGCTAAAGCAAGTGCTGTAAAGGAAGAGAGGCACTAAAAATGAATCGAACTAATTTTTTTTAAAAATCAGTTTTCCCATCCGACACCATTGGCTTACCTATCAGTAATTTTTGTGCATCCATTAAGGTTCAAATGTTCAATGTTTCTACAGTTCTGTGCAAATGTTCTGCAAAAGCAATAAAATTAAAAAGCCCAAATAAGTAGAGCACATTTTTATATACTAATGCACTCTCCTATCAGGCACTTAACATTTACAATGCATCAAAAACACTGTTAGCTGTGTTTGAGATAATATTCAGGTTCTGTCAGAGCTTTCACACTAAAAAACTATTTGCAACTTATTAATCTCATATCCATTCCTTTAATTATTATGCCATCATGCAAAGGAGGAAGTGTCTCTGCACAGCTGTTCTGAAATTCCCCAAACAATTAAAGTAAAAGGTTAATTACAGTAAGAATTTCTGAAATGTTTTAAATTTACAGTTTGATCCTATGATGACTGGAGAGAAAAGGACTTAAAATGCACATGACCAGGTTTTTTAACATCCCATTCACAACCTTGTTGCCAGACAGTTCTAATAGCAGTGTTAGAAACTGAGATATGAAAGCTAGGAGCTAAATGGCACCTTAAACCTAGGTTATGGGTGCAACAACGGAATGTCTAGGCGTGTTTTTTTATAACAAGAGTACAAAACTGTAAATAAATGAACTGCAGCTAAATTATGGTGTTCATTTTTCACATGTTCTAGTCCTTCCCCTGCCTACCCCCCTAATATTCTTAAGAGGGTCTCTTCTCCAGTCTTCCGAGAGTAGCTAAACGTGGGAAGGGAGAAAATAGTCTTTTCCTTCCACTCTGCAGTTTTAATCTGAAATCTTAGGCGCAGTACTGCGCCCAGAAGCTCAGAAACTGCTAATGAAATTCCCTGTCACAAAAGGCACCTAGAACATTGGGAGTTTCCAACACTGTCTAACAGGTGCTGAACTGATGGGGTCTGGCAGGCCCTACACCGCTGAGACACTGGCATTCAAAAGTTGTACAACCCTACACTCTTTCCAGTGATGGTACCGGAGGAAAATAAGTTTTG
The DNA here is from genome assembly GCF_964106645.2 of Podarcis pityusensis. NCBI lineage: Eukaryota > Metazoa > Chordata > Lepidosauria > Squamata > Lacertidae > Podarcis > Podarcis pityusensis. Next base: position 50,112,896 of record NC_138037.1, on the reverse strand, counting down.
ATAGCTTCCAGCCAGGAGCTGGTTTATTGTACCTTATTCCAGACAGGGGACTGTCACAAAACCAGCTAGCCAGGAAATGTGAGTAGCAGGTCAGTGGCTGCAAGATGTAATGCTTGTGACAGAATAGCTACTTATAGGGATACTGTAGGCAATGCACCTCTCACTGTCTAGATTGTTCTAGTCAGCAATGGCAGACTCCTTTCCCCCTTTGACTAACCAATTCTGGGTTCAGAGCTCAGCTGCACTGGCATTTTCATCAGTATCGTTGTACTCATGATCCAGAGTTGGTCAATGTGGTACTGTGTATTCTACTCAAACACTTGTTGCAGCCTCCACCTTTCCATCATGGTTGATGCTGAAAACTGTAATGCAATTTAAAAAGAGCAACTTTTAAAATATTACTTACTTTAAAGAAGTATCTCCAACCCCAAGACAGCCTCTCAGACTCAGTTGTCTCAGGAACCCACCACATCTTTTGGAAATATTTTCTAAGACCCGGCCCTTAAACAGATGAAACAAATATCAACTTCATATCTAACCAGATGCCTTTCAAGAGGAGCTCCATGCCAGGAAGAATAATGTCTAAAACAGACAAAAACAAAACAAAAAATGTTTTTATTGCTGAAGACCTCAAGCCAACTCTATTTAAATGAACTGCCAGGGATACTGGAAAGAGCCATATGTGGACATGGCAAAATGATCACTTTTAGCATACACAGATTTCTTCAAAAATAAATATAAATAAATAAAACTTACATGGTGGTAGAAATCTCACACCACATAAGTATGTAGGCTCCAATACTGGAAATGCTCAACTAAAGTATAAAGAACCTGCTAAATCAGGGCCAATTTAAACCACAACCTTTCCTCTTTGCCAGGACGGAAATGCCCCATTCTAGATTTCTATAGGTCTGAAGATTAGTTCTTTGTTAACCTAACTGAATCATAACAACCTGGAATCAGGACAGTATGTGCAGGATTGAGATCAATGTTAGGAAGTGCTTTCTGTTGCAACAATTGAGATACCACACAAAAACATTTAAAACTCAGTGTATAATAATGATCCAATATGTCCATCTATCTCCCATAACAGCAGAGTGCATCATGATGCAGGTCATGAATTCAAGCAGTACCCAACTTCAAGCCAGAGGGTACTAAAGAATTTAAAGATCTTAAAGAGGGTTGGCCTCTCTAAGAATCTAATGTTATCCACAATGGGATGGAGCCTAAGAGAGGAAGTATGAGGGCAGAGGCTTTAAAAAGGCTCAATATGGGCTCAACATTTGTCAGAGCAAGCCACTCATTCAGAGCTATCTGTGGTCCTGCTAGTTCTGATCTGCCTTGCCCTGTGGGATCCAGCCCCAGACCAGAACAGGACACTCTCTCTCTCTCTAACTATGTGACTGGTGCAAAGAGGAAAAAGATGAACTATAGCAACAATGATGGTGGCAGTCCTAAGCTTCAGTGGTATATGGAAAAACATTTCTTACAAAAAGTTTCATTGATTTCTGTTAAGAAAATACAAAATAAAAGTTTGCAATATTTGTTTTAAGAAAATAATAATAATAATTGAATGCCTTAAAAGAATTATGAAGAGGAGACAGTGAAAGCTCAAGGCATTGTGTAATCCCCTCACCTGGTAAAACCTGTAAATTATTTTTCAACCTTTTGAGAAAGCTGCCTGGCCACCATTTGTTTTATGTACAGAAAAGCAGTTTTTCATTATTATCCCTTACTTTATTTGCAATGTAACAAAGTAAGAAAATGAAACCAGACACAGTGCAATCAGTGGGCAAGAGGTCAGATGAGGTTTTAGTTGCTTGTTGCTCTAAAAAAAAAGATAATTAAAAGCAATTAACTACTTTCAAATCAAAGTTCAACCAATAATGCTAGATAAAAATGTAAAATTAAATCAAACCTGTACTTCAAAGTTTCAGTTTTACATTGTTTTTATGATAGTGAAAAATGTGAAGTTTTACGAACCTCTACATCTGTCTGAAAGTTAAAAAGGTCTATTCTTTGCCAGTTACTCCCATCCAGGGCCAACACATTCCAAGACTGAAATAAACAAAGAACACATATATGCTTGCTATATATGCGCAACATAATAACCAATGTCTTTTCAAAACATCACTCACAAATGTATGATGAAAGCATGAAGAATTCAGAACTAGGATTTTTCCATGTTTAAAATGGTCCTTAGTTGAGGGAAACTACTTTTTAAGCAATATTTTAAGGCCCAGTTTCTTGAGAGATAAATATCCTGTAAGAGTGCAAGAATATTACCTAAATGCAAAGTTAGATGAAATAATACTTACTTGGTATGATAAAGTAGCTAGGAGTGCAACTTGTGAGCCAACTTTTAATTTCACCTCAGTTATGAACTCACTAGGAAGCCTTAAACAAACCACTATTCTCTTTAGCTTAAACTACAATATGGAGCTAATACACACAAGCCATTTTGCAGGGCTGTTAAACAATGTGATCCTATACAGCTTTCCAAACTGTGTATCAGCTGCAGTGTGGAGGTGTGTCACATCAAGCTGATCGCCTTTTTTTTTTTTTAACCTCAGGAGAATTACTATTCTCCCTCTGCTGAAGCGACTACAAATCCTCTCTCTTTTTTGCAATTATTTACTCATCTTTCCTCCAAATGCACCAACCTCCCCCAACAATATTCCTAGGAAATCCCAAAGCCAATTTTTTCTTTCTCCCCAGGGCAGCTAGAACAGAATAGGAAGGTGTGTCTAGTATTGAAATCTCCCAAAAAACTCTCTCAAGGAGTCCTGCTAATGGTAATAGGGCGGTCTCTAGATTTAACCCTCACCAGGGGAAGAGAGAGGGGAAAAACAAGGAAAGCTTATTTCCAGGTTTGTAGCAAGCAAAACAAAACAAAACAAAACCACCACTCTGTGCTTTCTCCTTCCAGCACAAAAACAGGCACCAAGGCTGCAATCCAAGTTGAAAGGCTGTGCATGGTTACGACTTTCTCGGGCTGCCCTCCTCAGGTCCAAGTGTTACAAGGCTGCTCAGGGAGGACATGGCAACCATGAACCGTTCGATCAGGATGCATGTCTGTCGTGTCCCCACACCATCCTCCCGGAGCGGCCTTGCAAAGCTCAGATCCATGGATGGTGGCACAAGAAGGTGGCTGCAGGGTGGGGGCTGGGCCACACACCCCCGTCCCGGGAGGCTTGCATACACGCTGCACCTCTGGAGAGCATCTCTAGTTTGCTAGTAAAACTGAATTGGCGTGTTGCAAAATAATGCATGTCTAAAAAGTGTGTCACCAACATGAAAAGCTTGGAAAGCACTGCTATCCATGTCCACTCAGAAATAACCCCGAGTTCAATGGGGCTTAGTCCCAGGCAAGTGGATACAGGATTGCAGCTTTCATAAATGCATATTATTATTATTATTATTATTATTATTATTATTATTCTACCACCACATCAATTGTTTCCCCATCTATACATCTTAGAACTAAGCTGAAATGTAAGGAATATGGTTCATAAACTATGGTTTGGTGCTACCTCGGGTTACATACAGTGGTACCTCGGGTTACATACGCTTCAGGTTACAGTCTCCACTAACCCAGAAATAGTGCTTCAGGTTAAGAACTTTGCTTCAGGATGAGAACAGAAATCGTGCTCCAGCGGCGCAACAGCAGCAGGAGGCAGCATTAGCTAAAGTGATGCTTCAGGTTACGAACAGTTTCAGGTTAAGAACGGACCTCTGGAACGAATTAAGTACTTAACCCAAGGTACCACTGTACTAACATTTACATTTGGGTCTTAAATGTGCTTGATGACAGTTTATGAAGTCCCAAGGGTATCTGATTATCCCAAAACTCTCTCTCACAGGACAGCTAAGTCCCAACGTCTAACTTTCTAACGTGTGTGCTTCAGGTTAAGAACAGTTTCAGGTTAAGTACAGACCTCCAGAACGAATTAAATACTTAACCAGAGGTACCACTGTACTGAATAAGCCTCAGGCTTATCACCTCTCCTTGCTCCTTCACTGATGCAAGGAGGCGGCTAGAAGACTTTGCTTCCGTTTTTACTTAATCACAGTTTAGCATTATGTTTTAAATAAACGGCTGTGGATATTTACTGCAGTTTACCAAAGCAAACAAACTTCATATTGTGGCTTTTAAAGTTTGTTTGCTTCAATAAACCATTGCTATCATTAACCACAGTTCAGGATTCAAACACCACACTAAACAATGGTTAATTGAAAAAGGATCCAAACTCCCCCTCATGGTAAAAGAGGAAGGAGGACCATTCAAGCTTTGTAAGCACACTCTTTTTTCTGCTATACAGTTAAAACAGTGAGATTCCAAAGACAATTAATGTAAGTGTACATTATGCATTCATTTTTTTACTCAGAGAAGAAATGAAATTACAAAGCAAATACCTAGCAGTACCTTAGAAACTTGTGCGCATCGACACAAGGTAATTACATCCAAGAAGGAAAATATTCTAAAAGAAAGTAAAAAAGAAAGAAGTAAAACTGTTCTTCAACAATCCAGTCTAATATACTCCTGTAAACATATTAACTCAAGTTAAAAACATATAGATCAGCAGATCAGGGTAGTATTTGAAAGCTGCCAACCAAAGATGTTTTAAAGGCAGTTATAAGAACTTTTCTCACATATAGTCTAAGTACATACAATTACACAGCTTGAAGAATGTTACAGCAAGGTGTAACACAGGGGTAGTCAACATTTTTATACCTACCTCCCACTAATGCATCTTTCTTGATAGTAAAATTTCCTTACCACCCACCAGTGCTTGATGGAAGGATTCAGCTTGTGCCGTAGAACCCCCTACCACCCACCTAGAATCCTGAAACGCCCACTAGCGGGCGGTAGGGACCAGGTTGACAACCCCTGGTGTATCATATACCAGCAATATATATATTTATTCCATACAATTCTGGATAAGCTACTAGATAAACTCTCTTTGAGACCTTTCTGTTCCCATCAATCTAAGGGTAAGAAAACTATAATTAGGAAATAGTCTACTAGATATTGTCATGTAACTCAGGACCCTTCTGCCCAACTATGCTGTTCTGTGTGCTTAAGAAGAAAATCAAAGTCTCAGCTGCCACACTCAGTACACAAAGTTAAGCCACACAGAAGAGTCTAGAAGTCCCACTTGATTGTATCAAGCAAAGGAGAGGAATAGAACTTTTTTTATTGTCACTGGTACCTGTAAATGCAAACCAAAAAACAATTTCGCTCAGCAGAGGTTTATGGTGGATAGTTGATTTTAACTTTGGAAAGAGTTAAAAGAACAGCAGCTCATACACTCAATATGAAACTCATATTTCATGCCTATATTTTATCTGCTACAGGGGTAATAGCAGCCTGAGAACAATGGTGTATGGAGGATGAAAGAAGCCCCTTCTTCCACTGCTCTCATCAAAATTGCAACTTTCCCCCCTCTCCACTGATGCTTTAAAATTTTAAAGGGCAAAGTATGGGGGAAGTGAGCAAAGAGATAATGGAAATCCAGCATCAACTCCAAGTGGACACGAGTAGTCAATTCTCTGTTAGTTCTTATGCAAATTCCCTCCCATTCCCATGCCATAATAAAAAAATATCCTGTATTTACCAACTTTTCTATAGCTTGATTTTTTCACAGAAAATTCCAAATTGACAACAATGAAAAAGCTATTGTTTCCTAGCTGCATTGGTAACGCGCTTTTAAAAAGCTATCCTCAAACTACATACTGACACATTTTTGCAACAAATGAAGTTAAAACTAGGCATGTATAAGTTTTTATAAAACTTAGATTTGAAACGAATGAAATCCATTTTATAAGCAATAATCAGATTAAAACTATAAACTTCTAATGTTGAATTACCTCAAAAGGAGTTCTTTTGGTAACTTTCTGTTAATAAGAGCTTCATCATCATTTGAGAGTGCCTAAAAAGAAAGAGAAAGAAACCACAGTATTTTGAATGACTGTTCCTTTAGATCAGTGGTTTCCAACCTTTTTTTGGCCATACCCCACCTAAGCATCTCTAAAATCCTGATGCCCCTCCTGTGATATGTAATTCTTATTCAAAAAGTGAACTATTCACATGGAGGAAGCCTAAAAGGCCATTAAAAGGTAAAGGTCCAGTCGTGACCGACTCTGGGGTTGCGGCGCTCATCTCGCTTTATTGGCCGAGAGAGCCGGCATACAGCTTCCGGGTCATGTGGCCAGCATGACTAAGCCTCTTCTGGTGAACCAGAGCAGCACACGCAAACGCCGTTTACCTTCCCGCCGGAGCGGTACCTATTTATCTACTTGCACTTTGACGTGCTTTCGAACTGCTAGGTTGGCAGGAGCTCACCCCGTCGCGGGGGATCTGAACCGCCGACCTTCTGATCGGCAAGTCCTAGGCTCTGTGGTTTAACCCACAGCGCCACCCGTGTCCCTTAAAAGGCCATTAACTTGGTCTAACTCATTCTTGCCCCCCCCCAATCAAATTGCCCCCCTGTGGGGTGTGTGCCCCATGTTGGGAACCACGGCTTTAGATCATTATGCCCTACAGATTCAGTTGTACTCTAATTTTCATTAATCCAATGGCTGATTGTCAGAGATGACAGAAGCTGTATGCCAACAATATCTGAAAGGCATCACACTGGCTATTTCTGCTTTAGGCGAGCCATGTATTTTTTTTCCTAATGGGAAATCAACAAGACCATTTCAAGCAGAGTTGAAATGAATAACTTTGAGATCAAGAAAAAAATAGATATAAATATGGAACAAACATATGTTAGTCAGTTCGTAAGTTTATTGTTTTAGCCAAAGGCTGTGACAAACTTGTAGAAATAATAATAAAATAATACAGAACATCGATAATATATAATCCAACATATATGATATAAAAGAAAGAAGATACCAGAGACACCACCAAGTCTAAATCTAGCTTAATTTCAGATTAAACCTCCGAGTCACCAAAACAATTTATAGTGATTTTATCTGACTCATTTTTCCTGATCTTTTTTGTATCCAGTGCATAAATGGCCGCTCTCTGTGTTACGAAGCTTTAATTGCCATTCAAAAGAATTGAAACATTTCTGCTGGGGAACACCTGCTTGCTTCTGAGAATGAAGGTTTCAAAAAAGGGTTTTCTTGGGTCTATATAAAGGATAGGCTAACAGATAATGAGTGATGTCTTCCACCTAAGGCTGACCACAAATATAAAGCCAGTCTGCATATGGAACCTGTGGTGGCCATCACTTGGAAACACAGCTCAATAAGGATATTTTTAAGGAAACTGGTGAGAGTTTGGTCAAATAACTAGCTCTAAAATGCTGTTCTCAGGTGTGGGGGGAAATTTGGTGTTCCTAATTAGTTGCAGGTCCCTTCTGGATTCTAACCAGAAGAGCCAATCCCTAAATTGACACTTATTCAATGTCAATGCAGAGCTCAGTTCTGGAAAATAGTAATAGTCTAAAACAAATTGACAAGCAGCTTTTTATATTGAATTGGGAAGCAGCTATCAGGTTCAGAAGGCCACCTCCATATTACCTGGGTTGCCACCACCAAAGTCCACACTGGGTTCCTTTGTAATCTTTGTGCTGATAAAATAAAGTATCAACTTTTAAGTTTCATAACTAAATTTAAATGTGTTCTCTCTTTTGCAGCAGGGGAAGCATGAACACTGCTATAAAATATAAATATCGTAGCACAAGCATTTGTGAAATTATGCTATTAGCCAATTCCACCCCCCACCCCCTGGATACAATTCCCTATTATACACAATGCATTTAATCCTCTTAAAGTAGTAATGTTTAGGGTTTGTTTGTTTTTAAAGGATTCCACATATTTATCCCCCCCCCCCCCGCCCCAATGGCAGTTTTTGAGAGGGTGTCAACTGGGAAAAGTCTAGAAATTCCCTAACTTTAAAATATTCATTTTAACAAACTAATGGAGGTCTATATATGTGAAAGCTTGAAAATCACATCAATTGCACTGATTGCTTTGATTCAAAATTGCTGAGTAATTCAACAGCTTCATTACTGTGAATATACTCCAGAAGGTTGGTTGTGCTACTCTCCTATAGCAAACAAAGATTAACAAATGTATTGTGACAAACATTTCTGGGCTAGAGATAGTCAAAGTCATTTATGCCATGTCCCTGAAAGATTATGCTGCAACAAATTTGAATTTTTAGTGTTTTATGGTTTCTGGTATTAGCACAATTTCCTCCAAAAATTACCCAAGCTACATAATTTATTTTAAAATTTAAGACAGGGTTAAATGGCACTGAAAAACGCTTCTTAAATTACTTATAATTACTTCAAGTTATGAAGACAGGAGTGTTCTATGATATGAATTCCCTGGCATTTTTAAGTCAATTTTTTAAAAGCTGAGGGCTACAGTACAAAACCTAGATCTGTGTCCATTTCACAAGCAGAGAAAGAAAATTGACAAAACATCTGCAGCAAGGCTTCTCCTCTCTCCACTTTCCCAAGGGGGACTGGCTATAACACTGTGTTGGCTTACAGGAGGATCACAGACTTGAGAGTGGTTGGAAAGGATTGCAGAATACTGCTTTACATATTGAACAGCTTACAGCTAGAATAAATAATAGAAAGAAAAGAGCAATTCTAACCAATGTTGCCTGGAAAACTGGAAAACCAATGTTGCCTGGCCAGGACAAAGCCTGCTCAGTCTCCTCCTTCTCCCCCATCTCAGCGAGAGGCTGGGTCTCCCTCGCTCCCTCCCCACCTAGGGAAGCCTAGTTTATGTTGATTAAAATTGTTCTTCATTTTAAATATTGTATTTTTTTCCTGTTTTTTGTGCACTACTAATAAAATATGTGCAGTGTGCATGGGACAGTGAATCGGCTCCCTGTTTAAAAAGTTTGAGGACCCCTGCCCTACAGGCTACACAGAAAAAGCGTTTTGGTTCCTGAAATTCATTCCAATTGTGCAGATGAAACATAATTAATATAATTCTACAAGGTGTAGTATTAGTGTGAGAAAGCAGTCATGATCCAATGATCCCCAAGCACGAACCTCCAGATGGTGATGTTAGGCACTACCCTGGCCCCCAGGAATCTTTACTTGGTCTCAAGTGGCCGATAGTCAGGTCAGGTGCAAAATTTCAAACACTGCACACAACATTAATTTAATCTGCTTATAGTAACTGACAGGTACTTTAGTTATACCGCAGCCAGTTTTGATCAGTGAAGAAATTTGGTAGAATATTGTCAGCATTATATTTTCTCTTTATACGTTAAACTTTTTTTTCAAAAAAAAAAAAAAAAAAAAAGGAAGGAGCCTGGAATACCCTACAGTCTATACAGTGGTACCTCGGGTTAAGTACTTAATTCGTTCCGGAGGTCCGTTCTTAACCTGAAACTGTTCTTAACCTGAAACACCACTTTAGCTAATGGGGCCTCCTGCTGCCACCACGCCGCAGGAGCACGATTTCTGTTCTTATCCTGAAGCAAAGTTCTTAACCTGAAGCACTATTTCTGGGTTAGTGGAGTGTGTAATCTGAAGCGTATGTAACCTGAAGCGTATGTAACCTGGGGTACCACTGTATCTACTCTCCTGTCCCCGTCTCCCACTTCAACAGCACAACTGCATCTTTTCAAGCATTTTATTGCTCTGGTTTAGTTAGCTTTCAGGGCTTAGGATGCATTCAAGATGCAACAAGGCAAGACAGCAGTTCCATATAAAACAAGAATAACAGTAACCCTCATGTGTTTCTCCACCTAAAATTGCTTTTTCAGATTTTTCTCCTCATGGGAGAAGTTTACTATGTTAAAATGGCAGGTTTTAAAAAATATTTAAGGGTGAAGTGCAGAGGCATCTGCTCCCTTCTCCCACGCACTGCATTTAAAAACTTTTCCATCCCACTTCCTTATAGGGATTTGACAGTACGCGTGATTCTGCACATGCATCTGTTGCTGACACGAGTTGCTTGAATGTGGGTAATGCTTAATCAAAGATATGAATAAGCAACTATGCTAAAAAAGGAGCAACAGCTGATTCTAGCTTCCTAATGAGTGTGCCTGTATGAGGTTTTGTAAGTTTATATTCAATGTAAAAAAAAAGAAACAGGTTGATTTAAAGATGACAAAAAACCAATAACAATAAACAACCAACCAAGAATGCCTGCACAAAAATAATTTTGGGGAGAAATAAATCTTGCCAGATAGCAAAAAAGACAAGAGTAAGTATCAAGTGAACCTCTTTGGGGAGAAGGTTCTAAAGGGGAGGGGGTCACATCCTAGAAGGTCACTGCCATCTGCCTCACTTTGGATGAAAGGCACCCAAAGAAAGACTTCCAAATATTTTCAGTGTACAGACAGGCTCCTGTTGGAGCAGGTGCTCCCTTAAGTTTCCAAATACCAAACCCTGTATTACTAGAAGCAAGCATCAGCATTTTGAATTGTACTCAGAAGGCTGCTAAAGAACTGGAGATATGTGTTCGCACTGACTGCTCCCAGCCTAGTAGCAAATACCCAATACCCATGCTATCCATTAACCAGCCTTTTTATTGGCATCTCATAAAATGATTACTCAACAAACAGGTGACTTAAATAGGGAGGCTCTCTCTCTTTTACTAATCTCATTTATAAAGCCCACCACCTCTGGACCATTCTTTGAATATATCAAAGATTACTGAAGTCAGAGTTCAGGAAATGTTTATCTTGTCTTCCAATGTTGGAAAAGACCATTTTTAACTGCAGAAACATCTGCATTTTATTTAAATGCATGAACTTGACGCAATATCAGAATGAAGTTTCCAGTGAACTGCTTCATTGCAAGTAAATAACAATGGGAATTTTGCATGCTTTATCAGATATGGGGTGACAATACTTGCAGCAGACCAAAAATGAGCGAAGAAAGCCAGCAGCTACAAACATTCAAACCGCTTCCCCACATAATACAAACTGTTTTGATTTCCAGCTGTACTTCAGATACAGTATCTATTCTGAACAAGAACAAAAAGTTTTATTTGATGCTGCTGTCTGCTGCGCAATAAACGTCCACACATGCACACAAGGTTTGCGAAAAATACTGTATACAAAAAGGTGCAGGAAACTACTCTCCTGAAGTGCCAAACTCAAAAAAACAAGGTTGGTTAGTCAACGAAAGCCATCTTACAATTTCCTTTGCTGATGCATCTCCCACACTCCACCCAGGAGCGGAAAAAAGGAGGGGGATTCATCTCCTGTCCCCCGAGATCTTCCTTTTCCTTTCCCCAACTCCTCCCTACAGAAAACAGGCGCCAACTCCTAGGGGCAGAGGTCCATTCGTGCCCTCTCCCTCCCTATAAAATATTTGATTCCCCGTCCCCAATTGGGTATTGCCATTCAAATGCTGCGGGTGCACCTCGTCATGCGATCGATAATGCAGGGCGGGGCTTCCTCGAATATTGCATTCCAGGTGGCGCCCCTGCTACGGAGCCTGAGACACAGGGTGCCGGGCGGTGCCTGCCACCCCGCCCTCTCCCAGCTGCCCGTTCTCACGTGCGTGCACGCGCCGCCGCCGCCGCCGCCACCACACAGCGACGCTGCCCCGAAGCTCGCGTTCCGCCTCTGCGCCTCCACAAGCACCATTTTTCCTGCCGGGTCCCTGCGGACGTCCCCACCCGTCCCCCTCCATCTTTACGCGCATCGTACGGAGCCGTTGCCGCCTTGCAACGCTTGGGCCGTGAGGAGGGGAGGACGACGCCCGGTCCTCTCCCCCTGCAGGAATCCCAGCCGCCCTCCCCCGTCCCGGACACCGTCTCCACAATGCCGCTTTCGAGCCCTTCGCAGCCCCCCGACCCCAAAGAGGAGCCGCCCTGCCGCGCCCCTCCCTCACCGCCACCTTCCTCGCACCCAAACGCCGTCCCCGCCGCCTCAGACCCCACCCTACCTAGAGCCGCATCTGTGTATCTCTACCTATCTCCGCCCATATCGAATCTCCACAGAACGGCCCGCCTGCTTTCCCGCGCGCGAGGGGCAGGCGGCGGTTTAACGGCCCGTCGGACGGCAGTGGGGGGGGGGGAGGTGAGAGAATAAAACGACCCACCATTGTGAGGCAATAGCGGGCCGCCGGTTGTCCCGGTGACGAAGGAGCCGCTCGAGAGGCCGGCCGACCGACCAACCAGCTGAAGCGGCGGCGGGACCTGCGCTTTGCTCTCGCGCGCCGCCCAGCGAGCGAGCGAGCGAGGCGGGGAGAGAAGCCGAGTGAGAGGCGGCGGCCGCCCTGAGGCGCGCAAGAGCGAGGAGGAGGAGGGGCGTTCGCGGATTGGGGGAGCCGGTGGCACGTGATTTTCCGCCGGCGCGAGCCGCTCGAAATGGGCGGGGCTTGTATGAGCTGCGGGGGGGGGGGCAGAAAGCGGCGCTTCGCTCAACTACCTGTTCCCGGATGTTGAGCCCTAAGGGGAGCTTGGTACCGTTAACGGAATGCGAATCCAGAACTTTCCTGGAACGCTACACTTCGGAACGCGGGGGGGGGGGGCGGGAGGGAGCCGATGACATGTCCGAATGCTCCCTGTAAAGACGATGCGGGGGGGGGGCGAATTATGCGGACCAGCATTCTGTCCCTCATGCCCCGTTTTCCTTAGGGAAGCGTAGGGGGGAAAGCCCTCCCTCGGTCTTGCCGTCCGTTGCAATGGGGCCGGCCCCACCCGCGAAGCAAAGTGAGGCGGCCCCTCTCAGGCAGGAGAGGCAGCGGGTCCGGCCTCCAACGAATGCCTTGACCGCTTCTGTGCTACAGGGCGCTCCTTGGAGGCTGGATCTGTCGCCGCCCCAACAGCTCCGCCCCAGTCAGGCCGCCTCTTGTTCTTTATGTAGACCGTTCACCCATTATTACTGTATTATTATTATTATTATTATTATTATTATTATTATCATCATCATCATTATCATTCTTTCTTATTATCATCAACACTATGATTATTATAATCATTCTTTATTATTATTATATTTATTTATTTATATTTAATTTGTATACCGCCTTTCATCCCAGGACACTTCACAACAGAATCATGCAAAACGAGAAGACAAAGTGCCATGCAAAACCAATCACTCTCACACACCAAAACACATTTCAGTAGCCATAGAATGTGAATCAGCCCAAGCCAGACTTACCTGGTTATTCCCGTTGTAGATCTGGAAGGTTGCCCATGAGGAGAGGAGATGCACGAGGAGATCCTCACTCTTGCCCTAAAACAGGTCGGCAAGGTTTACCTTGCTTGGGCCGGTTCACTCTAGCGGAGATCCCGCCATGGGCTAGATAGTGCGTGCGCGCAATTTCTGGCGTCTGCGCAGATGCAATTTCCGGCGTCTGCGCATGTGCAGACGCGATTTTCAGCGCTGTGGAAGCGAGTCGCTCTGCTGCACTGGTTTAGTGCAGCGCATGGGGACTCGCCGAGCGGGTGGGTTGGTTCAGGGGCGGCTTGTGGGCCAGTTAAACGACCCCCATGGGCTGCTTGTGGCCCATGGGCCTTAGGTTGCCTACCCCTGCCCTAAAAGGACATCTCTTTTCTGTCTCAAAGCAGTGTTTGGAGAGTGCCATTTGAAGCAAAGACATGTCTGAGGAGGGTGCTCAGCCTTTCCAATTGTTGCTGCTTCTTTTTAACTGCAGCATCAAACCATGCAGCCTGTTTTATTCCTACCGAGTCCTCAAGTGCCAAAACAACTCCAGATGTTTTGCAGCCAGCGGCGTAGCGTGGGTTATCAGCACCCGGGGCAAGGCAAGTAATTTGCGCCCCCTAACCCGGGGCAAGGCAAATAATTTGCGCCCCCTAACCCGGGGCAAGGCAAGTACAGTAATTTACTCTCCCAAGCAGCAGCAGCAGCAGCAGCGAGGCTTCTCTTTCCCCCGCGCTCTCCTGGAGCTGCCTCTTTTCTTTCCTTTTTTCCCTTTCTCCAAGGCTTTTCGCTTTCTCTCCTTAATTGATTCCTCCTCCACACTGCAGCGTTTCCTAGCTGCTTCCCCCCCCCCTTCCCCTCTCTCTCCTCCTCGCTCTGCTTGCCTTGCCCTGCACCGGCAGCAGCAGGCGCAGCCAGACCCCTGCCAGCCAGCCCGCCCGCCCGCCCACCCGGCTTCCTCTCCTTTTTTTGCCCGCGGCAGAAGGCTTCGCTCTCCCCCTTCCGCGACCTCCTCGCCAAGCCGAGCGAGCGCGGGCTCCCTAACCCGTGGATTTTAGTAGGGGCAGAGAGCTGCTAGTGCGAGCGCCCCCCCCGCCCATGTTGCGCCCGGTGCGGCCGGCCCCCCTGGAACCCCCCACGCTACGCCACTGTTTGCAGCATGCCTGCTGGTGCAAATCTCAACACGGTAATGAATTATCCCACCCCCATGCCTCTGCCCATACTTCATCGTGTTGCAGTTCCAAATCCAGAACAAGAAATTTTAATGGTCATGTCATTCAGTCTTAACTGTAATGCCACACAGAACCCCCCTTTGTGTTGAGCCAGAATAAAGGTAAGTAACAGTTGCTGGAAGAGGGCACCCTCCCCTCTCTCGGTGGTTCATGCATATGTATGGGTGTTTGCATGCATGTGCACGCTTGCAAGGGGTGTGGTTTTATAGTGTGTGTGTGCATGTAGCATATGCATCTCTGTACATTTGGTTGTGGGGTTTTGTGCGGTTGCAGGGATGGGTGTGTGGTTGCAGGATGGGTGGTCGACACAACAATTTCTCACATTCTCCAAAGGATGGCAATCCCTGGTTTCATCACTGTACAGTACTGTCATATTCCACAACTAAAGGAATAAGCATTGTACATTTGTTGTTGTTTAGTCGTGTCCAACTCTTCTTGAATCCATGGACCAGAGCACACCAGGCACTTCTGTCTTCCACTGCCTCCTGCAGTTTGGTCAAACTCATGCTGGTAGCTTCGAGAACACTGTCCAGCCATCTCGTCCTCTGTCGTCCCCTTCACCTTGTGCCCTCCATCTTTCCCAACATCAGGGTCTTTTCCAGGGAGTCTTCTCTTCTCATGAGGTGGCCAAAGTCTTGGAGCCTCAGCTTCAGGATCTGTGCTTCCTGTGAGCACTCAGGGCTGATTTCCTTAAGAATGGATACGTTTGATCTTCTTGCAGTCCACGGGACTCTCAAGAGTCTCCTCCAGCACCATAATTCAACAGCATCAATTCTTCGGCGATCAGCCTTCTTTATGGTCCAGCTTTCACTTTCATACATCACTACTGGGAAAACCATAGCTTTAACTATACGGACCTTTGTCGGCAAGGTGATGTCTCTGCTTTTTAAGATGCTGTCTAGGTTTGTCATCGCTTTTCTCCCAAGAAGCAGGCGTCTTTTAATTTCGTGACTTCTGTCACCATCTGCAGTGATCATGGAGCCCAAGAAAGTAAAATCTCTCACTGCCTCCATTTCTTCCCCTTCATGGATCACTGCCTTGTCGTGGCGAAGGGGCTTGAATAACTCGGAGAAGCTATGAGCTATGCCGTGCAGGGCCACTCAAGACGGACAGGTCATAGTGGAGAGTTTTGACCAAATGTGATCCACCTGGAGCAGGAACCGGCAAGCCATTCCAGTATCCCTGCCAAGAAAACTCCATGGACAAAGACAACAGGCATATAAAAGCATTCTACATAGCAACCACTAGATGACTCCCTCTGCAAACGTCGACATACTGGCAAAATTCTACTTTCAAAATTTAAACTGCATGCATAGCTTATGATTATGCTTAATTTTACTGAAGTTTTGACAAGCAACTGTATTTAGCAGATAACTGTTTATTGTGGTTACTAGTGCCCCTCATGTATGTGTTTTTAAAGCATCCACACAACAGTTGTTGGCATCAAAATATCAGCCCTTATTTTCTTCCCACTTAATCCAGATTCACCCTTTACTCAGATAATTTTTCCATCATGTTGCCATATATCTGGATTTTCCCTGACATTTTGCCATTTCGGCAAAATACTGCCAATGCCATTTTTACACCCAAAAACCAGGACATGTCAGGAATTTTCCTGACATATGGCAAGCCTAGTTTTGGCTATACTGTACACAATTTTGGCTTCATGAGCTATTCCCAGAATGTCAGTTGAGAGTCACCTGTGCAACAAATCTGAGCAATGATCAAAACACAAAAACTGAAAGACAGGAGGAACTGAAAGGCAGCAAGAACTTAAAATCCAGGAAAAAACAATCACCAGGATTGTGACTGTGGCTAAAATGACTGAGGAAATAGTTAGATCTTTGCCTGACACTGAAAGGTCAACAATATAGATATCAGCAGGATCTCCCTTGGGGAAATACTGTATTCTGATGTTAGGGCCCCACCACTGAAAAGGCTCTCTCCTTTATCTTTTTCTATCTTTTACAAAGGAATGCTTTTTAGCACACTCGCAAGAAACCATTACCTGGCTGTGATTTTCCCTACTTCACTTTCCTACTTACTAGCATAGAGCTGTAAAGCTAGCTGTTATGTAGGATCCACAATATTATGTCACAGTGTATTTTCAGCCCTAACAGAAGTGTTCCTATTCAGTTTCCAGCCAACCTGAAAAAGGAATCTAGAACTTACAAGAGGGGGGAAGTTTCAGAAGAGGAGAAAGGAGAAATTACACTCCTCCCTCCCTTGCAACCTCCTGAAACCTTCCCCCACTGTGCTTTAAATTCAAATTCTGTATTTCTTTCCTCTGTCCTCCATTTGTCCAGTTTCCCTCAATTCACTATTTTTGTTATAATGAGTGGAAACCTGCATTTTTATGTTGATATAAATGTCTGGTTGTTAGTTCAAAAAGGGAAATTAATTTTCCTTCATTTACACATAGTTGTTGTTTCCTAGAAGTCTGTCTTTTTTTTTGACTACTAGGAAAAAAAGAAGAAAGAAATATTCAAAAAGTGAAATAAACTAGATTTTTATTTAATATTTTACTCCTGCCTTTCTGTCAGCTGCAATAACACAGGGAGAAACAACCAGTAAGTCACATGAGTAAAACCAGACAGAAACAACTGCTGTACCTATTACTGCCGTGTGTGAGAGAGGCTGGAAAGACTTCAAAAATTATTATAATAACAAAAGAACAAGCTATGAAACCAGAACTGTAGTTTTAAAAACTCTACCTTCCTTGTACAAAGGATTATTTTTCATCAGAATACATGTTGTGTAATTTATTCCTTCATTAATTGCAATATTAATGTCAAAACCTCAACTTCCTGATAAAAAATAATTCAGTAGTCCCATAATAATTCAATGGACAGTTTTTCACTGTGATGCAATAACAACTGCCACTCCATTCCGCTGAATGGTTTGTCTAGAAATTGCTCAATTTTACATAACTATTCTCCTTTTAAAAGTGCATATGTGAAATAAATTATACTAGGGAATGCAGCTGTCAAATATTTATTTAGCATTTTAGTTCTTGAAAATCTCTTGCCAATCAGATAAAATTCATTTTCAATTCTTTTCCCCTGACATCATACTCCTAGTGTGCAAATTCTAGACACAGAAGTAACAACTATGTTGGTGTTGGCTTGTTGTGAAAATACGCAGGAATTTTAATATACATTTTAATGTATTCCAAAAGTCAGATTAACCATGGCTTAGTTTTTCCCTTAACAGAAAGTACTCGGTGTATTATGCTATTTATAATTCAAGCTAAGTCTGAATGTTGGCTAAACTCAAGAGCTTTGAATAATAATAGGGGCAGGGAATGAGATCCAGCAAGTGGGCCAATATTTATTTTGAATGAATGAAATACTGTAGATCATTTATATAAAAAATCTCTCATGAGGTGTTATGTAATGAAGATTTGCCATTCTACAAAAAAGCCCTGTCTTCAGAGAAAGAAGAACCTGCCTGAGATACCAGCCATAGTTCACTGGTTGTCCCAGCATGGCCAAAACCAAGACCATCTTTTACCTGCCCTAATTGACAGATACTACAATCAGTGGCTTTTGGTATCAGCCTAATAAAAAAAATGTTTCCAAAGATCTTTCTACACCTCAAAGTGAGCAGTTGTGTTCTGTCTCGGATCTGGATGTTTATTCTTACATTAAGCAATGTATACATTTTATAAATCAATAAAACTCCCCCCGCAGCTAGAAATGTAATCCTTTGGGAGGGGATCTGATAGTCCAGCACTTGTTGCGTTTCAGACTTGATCCACAGTTCCCAGTCTCAGATACAGGTCCAGAGAAAGACCAGTTCACACTGCCCTTTGCATTACTCTCAGTGTACACAAGTACAGTGGTACCTCGGGTTAAGTACTTAATTCGTTCTGGAGGTCCGTTCTTAACCTGCAACTGTTCTTAACCTGAAGCACCACTTTAGCTAATGGGGCCTCCTGCTGCCGCTGCACCACCGGCGTGCGATTTCTGTTCTCATCCTGAAACAAAGTTCTTAACCCGAGGTAATATTTCTGGGTTAGCGGAGTCTGTAACCTGAAGTGTATGTAACCTGAAGCGTATGTAACCCAAGGTACCACTGTAGGACCTTTGTCTCTAAGAAACGCTGCAGGAACACCCTGAACAGAAGATTATGAACACAACTGCTTCACATCACTGTGTTATTGGACCAGAACTGTCAGTTTCAAGACCAGCCACTTTACAGGCTAATGGCTGAGCTATTAAGTGCTCAACTACACCATCCTGTGTCAATATACCTGGGAGTGAGAGCCACCAAATACAACTGGGATTACTTCCAATGAAAACTACACAGGATTGAGATGCAAGTCTGCAGATTTGGAGTAAGAACGATTGTGCTGTTAATGTCCACGTTGCTATGCCATCATTTCCTCTATTTCACATCTGGTTGTGACTTGTTCTAAATGGGTTTGCGTTTGAGCTTTACAAACCCAAAGCACATGCAATAAGACAAAAGTTAGAACGAATACAACATTTTATATGCAGAATTGAAATAAACAGGGAGTGAGCTTTCTGATAACATGCTGTGGTACACAGGACAAACAAAATCGAAGTGGCGGACAATATATAGGAGCAATTAGAAACTTGTCTAAATATGAAAACTAATGTTCATTTTATCCCATTGGCTGCAATCCTATACATGGGGCAAATCCCATTGAACTCAATGGAACATATTTGTAGGTAGACATAGTTCATTAGTTTCATGGTAGAATCCTATCCAGCAGAAAAAGTTTCATACTAGGATGAAGCAGATCCAAAATGTAATCTTTTATTAGGAAATACAGGTATTTTTTACACCATATAAAAGAAAATAAACGTCAAGGAGCTGGTTTCATAGTAAATTAAAAGTCTTTGGTGTTGGCAATATTGAAAAGTATTCTTCAAAGCTCACACACACTTTACATTTTCTTTTTTAAAAAAACATTTTAAATATGTCTAGCTTTTGGTGAGGCGTTCCAGACAGTCTTTGCTTTATTTTCTTGGGGCTAGCCAGTGGTCCTTCATTGAAGTGTGACTTTTTACTGATGACATTGCATTGCTGTGATTTATATGAGGTCATGATCTGTCCCATGATGCGCTTGACCTTACATAACAGTTATCAGAACGCCATCCTGCCGCAGCATCGATAGGACCACAACACAACCACCAATGTTTGCCATGCCACCCACAAACAGCACATATGCCCTTTTTTATTATGCCTTTTAAAAAAAAAGCCAGTTCCCCAGATTTTCTGGTAGCTCTGCATGTTATGGCTTTTCATTTAATTGGGTGAAAACACTGCATAAATAAAATAAAAAGTTCCCTGCAGCTACCAGACTGTTCTGACTGCCAGACGTTTTAAAAAAGCTTGCCTGCATCTCCTTGCTATAGGTTCATAATTCAGATCCGATAAACAAAGACACCTTTCATTCCCACCCACCCCCAACTCTGTCCTCTAACTTCAGAGGCAGGGGGGATGTGGAGGAGAAGATTAGAAGCTTCGGTAGAACTGCAAACAATTTCATATCCCAGTGTACGGTAGGTGCATAATAAATTCGTACAATAAATGTACAGTGTTAGGAGAGTTTTCACCTGGGCTCCATATTCCTTAGGACTGGGGTAAGGTGACTTCACTCTTAAGTGGTCTCTTTCCACCCACCCTCCTTGAACCCTTGATGTATTTTAAATTAATAAAGCAAGAGAGCATACTTGACACTTCTTAAAAGTTAAGACATAACTAAAATTTGTCAGAGGATCCAGAGCGTGCATGCTTGCTTAAGAACTGAAGAAGTGCCTTGATAGAGCAAGTCAAGGTTGACCCACTTCCGTAATCTGTGCAAATTTCCCAGAAAACAGCAGGAAAGCCAGCAAGTTGTTGCAGTAAAGGTAAAGGTACCCCTGACCATTAGGTCCAATCGCGGATGACTCTGGGGTTGCGGCACTCATCTCACTTTACTGGCCGAGGGAGCCGGCGTTTGTCCGCAGACATGTGGCCAGCATGACTAAGCCGCTTCTGGCAAACCAGAGCAGCGCACAGAAACGCCACTTACCTTCCCGCCGGAGTGGTACCTATTTATCTACTTGCACTTTGACATGCTTTCGAACTGCTAGGTGGGCAGGAGCTGGGACCGAACAACAGGAGCTCACACCGTCGCGGGGATTCGAACCGCCAACCTTCTGATCAGCAAGCCCTAGGCTCTGTGGTTTAGACCACAGCGCCACCCGCGCCCCAAGTTGTTGCAGGGCTCTAGGTAAATGTTTCACTGTCTTTGGCTATTGCAATTCCATTTACATTAGATTTACTGATCAGAAATACAACCACTTGCTCACCAAGACCAGTAGCCGACTTCTGTGAAAGTGGATCTAGATATCATTTTTTTCCCCTGAATACCAGAGCAGGGAAACACCCCTAAAATGTAATAATTGCAGTGCAGTTGTGTATTGTGGTCAATCACACATATTTTGCTTGATACTTCTATGCACATAACCCCAAAATATTTGGCAAAGTATTTCATTTCAAGTTGTGTTTGGTGCATGTTGGTTGAGCAATGTGGGGATGCTGTCAGTGTAAACTGTTAATCAAGCATTCTGAAATGATCAGTCAGAAACTATGAATATGTGTCTCAATTTGCAATCAGTATGTGTCCAATATGTATTTTATACATAGTAAGGACGCTGAAATCCACCTGTTCTTAATTCTAAGCCACTTGGAGCAGGCTGTAGTTCAGCACTAAAGGAACAACAGTCTGTACATGCTCAGAAGTACCTTTATCTAACCTTACTTCACATCTGTCCTATAATATATGATCATTTACTGATGTGAGATCAATAAGGACCTGAAACAATCCATTTCTATGCTAGGACCTACATTACTGAATGCCTTTTCCAAGGAGATCCATCAAGAGACATTCCTCTGTGAAAAGATGAAAGCTAATATTTTCTTTGGGGCTGCTTTTCCCTTAAGAGATCATTTTGGGTTCAGATATAACTTCGCTGGGGGGGGGGGGAATGCAACCCAAAGAGGTGAACCTCCCAAGATGCTGAAAAGTAGGTTTGTGATCATCATTAGAGAGCAAACTCTGGTTTGTACAAACCATAGTTTGCTGGGGTTAGACAAAACAGAAAAAACTATGGTTTGTTGAAGCTGGTCTGTGGGAAAACTCATCAATATATAGTATTTTCTAGGAAACTCCAGGTTAAATACTGTTGTGCACCACCCTGATGTCTGAGACGTGCAAGATTCCAGAGGTTCCATGGTTTGGATTCCTCAGAATGAGGAACAGCAATGACTGTGGTGTCTTTATGATATATGGCTTATTTGCACATATATCATACCTGATGATGGAGGGGCTCACAGCACTAACATCCCCAGAAGGTCTTCCTTCTCCCTTAGCTATATATATCCTTGGATTCAAGCAGAAATCAAGCATGTCTCTCCCTCTCAGGCTTCTGCCTTCAGCCTCCTTCTGGCTCCACTCTCTCACACAACTCTGCTCTGGCTTTCATCCTTCTAACTACTAGCTAGCTGGGGGGGGGGGGGTTGCCATCTGGCACAGAGCCACTTCCTTTGTTACCTTAACAGCCCATACTTAGGGGCCATTAATTCACCAAGAAGCTATTCCAACAATTGAATCCTTGCTGGATCCAAGAATTAGAAGGCATATGGCCTAACCCACAACCCCCCAAAACTCACAACAATACAGATGTTGGCTAACCAGCTGCGGAAGAGCGCTATATGCAGAATAAACGGGACTGTGTACACAGCCTTAAAGCCAAGGATGCTGAACTTTCTCCATATTTGGGTGTCTATCAAAAGAATCAACACTTGAATAGTCTGGGATTTGGGAGGAGGCGCTCTCTATATGAAGTCAGCTCCTGCTTTTGGTTGTTATTCCTTTCCTTGCCCTCTCGGATTTTCTCGAGGCTCATGCATTCCTTGCCAACCTCACATTTCTTAGAGGGGGAAGAAAACTCTAAAGAAGCCGTGGCAAGGATGGAGGGTAATATGAAAAACATTATTTCCGAGCTCTGCTGAGTTCCAACAGAAACAGCCATTTATTTGGTCCGCATGTTTTAACCAAAAGGATTCTGGCAGAAGTCAGGGTAGGTTTCCTTTTCATGAGGGGGGTTTTCCTTTGGGCAAAAGGCAGACACTACAGGGAAGCAAAAAAGACAAATCTCAGAGAATGAAGATCTAGAAAAGAGGCTACTAGAACTAGCAATTGCTTCTCCTCGCCGCACACCAAGTCTGGCCTGTTGACAAATTTGTGCCCCCACCTCAACAAAACTCCTTCCCGTGGCCAGGTGTGAGAGCCATTGTGGCATAATGGTTAGAGTGTTAGACTAGGGGCTGGTTCAAATCCCCACTCAAGAAAAAGGTAGTATATAAAGGTAAGAAATAAATAAATAAATAAATAAATAAGGCTGTATATATGTACCTATGGTTATTCATAGGTTCAGGGGTGATTGCTTACTTCTGTACTATTCACATGTGCATTATGTACCCTAGTGCACTCCATACTTTAGTTGCCAGATGTGCACTCAAAGAGTCAACTGTAGAGTTGGAAGGGTACCCTGAGGGTCATCTAGTCCAACCCCCTCCAGCGCAGAAACCTTTTTGCCCAATGTGGGATTCGAACCCATGAGCCTGAGAATAAGAGTCTCGTGTGCTGCTGGCTGAGCCAGTCAGTTCTCACGTGCAAGAAAGGTAGCCAGCTTCTCCCCATCTGTGTAGGGTGGCCATCCGTCCAGAATTTCCCAGACTTATCCAGAATGCAGTGGTACCTCAGGTTACATACGCTTCAGGTTACATACACTTCAGGTTACAGACTCCGCTAACCCAGAAATAGTGCTTCAGGTTAAGAACTTTGCTTCAGGATGAGAACAGAAATCGTACTCCGGCAGCGTGGCAGCAGCAGGAGGCCCCATTAGCTAAAGTGGTGCTTCAGGTTAAGAACAGTTTCAGGTTAAGAACAGACCTCCGGAACAAATTAAGTACTTAACCTGAGGTACCACTATACTGCAGTCAGCAGTATGGGAGAATCCGGACTTAAGGTAGCCATGTCGGCAGTGCCGATTTTGCAAAAAACAACAACAACAAAAACGCTCCACAACTTTACTGTCCGGATTTTCACCTTTTGAAATATGGCAACCCTACCTGTGGTCAATGGGACACGGGTGGCGCTGTGGGTTAAATCAGAGAGCCTAGGACTTGCCGATCAGAAGGTCGGCGGTTCGAATCCCGGCAATGGGTGAGCTCCCATTGCTCTGTCCCTGCTCCTGCCAACCTAGCAGTTCAAAAGGTAAAACGGTGTTTCTGTGTGCTGCTCTGGTACGCCAGAAGCGGCTTGGTCATGCTGGCCACATGACCCAGAAGCTGTACGCCGGCTCCCTCGGCCAATAAAGCGAGATGAGTGCTGCAACCCCAGAGTCGGTCATGACTGGACCTAACGGTCAGGGGTCCCTGTACCTTTACCTGTGGTCATGTACACAGGTAGTCTCATGGGGGGGGGGGTGCAAAGTTAGTGCGAAGTTTGCCAGTGTGGTGTAGCGGTTATAGTGTCATACCAGGACCAGTGAGATCAGAGTTCGAATCCCCACTCAACCAGGGGCTGGTCACTTCCACTCAGCTCAACCTACCTCACAGGGATGTTGTTGTGCAGATTAAACAAGGGCGAGAGCCTTGAAGAAGAAGGAGGGAAATAACTAAATAAATAAGTAGGTTGGGGTATGTTGTAACACAGAAAGAGGCCGTGACCATGGCTGGACGTTTTTTCCAGCAGCTGCAACCATGGAAAGGTCAGCTGGGGTCCCTATGTAAAGTAACTGCCCCCCTTTGATACGAATATTTCAATTCACACGTGTGAACGGCTCTTTCCGGATTAAGGCTGGGACTTTTCTCCAGCTGCTTCCCTTCGTCACCCCTTTCCACCCTCCCTCTCTTTTCCCTTATATGTGTTTGATTATTATTTTTTAAATTCTTTTTTTAAAAAAAATAATAATTCCCCTCTGATGTATGCAACATTTACTGACAGGGCAACGTGACTTTTCACACCGGTTCTCCATGGGCTGGAGAAAAGCTCTCTCCAAAAAAAACCCTCAGCTGGCAGATCAACTCGCGCGCTCCCCCTTTCTTGCCCGGGGCAGCCTTAGGGAGATCTCCTCCTCCTGTCGCTCCATCCCCAAGGCGCCAGGATCTTGCCGTTTGAATCCCTCCACCTCCGGATCCTTCAAGCTCAGAGGGACTTCTTTGCGGGCGACCTTCCCTCCTCTCCTTGCCATGGCTCCAGCTCCTACCAGATCTCCTGCCACTTTTGCCCAGGCTGTGGGATCCGCGCTGCTCTTCCTCCTCCTCCAAGTCGCCTCTGTCGAAGGGGATGGTGAGTCCTGCTCAGCCCTCGCTTGTCGCTCTCCTGCCATTCCCAGAGAGCTTAAGGGTTTGTGGATCACTGCCGGGGGGAAGGGGGGGGGGAATCGGGAGAAAGGATCTGCGAGATTCCAATATCTCGCAGTCAACGTTGCACATCGCCAAAAGCAAAAGTCTTTCAAAGGCTAAGATCATGCAGAAGAGGTTTTTTTAAATGCACAGTGGGAAAAGTCCATCAAAACTTTATAATGCAATTCTGCAAAAGGATTGATGCTAGATTTGGAAATGTTTCCCTACACAGCTTTGGCTTTTGCATATTGATTTGCAAAAAGCATTTGGGATGCTGGTTTTCTTTTCTTTTTTGTTTTGAGGGGGGGTTATTGCAGGGAAAGGGGGTGGAGACACAAATCAGTGTGTTTACGCGCATTGCTTTTTGGAATAAAGAGAAGGGGGGGTCACATAGAAAAGCATGCACTGGATATTGAGACGCATTTATGAAAGGGTTTTGTTTAAAAAACCACAACACAAAGTCCAAATATTAGCAGCTTGTTCCTCTTTAGGCTTTGTCCTGCCAGTTTCACCTCCTGTCTCTGCTGATATACTTGGGATAAGACTGAATGGAAGAAAAGGATCCACAATGTGATGGTGTTGGAGCCATTCTGATGGACCGGCATAATTTTCCCTCCCTCACACTCCCCAACCCCTATTAACGGTCTAGGCATATATATATATTTTCATATTCAAACTGCCTAACGGATTTATTTGCCGGTTGCTGTGTGAGGTGAAGGGAGGGGAGGATCCCACAGGGAAAGAGCAGAGTTTTTTGGCCAGAGCATTTCACTGGGAAGGTGTGTGAATTTGAGGTTTGCTTAGGCTGAGTCCCTCAGAGAGAAATGCAAATTCTTTTTCCTCAATTCTCCTTTTAATTTGACGGAACTGCACAGGGAAATTAGAATCAGTGGCAAGGCATGTCATGTTCACATTTGGGAATTTCATTCTGCCGCTCAAAATTGAGTGTGGGGTCTGAACTTTTGATGCCAAAGTCATCATGTCTTTCTCCCCAACTCAACCGTTTACCAATTTTTAAAATCTATTTTAAAATCTGTTTCTATCTATTTTTTATTTGTGGGTGTGGGTGTGTGACTATATAGATATAGATATAACTAAGTAATTAGAAAAAAAATATCATGGTGGTGCAGATTAAAATCACCAAATTATAAAATATGGAACAACTGACCAACGCTGAATCAAATTAATGATCTAAAAATGCTTGTTTTCAGTTGTTTAGTAGATACTGGTAGCTACTGATTAGCCCCAACTGACTTAAGGTCTTTCCAAACTTACCATTTATAGCAGAATAGTTCCTGCTTTTCCTGAATTTTGGGGTATGTTACTATACAAAGGCAGCATAATTCAGCTAGTATTCCAGAGTGATGTGCTCAAAAACTTTCTTTTTAGTCTACTGACTTTTGTGAACGATCTAGAATGGATCCTCAGAATTCTCCTTTGTGTACAAGAATCCTCCTCCTTTGAGTGGCGGTTGCAGGGTGGTTTGAGGAGTTTGGATTTGATATCCCGCTTTATCACTACTCTAAGGAGTCTCAAAGCGGCTAACATTCTCCTTTCCCTTCCTCCCCCACAACAAACACTCTGTGAGGTGAGTGGGGCTGAGAGACTCCAAAGAAGTGTGACTGGCCCAAGGTCACCCAGCAGCTGCATGTGGAGGAGCGGGGAAGCGAACCCAGTTCATCAGATCACGAGTCTACCGCTCTTAACCACTACACCACACTGGCTCTCGGATTCAAAGACACTGGCTCAGTTGTCTTTGAGAGACAACTGATTCATGCCACTGTCAGCGAGGTGTCAGTTTATGAGCCCAGTTCAGAGGAGACATGTGACAGAGAGATACGGTACTGCAGACAAAATGTCATCACAATAACCAGGCTTGCCATAGCTCAGGCAGACATCTAGTTCCTCTTCTAATCTCCTGTATCTCCACAAATTCAGTAATGTAGAGCACTAGGCAGTAATTAATTTAAGAAGTCACGAAAGGACTATGCTCGTGCGCATGCTCATAACTCCAATATATCAGCTGAGGGAGCATGAGGGTGCATTAGGGGTGTCGCTACAGCCTTTTCTCAGTTTGGTCACAGACCACCATTGGTGCAGAAAGGGGCTTGGACTAGATGACCCTGGGTGTCCCTTTCAAATCTACAATCCTATGAGTCACTCTCTCATAATGGGAACATTAGGTGCAGACACTCCGTGACAAATTCACTCTTAAAAATGTCAGATCAAACAGCAACTATAAATTGTAATTGTGGGAAAGACCCTGAGTTTAATGTCCGAATATGCCGTCATCCAAGTTTTACAGAACTCTTGTCGGATGGGGCAACTATAAGTTTTGAGGGGGGCAATTATAAACAGGAAAATAGCATGGTCTGAGTGTTCATCCCTCCTCCCAGTATAAACTGGGATTCCCCACAACTTTTGCTAACATAAAAATAAATAAATGGTAGGTTATTTTCTTAATGGCTCTTCCTCATCCTGTCTGGTTTGGCCTTAGAGACAAACAGGAGTGCAAATTGCTGCAAGTCGCTATATCTCTAGCCCTTTCTGACTGCTTAGTAATTTGCATTTCTGATGTTTAATACATTTTCTGCATGCTATGCCCAATACATGGAAGTACGGTAAATTCCCATAGAATCTGCCAGATAGATATGCTAAGAAACAGGACCAGTTGCAATCTATCGATTTCAGTGGGGCTTTCTTGCATGTTTTGAACTGCGACTTCTGGCTGCTGTCCTTATCGCATTTATTAGGGAGTAATTTTCATTGTATGCAATGAAACACACTTAGGGGTTATCTGCTATACAAGCACTAAATAAAAGCTTCTATCTAGTTAGAATATATTTCCTTTAGGGTGCAGATTTATTTAATTCACAAAGCGTGAATGGAAAAGGTGAAAGTACATTTCTAGATTCATAAAACTTTTTGTTTTAATATGTCCTTTTATGATGCATGAATTCTTCTGTTACAACTGCAGTCTATAAGGTTGTATGCAAGAGACATCCTCCAAACTGAAAGGTTTTTATAAGCATAATGTGAGGTTGTTAATGGTATCTGTAGAAGGATGAGACAGATGGGTTCTCTAAAGACTTATTTCTTCTTTCACTTATCGTGCTATAAAGTTTTATAGTAAGCCTTGGCTGACTCGTGGGAGGTTACTACAGAGTTGTTGGGTTTGTTTTTTTTAAAAAAAGAGTGTGAAATAAAATTGTAGGGACTGTAAATTCTGTTCTCTTAGGACATTTATAGTGAAATGCCAGACTTCTGAATTTTTATGAATGGGCTTCATAGTCTTACTTCTGTGCAGGGGGATTTGCTTATGTACCCAAGACAATAAACACATGTTAAGTCTTTTGAAGGTCATAAAAAGTTATTCCAATTATGTCATGACAGTCATAATTGTTCTAAGTCATATAAAGTGCCTATACTGTTCTGCCGGGGCAAATGGAATAATGAAACAAATGGAAATAGAACCCGACTTTGAGAATCTAGGTGTAGTAGGTGGTTGTTGTAACTGTGCCGATACCAGAGAGAAAAACATGCATATCAGTTCATGCATATCACTGTGCGCAAACACACATTGACCCTGACAATCCATGAGGGTGTGTGAAGACATCTCTCACTGGGCTTGCCCCGTTGCCAGCCACATCCTAAGTCTAGAAAAGGCATGCCACTAGAGATCCAGCAACTACACTGCAGTTTTAGGCACCTGAGTAGAAAAAAGGTGGTGGCTTCTTGTTTTCCCCAGTCTCCTTTCAGCTCCCTTCCAACACCTCAGAGTGGTTGGCTGGTTGAAGCAGGAATCCCTGGTGAAATGAAGCTGCATTTTAATGTTTTCATGTCATATTTTAATCTTGTTTTTAAGCTGTATTTCAATCAATTGTTTTTATACCTGGTGTCAGCCGCCCTGAGCCTGGTCTTGGCTGCGGAGGGCAGGGTATAAATAAAATTTAGTAGTAGTAGTAGTAGTAGTAGTAGTAAGTGCTACAATACTTCAGACCGTCGTCGTCTTGGGCAACTGCCTTCCCTGGCTGCAGCCTATTGTAACATTACCAGATTTTTTTGAATGAATCCAGGGACACGTTAGTTAGTTAGTTAGTTAGTTAGTTACTACATGTTCAGGACATTGATGATGCAGCGATGGCGGTGGCAGAGGGGCGGCCGCCACCTTGACCTCAACTGCCACGTTTCCGCTTCCTCCAAGGCTTCTATCTCCTTTCTCCATGAGTCTGGGCAGGACCTGAGTTGTTGGTTGTTCAATGGTGGTGGGGAAGCGGTGCGCAGGCCTGGAAGGTGGAGAAGGAGGGCCGAGAGCACCTTCCCATCGGAGCAGCCCTAATCCCATTCCTACTTGTGTGCAAGCAGGAGGGGGGGATCCCTCACCTGGGAAGGGAGGCTTCCCATTGCCTAACTGAGATCCCTGACCCCTCCTGCTTGCACACAAGTAGGAGTTGGGAGGCTGCTCCGATAGGCAGCATGAAGCCTCCCTTCACAGCTTAGTTGCTGGGGTCAGGGAAGGTGGAGGCAGCCCGGAAGCTGCATCTTTGAGCCCCTGCACCACCATCATATGGGAACTTCCGAGTAGCTCCTGAAGCCAGCCAGAGCCAACTGCTCTGGGCTGCTGAGACTGCCGCTGCTGCGTTTCCCGGGGACATTAGATGAAATCCAGGGACATTCCGGGGATGGAATTTGTCCAGGGACTTATTCACAAATCTGGGGACTGTCCCCGGGAAACAGGGACATCTGGTAATCCTAGCCTATTGGCTCTGGCCAGATCCTCTGAAAAGGAGTAATCTGGAGTTGTTTGGAGCCCCACCTTTGCCTTTTAACATTACATTTCAATGCACCTACCCAGCTCCATGGACTCTCTGATTTTTAAAAAAGCAAAGTTTATCTACCGCTTGCTTGTGGTGTGTATGTATCAAAATACATTCTGAGGATATGCACTGTCCCGACTCTTTATACAGTGGTACCTCGGGATACGAACGGGATCCGTTCTGGAGCCCCGTTCGCATCCTGAAGTAAACGCAACCCATGTCTGCACGTGCGCGGGTCGCGATTCGCCACCTCCACGCATGCGCGTGGCGTCATTTTGAGCGTCTGCGCATGCGCGTTCCGTTACTTCCGGGTCGCTGCGGAGCACAACCCAAAAGCGCTCAACCTGAAGCAACTTCAACCCGAGGTATGACTGTATTTTTAAAAACAACTTTACTTTCATAAACATATAACTTGGAAGAACATATTTGCAATCTCATGGTCGGGTTTCTCCCTATTAATGTTCAGGGATCTCCTCTGTTTCACTTCAGACAGATCACGCAAACCCACGCTGTCTTCAGCGGTTTCCTGAGAAGTCTCTCTCGGCAGCCATTATCCTTACACACACACACACACAGAGAGAGAGAGAGAGAGAGAGAGAGAGAGAGAGAGAGAAGCAGAAAATGCAGTTAGACCAAGCCATCTCATGCTGCGCTGTGTCTTTTGAATTGCAGGAAAATTGTTTGCCCTTGGTCCCAGGAACGGCTCCCAGAGTCTGGACTTAGCAATGGCTCACGAATCATGCGCTGCAGTAGGAGCTCGATTAGCCAGCAGAGAAGAACTAAGGAGAGCCATAAGAGATTGTTCTTTTGCTGTGTGTACCAGGGGCTGGCTGGCGGATGGCACAGTTGGGTAAGGAGCATTAAAATAAATAATAATAATAATAATAATAATAATAATAATAATAATTTTATTTATACGCCGCCCTTCCCGGTTCAGAAAACCGGGCTCAGTGCGGCTAACAGCAAATTTAAAACACTTAATTGATGCAACAAAAAACAGCATAAAATACAGTATAAGACGCAAATAACAATCAATTCAGAATTCAAAAATCAATTTGGGGGGGAATCCATCCAATAAACATTAGATGATCACCAGGGCTAGATGGCTAAGTTAGTCCTATTTGGTCCAGTGAGGAGACCAGGGGAGAATTAGCTGTGGGATCCCAGAGCAGGTAATTGTCATAAAAAGGGGAGGGGGAGGGAAGGAAGGGGAATAAAAGACCAGGCTAAGTTCAAATTGAAAGCCAGGTGGAATAGCTCTGTCTTACAGGCCCTGCGGAAGGAAGTTAAATCCTGCAGGGCCCTGGTCTCATGGGACAGAGCATTCCACCGGGTCGGAGCCATCACTGAGAAGGCCCTGGCCCTGGTGGAGGATAATCTGACTTCCTTAGGGTCCGGGACCTCTAAACTATTATTAGTCATGGACCTTAAGGTCCTCTGCGGGGCATACCAGGAGAGGTGGTGAAACGGTGAAATGTCCTCTAACCAACACACATGACTTATCTCCAGATAAAATGGTTGAGCTACTTTGTCAGGGGCAGACTTTGGCCTTTCAAATTTCAGCGGTGCCCTGTGTGAGGCCAGAATTCGACATGCCCCCCACCCCCGGCCCCCTCTCACCTTTCGTTCAGCTCAATTCACCACCTCATATTTGTAGGCTTGGCACCCAGCGCGGTCACACAGCCCTAAATCCGCCTTTGACTTTGTAATAGTAGAACTAAGAAACACTGATTTTCAAGAGAGCATTTTGCCACTCTAGGTACCTGCTGCTGCCCTCCTCCACCCCAGATTTGTCTGAATGTTCAACCTTGCAAATTCTGTTTAATATGGCCTATAAGCCCTATTTGCTTCTATTAGCCAGGTGCTTTATGAATTTGACTGTCAGATGTTAAAAACGAAAGGGGTTTGAAGTGCAACTGTACTTCAAAAGAAGGTACGTTGCTTCAAATGGGGGGGAAATATTTCCAACAGTACCCTGAGAGTTTTCGCTTGCTTGACATATCTCCCCTACCGCACTGAAAAAGCAAAACACTTTAGGCTACCACACTCTTCACTGAATGATATATTTTCACTTACGCATTCCAACAGAGTCCTTGCAGATGCATTTATTTTTTGCTCTTGTGTCCAAAGTGTCACCTCTCTGGCAAAATTCGACCGTGCTCGAAATTTAATAACCAGGGCAAAGATGGAGCTAAGCAGTATGACGCAGAATAACACTCCCAATAAAGGAACTGGAAAAAATGATAATTTCATTATCTACCATATTAAAATGTGTTTCAATATCGCCATGCTTTGATGAACCTGGAGTCTTAGGGAAGTTTCGTAAAGGCTGACCAAATCATGGGAGATCAGAATTCAGCACACAAGAGAGAGAGAGAGAATGACTTTTAAATGGGTGTTTCCCTGGATGTCCGGATACAAAAGTGTAAGAGGGCATAAGCACCTTTAATAGTTGCCATTGTTAAAGGTGTGGGAGTCCTTTCCATTTTTGCATCTGGTCATCCTAATAATGTCTCCTGCTCAGATGTAGAGAGAAAGACAGTCTGAAGCATGATGGTATGTGTTTCTTACAATTCAGAAGGAGCACAGAAAACCCCACAGAATGTGGCGTTACGCACAAAGGCCAGCTGCTTGCAAATCTCAGCTTTTATTTGTTTTTAAAAACCCAAAGAACACTTAGCTTCTAGCTCAGTGTTGTGACCTGCCCTGAGATCTACGGGTATAGGGCGGTATGCAAATATAATAAATAATAATAAAATAATAATAGCTCCAATCTAACACTTGAAAATATGTAAACACTGGGAACTGAAGAATCAGAAGCTGGAGGGATCACTGAATAATGCTTCCATCGGCTGCATCTGAGGGGTTTAGTGCCCCAGCAGAGCTCCTAGGCCTTCCTCATGGCTAGAACAAATTGTGCATTATTATTATTTTTAAAAAATCATGCATATTGGTTTATTTGCATCGTTTATACAGATCTTAGAACTTTTAGTACAGAATTTATTTCTTTTTTTAAAAAAAGGTGTAGAGTACGTTGCTTAAGCCTGAGGATTTTTCAATCAGACAGGTGCTAACATACTCAATAATTCTTCCTAGATGCTATCAAGCGAGAGAATTCAGAGAGCCCCACTGCTGCTTTGCCTACGAACAATTTTGAACAATTCAACTTAAGAAAAGTTTTATTAGAGACTTGCATGTTACATCAGTGGCACTTTTCACATGAGCCAGCCACGCCTTGGCTATTGGTAGCTCAGTATGATATGTGATGGCCATCAGACGGGAGTCATCCCAGTTTCATAGCAATCGTCTGCCCACCTGTCAGGTGTGGTCTATGGAGAACTGGACACAATTCAGAGCCTTACTAGCCCAGCTGCTGAACATCTTTTTGTCTCCTTCCTCTGTTTTAGGACAACTGTGTGCAACAGGACAGGCAGCAAGCCACAGAGCGTGAAGATTATTGATGTCCAGATTGAAATGGATCCCTCTCCGAGTGGCAGATACGATGCTCTTTGTGTGAAAGTTGAAGGTCAGCATTGGTGGACCACAGAAATAATCACTACGGCAAGCCAAATCAAATATTTTTTCTTGTTCTTTCTGAAATGTCCATTAACAATTAGGAAGGAATAATTTGCCACGGGCATGAAATAGCATGGAAACAAATTGCTTCTTCTCAGCTGAGTGCAGGCTCTTGCTAGAATATTTGTTGTGTTCATAAAAAAAGAAAAGGAAATATAATCTAGAAGCAGAGAGGAGTCTCCAGCCCTACAACCCAGCAGTCGCTCACAGGCCAGCCTGTGTTCCAGATCACATTGTGGCACTAAGCAGAGAACAAGTGTGTTGTAGCAAAGGATTTATAGAACAAAACCCCCTGATTTTGTATCTGCATCTACTAAATAACAAAACAAAACAATGCTCCAGAATAACATGAATTGCACATCATGCAGAGAGAGAATTGCACATCATGCAAATCTATTCATTTTGCATAATTGATTAAGCAAAGAAATACACAGGGTATTGAATCTGAACCCCAGACGCTTGCAAATCCAACTCAGATGCCCCTTTCCCAACTTTTGAACTTCCATCAGGGATTGCCTGCATATCTTTAAGCAGCAAGAAACAGAAACTTTTAACATGAAAGGTGATATTTTGTCTGACCTGAATCCTGTGTTCATTACAGCCATTTCTGTGGCTTGCAAATGCTCCCTTGTCTGGTTGCCTGGAGGCAATTTCACAGGTAAATTGCATGATTGGTTGAAGACAATCTACAGATTTTGCTAAACTCTTACTTTCATTGGAGCTTTTGGAAGATGAAAGGCCTAATTTCTGAAAACATCACCAATCAGTAACATATGTTTGGGTGTCTAGACAGGCATAGTGTAAGTGTTCTCTCAGCCTCACTTTGCATAAATACAGGGTACGCCTATGTGCTTATTTAAGTTTTATGTTTCCGGGATATGGAACTCCCTGCCACAATATCTCTGAGTTTCTTGATTCATTTTATTCTGTTCAACAAGTTTATAAACCACTTCACAGCATAAAGCCATAGA
Source organism: Podarcis pityusensis (assembly GCF_964106645.2). Taxonomy (NCBI): domain Eukaryota; kingdom Metazoa; phylum Chordata; class Lepidosauria; order Squamata; family Lacertidae; genus Podarcis; species Podarcis pityusensis. The sequence goes on along the minus strand of NC_138037.1, from coordinate 50,078,764 downwards.
AATGGTGTACAGGGTAAAAACAGAATAAAGCACAGAAACTCTAAAAGCAATAAAATCAATCCAGCAAACTCTAAAAGCTCTGTGAGTTCATCAACACAAACTTTTCCCCACTGCTACTATTCCCTTAGAACACTTTTAAAGACTTCCTGTCACGCAGAAGAAAGGTTGAACTAATATTGATTATTATAGGGATATTATGTACAAAAGGAAATACAGTGGTACCTCTGGTTGCGAACGGAATCCGTTCCGGAGCCCCGTTCGCAATCTGAGAGGAATGCATGTGCGGGTCGTTATTTGCTGCTTCTGCGCATGCGCATGGTGTCATTTTGAGCGTCTGTGCATGCGTGAGCGGCAAAACCCAGAAATAACCCGTTCTGTTACTTCCGGGTCGCCGTGGGACGCAACCTGAAAAGATTTAACCCAAAGTGTCTTTAACCTGAGATATGACTGTACTAATATTTACATTTGGGTCTTAAATGTGCTCGATGACAGTTTATGAAGTTCCCAAGAGTATCTGATTATCCCAAAACCCTCTCTCACAGGACAGCTAAGTCCCAACCTCTAACTTTCTAACGTCTGACTGTCTAACTGACAGTTAACTGCCCTTCTTCCCCGGCTAGAACCTCTAAGCCACCCAAGTCTGCTGTTTCGCAGAACAAACTAAATCCAGACTCCATCTATAAATCTTAAAAGTGGTTGTCTCTCCCCTTTCAGAACTTGTTGTAGGTCTGCTAGCACCGAAGGAGAAAGCCAGGAGTGGACATTTAGACTGAAGATACATTGTCCCCTGCTCCTTAACTTTTCTGTATATCTTTTCCCCGCTGTAATTGTTCTTAGAAATAAACTTTGGAAAGACTTGTTGCACCGATCGCCTGAACTTTCCTTATTCCCTCCGTGTTTGAGTGATTCAATTGGCTGCAAGACAAACAAGTCTCTATTCCACAAGTTGACTGCAACTTGTTACTATTGCAGAAAATGCAGTGGTTTAGCCCAGGAATGGAAATTCGGATTTTGCCAGGTGAACGTCTGGCACAAATTCCTCATCAGAAAATGACGGATTATGTAACCTGGCCTTCTCTTAGCAACAAAAGAGGCGGGGGGAGAATCTCCAGGGGCTTTTAAATACAAACATGAACCACATGAATTTAGGCTAAAATAGCAAACAAGAACCAAGTTTGTTCTGTACAATGCTAGACTGTTCGTAAGGCTTTCCCATGACAGCTTTCGTTTCTGCAATTTTTATTTTCTCCCGCCGATTTTGAGCATTGAGTTTAGCGGACAGTGAATTTCCAATTATCTAGTAACATCAAGTAAAGTCATAAATTAAGTTATTCGAACTAGCCCTAGATTGATTTTGTCATCAGTGGTATACGAGATGGGCTTTATTTGGCTGGACTTGCACTCTGGAGTTTATCTCCCAAGATGTCATCACCTACAAAAATCTGTGAAACCCCACTTCTCCCATGTTTCATTTCCTATTTAAAAAAATAAGATGAAAATGTGCTGTAGAGTATACAAATGGGACCTGAAACGAAAAGATTGCAGCACTGAGTCCGCTGAGTCAAGCATTTTAGTCATCCCCCCCCTTTTTTTACATTCCTCAAGCCCTTCAGCTAATCAGATACTTAAATGTGTTTGCTTCCTGCTTGTTTATCTCCTTAGGCAAACCATGTGGGGACCCCCCTTCCTTTCCTCACACAGTTCTCCACGGCCACACCGGGTTTGAAATGGGTGACGAACTGCACTATGTCTGTGCTCAGGGATATGTCATGAGTAACAAAGATGCTGCTTTCACTCTGCTCTGTCACACCTGTGGGGAATGGTTTGGTCAAGTCCAAGCTTGTGTCAAAGGTGAGTTCTATCGATTCAGGATTATCATATCTTAATTTTTTTGGATTGTCCTTCAATGTCCTAATGCAAACTTGCAGTGGATCTTCACCTACGGTGTTATCAATCGGGATCTGATGACAATGTACATTGTCCTTATACAAATTATTATTATTATTATTATTACTATTATTATACCCCCGCCCATCTGGCTGGATTTCCCCAGCAACTCTGGGCAGCTTAAAAAACATAATAAAAACATCAAGCATTAAAAACCTCCCAATACTGGGCTGCCTTCGATGTCTTCTAAAAGTTGTGCAATTCTTTATCTCCTTGACATCTGAAGGGAGGGCATTCCACAGGGAGGGCAATCACTGTTGAAGAAATAAAGACATGAAATAAAACTAAAACAGATAAACCACAGGTATGTGAACACAGTTGTACCTTGGTTTTTGAACCTAATCCGTTCCGGAAGACCATTCAAGTTCTGAAACATTCGAAAACCGAAAACTCAATAACCAACAGCTAGGCCTGAGGATCTTGCACTCAGTGGAAGCTGCGTGGCATGTTTGACTTTTGAGGCATGTTCAAAACCCAAAGCATTTACTTCTGGGTTTACGGCATTCGAAAGTTGAAATGTTCATCAGTGGAGACGTTCGAAAACCGAGGTACCACTGTATATGGAAGGTAGAGACTAAAATTGTATATACCATAGACATAATGTCTCCTGATGTTGTTAAACTACAAATGCCCATTGTCCCTGACCACTGGTCACCCTGGCTCGGGCTGATGGGATTCTAAGTCCAACAACATCTAGAGGGATATATGTTTCTACATCCCTGCTATACATGCTGGGAGTCCTGTCCTCTGTACTCTCTAAGGGCTGGGCAAATGAGCCAGAAACCTGATGTTCAAGGCTGCAACCCATGTAAGAAACCATATGCTGGGGGAAGAAGACAGCCTATTCTAGACACCGCAGAGGGCTTCCCCTGTGTTGTGGTGGTCAACTAGTCTCAGTACTTATTTACACCATGGCTCAAGCTTTCTCTTTTAACGAGTGATCTTTAGGACAGCATAATCACATAGCATCCAAGTAACTGAAAAGGGGCAACGTGAAGAGGACTCTAGTATGTTGTCTCACGCAGAAAGGTGAGTCCCTGTTAGCATTTGTGAGAAACAATGACACTTGCAAGTGAAATAACAGATCTTGACATGAGATATGGATTGTGCCAGCTCTTCACCATGCACTGAAAAGCATTATCATGCAAAACACAACTGAGCTGGCCCATCCTTAAGCAGCTGAAAGCCCTAGTGTGGAGAAGGTATCCTGTCTCTTGAGATGCGGTATTCTGATGTTTCCAGGGATCAGTGATGTCCCGGGTGCTTAGCTCACTGACACACTGCTGTGTAGTAAAGCCTCTCTAACTGGTTGGGCAGTGTGTTATTTCCAGAATGCAGTCCCTAGGCTCAAGCCAAATGCCTCATGCGTCACAAGTTGTGAAGCGTGAATACAGGTTCTTGGAGCACTTTCCTTGACAAACGACAGTTAGAGGGTATCCAGAACATTTCTATATTAGGTAGCGGAGGAACACGGCTCTGGGAAGGAGGAAATTAAAAAGGGAGCAGAAAAAGTTCAGAGAAGAGATTGTATAATTGATCCTGAATATAAAATATATAGTGCACAAGGGAAAAATTTGAGGACAAGGCATGAATGAATAAGGGGCAAGATATTGTTTTGGATCTGCCATGTTGTCCTCATATAGGTGTCAGGATGCAGGGACAACTTACCTATAGGCGCTAGGGATGCGGGGCACCCAGGCGCCAGGCCAAGGGCTCTGTGCCGTGAGTTTGGGGGCGACTGAGCCAGCGAGACGCTGAGGTGGCTGGCTGGCTCCGCCCTCCTGCACGCCTGTGGACTGGGCAACCTGGGGGGGGGGGGGAGCTGGGTGGATCTTTGCACCCCGGTGCCGCATGTGCTTAAGACAGCCCTGTCAGGATGTGTGACCAAAACTCATTGGTTAGTTGCTGTGTGGAAAGCAAAAACCAGTTTAGTGTCTTACTTTTTGTGTGTGGATAAGGCAATGGAATTGACCGGCGGCTGACACTTCCATTTGAAATAGAGATGCACATATTCCATGTCAATGTGCAAACCTAAGTGAGTGTGGATCAATTAGAATTTCCACTCAAACTGGGCAGGATACTAATTTTTTATAAAAATGCCTGGTGCTTCCATCTTTGCGTTAGAGTACTTAATTTCAGAATCACTCTGTAGTTTGTTCTGTCAATTTTCCTGTTCTAATTTTTACGTGAGCTGGAGTTATTCTAGTTCTGCGCTGAAAGTGTTTGCCTTACTTATTCAACCAGGATTCCAGTTTATCTTGTTGTAATCAGTGGTGCATTTCTAAAGCAAGGTAGGCCCACAGACTGAGAGAAAGACAGACAGAAACTATTTATTAGACAGCGTATTTAGTGGTCAGAGCCATCTGCTACAAGCAATTCTGAGCAATTAACAATTCTGAGACCACAGTCAAATGCCCCGTCTGGGCAAGGTTCTTGAGAGGATGATTGCCTTGGAGGACAAAAAAATTCTAGATCAATTTCCATCAATATTCAGGCCTGGTTTTAGTATGGAAACTGCCTTGGTCACCTTGTATAATGACCTGTGTGAATCTGTTGATCTCTCAGTGACTTTTGCTACCATCAACCATGATATCCTTCTGGGGCAACTGTCTGAGCTGGATATCAGGGTCAACACATTGCAGTTGTTCTGCTCCTAATTGGATGGCCAGTTCTAGAAGGTGGTTCTTGGGGAGTATTGTTTGGCTCTATGGGTTCTCCAGGATGGGATTCCCTAGGGATTGATTCTGTCCCCCATGCTGTTTAACGCTTGCATAAGACCACTGAACGGGGTCATGTGGAGTTCTCAAACGTGTTATCACCAGTATGCTGATGACACACCACTCTTTCTCCTTTTCATTTCCTGTAGGTGAGAAAGTGGATGTGCTGAATCTGTTCTTAGTTTCAGTAATGGACTGGATGAAGGCCAACAAATGAAACTTAATGCATACAAGACTGAGTTAGTGGGTGGTTCTTCTGTCCACCTGAGTGATGTGCAGGCTCCCTCTAAAGGATCGAGTTTGTAGTTTGGGGGTTCTCCTGGAACCACTGCTGTCACCTGAGACACAGTCTCAGCAGTGCAGAGTGCCTTCTTCCAGTCTTGAGATATGCCCTGGTAACCTCAAGATTGGACTATTTTAATGTGCTTTTGAAAACACTGCCTGTCTCTATGTTTTTGAGCCCATTTAACTTTTAAAGCTCGTTATGGCTCGGGACCCCAATAGTTTCCTTTCCTGATATGAACCTACCTGGACCCTTAGATCTTCACCTGAGGCCCTTCTCTGGGTCCCTCCTCTGAGGGAGGCTCAGAGGGTGATGGTGAGGGAGCCTTCTCAGTTGTAGCTGTCTTGTGGAACTCTCTCCCCAGTGAGACCCGCCTGGCGCCTTCACTGATGTCTTTCTGGTGCCAGGTAAAAACTTACCTTACCCTTGATGGACTGAGTTGATTATGTTTTATTGTTAGTGTACTGACAAAGCTTCTTGTTGGGGTGGGAGTATTGCTCTGAATTATAAAAATATTCAGGTATCTGAAGAATTGTGCATCACACGAAAGCTCATACCAATAACAAACTTAGTTGGTCTCTAAGGTGCTACTGAGGGACGCGGGTGGCACTGTGGGTAAAACCTCAGTGCCTAGGACTTCCTGATCGTAAGGTCGGCGGTTCGAATCCCCGCGGCGGGGTGAGCTCCTGTCGTTCGGTCCCAGCTCCTGCCCACCTAGCAGTTCAAAAGCACCCTTAAGTGCAAGTAGATAAATAGGTACCGCTTTATAGCGGGAAGGTAAACGGCGTTTCCGTGTGCGGCGCTGGTGCTGGCTCGCCAGAGCAGCTTCGTCACACTGGCCACGTGACCCGGAAGTGTCTTCGGACAGCGCTGGCTCCCGGCCTCTTAAGCGAGATGAGCGCGCAACCCTAGAGTCGGACACGACTGGCCCGTACGGGCAGGGGTACCTTTACCTTTAAGGTGCTACTGGAAGGAATTTTTTTTATTTTGTTAAAAATATTCGTGTTTTATATGGCTATTATTTTTCCTTTATGGTAATTTTTTTAATGCAAATTGCACCGATATCTTCTGAGGTAACCAATGGCTAAATCATCATCAGAATCAACACCAACTGTTGCTGCCATCCCCAACATTTCCAGTATTAAGTAAAGTATTTGTTACATTCAGAGTAAAGAAAGGATGAGTCCCTGGCAGCTACTTGAGTTACAGCCCAGAGTGAAATATGGCTGGCATAGTTTCACATTGCTTTTATATAATACCTCAGTGAGATTTTAATAGGGGGGAACATGTGGAGGTTATTCAGAACTGTTTCTGAACTCTGGCATTCTCCCTAGCACCTCAAAGCAGGCAATACTTGTTAAGAAGGGCTGAGTTAGTCATTCCACTTAGCGGTCTAATAGCCCTTTAAATTAGATTTATGTAATTATGAAAGCAATTTTTAGTCCTGTTTCCTGTCTTTTGCTCTGGAAGTCTGTGGCTTCAAAAATAGTAGGCCAAATCAGTGTAGGTTTTGGCCTCAGCAGAACCAAACCAACATATGCCAGCTAAGAAATGACCTTATAAAGCCACATCCTGATACCAGCATTTATTTCTAAGAAACATAAAAATAACTTAATCCAAATGGTACAGTGACTAGACTTGCAGACACAATAACTTTCATAAGAGTTCCTTTGCTTTGCCCTCTATTTCTGTTACGGTGCACAATGCTGTTCAATCGCTAAAGTCTAGGATTGAAAGAGTATATTTTAGAATTTCCTTGTCAACATCACTGTATTTTTTCTAAAGTATCAGACCTCTAAAAAGTTATTTCTGGCAGAACTTTCTGTCTTCTTCAGAGGGAAAAAATTATGGTAGCCATGATACAACCAAGACAAGGAAAACAAGCCTTACAGTTTGGAAAGGAATGAAAGTGTGCATTTGTTAGAATGGTTGCTTCAGGATATAAGACGCTTGGAGAGCTTATTGGACTAGAATGTATCAGGTTAACAGGAAAAAAAGAGAGAGGGACCACAATAAAAATCCTATTTTTGCTTATTCCAGGGTTAAACCACAACTGCAAAGCTCATTATTAATTCTGTTCTGTATGAATTCTACTCCCCAGATATGAAATTCAGCAACCAAACTATGGGTTGTATCCAATTAAGTTATATTCAAAGTAGACCCGTTGAAATTAATGGACTAAATTAGTCATGTCTGTTGTTTTCTGTGGGTCTACTAGGACTAACATTAAATCTTCTGAATTTATGTTTTATTCACATCTATATACTTTTATATTGCAATTCTGGTTTTAGGTTGTGTTTTTGTTTTAAGGTTTCCATTGTATGATGTTTGTTTTTTGTACTATACCATGTCAAAAGCACTGTACAATTGTGGGTTTTGTTTTTCAAACGTCCGGCAAATAAGAACTCGTCCTGGAAAGATTGGGGAAATGGTGTTGTGGGATGAAAATAAAGGACAGCTCAGGGTCCGGTTACAAGGACACAGAAACAATTTACTTATTACTTCAGATATTTTGATCATGAAGCAGTTTCTATCACCCAGGCTAGGTTTCTTTCGGCCACTGGCTCTTCTTTTCACAGCAGTCAAATTCTGTGATCATTTCTGTGATCTACAAAATGTTAGTACCTCTATGAAAGATCATGGCAGACCAGAGATATAATCTGAACAAGGGACCTCCTCCAGCTGACCTGTTTATTGAGCATTCATCCAGATATATGCAAAACTTACTGTCTTGTGAACTGCAATGAAATGGGAGAGTTATTGCTGGTGCTTTTTTCTGGGGGTACGCAAGGGTACACATACCCCTAAACATTTTGTGAATCTAACGGGAGAAGAAACTTAAAAATTTTAGTTTCTTCTCTAGCACGGTGAATCGTCAGTTCCGTTGCTACCACCGATGGTGGTCTCATTTCCTTTCCCAGTCTTTCCCGAGTCTCAGACGGAAGCAAGCGTTTAATGTGTGAAGCAGTGTGGAATGTGGATGTGTGGTGTTTTAGTGATGACAGCTTGGCCTCATTGAGGGGCAGTATTTCAATATGAGTAGGAAAATTTTTAACTATTTTTCATCATCATGAGGTAATGCATGTTCTTTGTACTTTCATCCATTTACTGTATTTATTTTCCCTGATTTGAACCATAAAATGGTGATTTCCTTGAGTCAAAATGAGAGTACCCCTAAACATTTTTTTTAAGAAAAAAAGCACTGGTTATTTCCAATTCAGACTGGAGGTCTCATCTAGATGACTCTGGGATGCACATCACTTTATCCACAACAGTTTACAAGCAAAGCGCATCACACTCAGTATTTCACTGATATTTACTACTGAATGCAAAAATGTCTGGAGTAAATGAAGTGCAACCATCCTAGTACAAATCCTACCCACATTTTTTCCTTGCAAGACAAGGCAGGAGCCAGAAAAACCCCATACTGCCAGAATGGTATATCCCTAGCATAAAAAGGTAAAGGTAAAGGACCCCTGACAGTTAAGTCCAGTCGTGAACGACTCTGGGGTTGCGGCACTCATCTCGCTTTACTAGCCAAGGGAGCCAACGTTTGTCCGCAGACAGTTTTTCCGGGTCATGTGGCCAGCATGACTAAGCTGCTTCTGGCGAAACCAGAGCAGCGCACGGAAACACTGTTTACCTTCCTGCAGGTAGGTACTTGCACTTTTATTTATCTACTTGCACTTTGACATGCTTTCGAACTGCTAGGTTGGCAGGAGCTGGGACAGAGCAACGGGAGCTCACCCCATCGCGGGGATTTGAACTGCCAACCTTCTGATCGGCAAGCCCTAGGCTCAGTGGTTTAGACCACAGTGCCACCCACATCCCTCACATCCTTAGCATAAAAGGATACTAATTCCCCTTCCTCTCCTGTCATCCCTCTGGGATGGTGAAGAGGAGAACCCTCTGGGCAGGAGCACATAAATGCCAGCTGGAAAACTGTAAGCAAAGATGTTTAATACTCTCTGCACATGTCTTCTGTTTGACCTTTTTCGACAAATCCGGATCAATAGATGAAAAAAGAACAAGCAAGATGAGAAAGAATAAGTTAGAAGTTATATGGTAATTGTTAAGACGAGTTGTAATATTAATTAGGAGGGAAACAGATTGGATAAGAAAACACTTGTGGGGAAAAGAAGGGATTAAAAGCATACCATGTCTGCTGCCTAAATAAGTTACATAACTCCTACAGGCTTTTGGTTTGGTGCTTGTTCATTTTAGTTCAGAGACCTGATTGTACAGTTGGATTCTGGGGATAATTTGCAGTTGGAATAAAGTTTAGAAAGTAGGATTTGGAGACAAAGGACAACCTGGAAGTAGCAGCAGGAATGGACACTTTCCGCTATCCTCCTCCCAGAGCATTCATCTGCCCCCACAGCTTTTCCATCATCAGGAAAAGCCAGGGGATGCAATCAGTCCAATTGTACATGTGAGGAGATGTCCCATCGTCCCCGGGCCTAAGCCAACTAGCACTACCCGGCCCTGGGTGTTTCATGAATGCCAGAAACTGCATTACCAGAAGCTATTTTTGCTTGTCTAAAAGTGACTATTCAACCATCCTACCATACTCACTAATGCAGACCCAGAATCATAGAATTGTGGAGTTGAAAGGGACCCCAAGGGTCTTTGAGTCCAATCCCCTGCGATGCAGGAATCTCAACAAGACCATACACAGACAGCCATCCAACCTCAGCTTAAAAACCTCTGAGGAAGGACAGTCCACCACCACCTTCTGAGGGAGTCCGTTGAACAGCTCTGACTGTCAGAAAAGTTCTTCCTGATGTTTAGTCTCCTTTCTAGTAACTTGGATCCGTTGGTTTGGGTCCTAGTCTCTGAAGCAGAAGCACCTCAGTTGTGATTCAGTCCTACTTCTGGTTTCACCTCCTGTGCCATATAAGCTATTGCCTGTCTATTCAGGACCACATTTCATAACACTGGGTTGCTAGGTAGCACACATGCTGGGGGAGGGGCTGGGGCATTGTTCCCTATGGAACCTTCCAAGAGCAGCAGTTGAAACAGACACATCAGTAGGCATATGTGAGACCTGGAGAAAGGACACTTCACATCATTTTCTACCCACAGCCTTCATAAGCCTTTAAAAATAATTTCATTCTGTTATGATGTGAGCTGGTGAAAGAGCTTTGTGATAATCTGGTGCCAGAAACCCCGCCCCTTAAATTGTTATTTTGCCTTTTCAGATGAAACTGAGGGACATATCGATTATGAAGACAATTTCCCCGATGACCGATCTATTTCTACTGAAGAACATGAACACAATGCCCAAGAGGCAGAGGAGAAGGAAAATGAGCAAGAGAAAGCCACGCATGATGAGAAGAAGACCCAGTTTGCTGACGACAACCACATTGGTGTGAAAACTGCATATAACAAGAAAGGCACCAAAATGATATACGAAGGTGAGGACTTCCCCATTGGGCCTGCCATTGTGAACAATGATACAAAAGCAACAAAAAGTACAGACTCTCATACAGATGAGTCCTGGCTAGATGGTTACCCAGTTACTCAAGAAGCTGTAGAAGAAGTCGACGAGGAGGAAGGGGATAAAATTGATGGATCTATGGGAATGGAATATGACATTAGCACTGACCAACTGAACCATGCTGATGTCAGGAAGACAGGCAGCAGCCCAGAAAAGGATTTTGTGCAGGCTGGGACAGTCCAGTCACTGACACACACTGATGGGAGCAAAAGAATACTAGGGACTCTAACACCAACCATTGTTCCAGAGAACGTCAGTGTAAGCAAAGATGACAACACCAGATATGTCTCAATGACACCTATGGGACTCATCACACAAGAGTTGTCATCCGTAACCACAGCCACGAGCTTGAATTTGGCCACACTGGAGACTTCTACAGTTTTCCATCTCATTGACCCCATTCCCTTGCCAGAGGAAGTAGATCTGATGACTTCCTCCATGCAAGTAGTTACTACTATACCTTCTCAAAATAGCTTTACTGATACACCAGATCTTGTTGAGGGAGAAGCTTTGACCTATGGACTTAGTGGGAAGCCTTTGAGCACTTTTGAACCATGTGTGGGAGCAAGTTGTTCCAGTTCTGATAAAGATCCCATGATAGCCATTGGGGTGACTGTTGTATGCCTAATTGTGCTTGCATTGATCTTGGCAGTGTGGTGCTTCAAGAAACGGCAACAGAAGACCTCTGTTTATAAGTTGAATGGGAAAGATCATGCTAGGCACCAGCTGCAACAAATTGAAATGCAGAAAGTCTAACCTAGCTATATACATTATTATTGGAAAGAAATGCATGGAGGAGAGACATGGAAACTGACCGAACAAATGGATACTAATGTCCACTAGTTCAGAAAGAAGACCTGTGTATGGAACACCAGGACCTGCACTAACTGAAATCACAACTTACTGTGGTATCAGGATTAATTTGGATATCTATAGTTTTTAACCACCTTGAGGATTGCCAGGGCTGATTCACAGAAACATATTTTATCTCTTGATGACTGTACATATAAGGCAGTGACTTGGTTTTCTGAAATCGGTAGTCTGTGACAGACATGCTGGACAGAGTTTTCTTATGAGTGTGTAGTGCCTATCCTAGATGCAAGCTAGTCAAATGGCAAGACCATCATCTGACAACTGACACATCAAATCCCTTAAGATGGCAGGATGGACTTACAGTACCTGCTTCTTGCATTAAAAATGTCAATGCAATTATTCTCTCTGCTGTGTTAAAACGGGTCACACAGCCCAATGACACATTTGAAAGAAGCTCTATAGAACAGGGAGATAATCTGTGTGCAAAGTGGAGGGGATTTATTTGAACTATTTGCCATTTTGAAGGTAAGGATAAATTAACACATAGACAGTTGTTACTTGTCACGTTCTATGGATTTACAGATAGAATTTTTCTACCTGCATTGTTTGACCACTGCTCCAGTTTATTTCAGTGGATTTGTACTATAGCAGCTCTACCCTTCAATAGATTAACTGTGTGTAGGGGGCTGATCACAATGGACTGTTAGATAGAAACATGACATTATTGAGCTGTTTGGATTTTATTAGTTGTTTTAATATCTAGAAAAAAGAGTCCTTTTTCTATCTGTAGGTGAGCGTAGACACAGAGAGGATCATGTTTGAATGGACTTTAATCAATGCTATACAACTAGACATCATTAATGTTTAAAAATAAACCAACATTGTCAATATTCCACCCAGGCCTCTTGGACTCTATAAAAGTGCTCTCTTAAGAAGTAGACAGAAGATCTCACACCACTTTTCCTGCAAACTATCAAAGACTATTTAGGGTTTTCTTTTCCTCCTAGGGCAATGCAATCTTTGCAATGAAATTGGGTGTCTAATAAATTAATTAATTAATTATGCAGCCAACAGCGCATGGTCTTTGGGAGTGCACTTGCCATCTTATTTCATAGAAAGTGAAAACTTCCATTCTTTAGTTCAATCTGGGTCGGTTTAGAGTGGGCAAAGTTCTGATGTGGACAACATACTAAACTGTTGCTAAAGATGGCGTACCATGACAGACTAAAGATGGGTTCAAAAGTCACACCAGGGCTAAGGCAGCAACCTGAACTCCATTTACCAGGGATGGGTGGTGCTGTGGGTTAAACCACAGAGCCTAGGGCTTGCCGATCAGAAAGTTGGCGGTTCGAATCCCTGCAACAGCGTGAGCTCCCGTTTCTCGGTCCCTGCTCCTGCCAACCTAGCAGTTCAAAAGCACGTCAAAGGGCAGGTAGATAAATAGGTACTGCTCCGGCGGGAAGGTAAACGGCGTTTCCGTGCGCTGCTCTGGTTCGCCAGAAGCGGCTTAGTCATGCTGGCCACATGACCTGGAAGCTGTACGCCGGCTCCCTCGGCCAATAAAGCGAGATGAGCTCCGCAACTCCAGAGTCGGCCACGACTGGACCTAATGGTCAAGGGTCCCTTTACCCTTTACTTTACCTTAAGCCCTGCTGAATTCAGTAGGACTTACATCTGAGTAGACATGGTTAGGCTCATGCTGCAAGTCATTATTTCCCCTAATATATTGATGCCTATTATAAGGCACCAACAAAATGCCCAAGAAAATTAAGCTGAACCCCCTTCTGAAAGCATATATTAGTGCCCATTATTAATATGCAGTTACCTGCAGCTGCAAATGCAGCAACACATAAATGGTTCTATGAATGTTATGTGTGAATCCACATAAAGAACAAAAATATATTCGGTATGGTGACTGAATGGCCAATTCTACCATTTAATCTAGCAGAAGACATTTGCGGGGGGCGGGCTGGGAGTTTCTACTACTAATTTGGGAATGTTTTCAGCATGATATTCAAATAAAAATTATTAATATACTCTTATGTTTCTTAAATGTCTGTCATTGTAAATTCTATTGTCCTGCACTGGCTTCGCAAAAAAACCCCATTTTGTTTGTAACTGATCTAAACAGTTTTATTCCACCTTGCCATGAAGGAATGCAACAAACCTGAGCCTATTGCAAATTTTTACTTAATTAGATAGATGAAATATTGTGACTGACTGTGAGGAATGTTCCAAAGTGAGGAAGTGTAGGGGAGAGCCTCTCACTTTAGTTCTCGGCCTGTCATTCAATTTCAATATTGCTCCAAGTATTTCTGAAACAATGCCATGCAATTAACATCAATACTTCTAAAATGTATATGCTTGCTACAATCTTGGGAGATTTCCAAGTTGCAGACTGCAGAATGAAAATAACACTGCAACCTTAAATAGGTCAACTCGGAAGTAAGACCCACTGAGTTAAAGGAAAGTGCGTTTGTTAGAACCTAAGTCTCATATACTTGGAGAACTCCATATGACACAGATGACAATGGAAGACATACACTTGGGGAAGAAGGCTTTTGATTGTGGTCAACATACGAAGCTGGTATGAAATCATACTGCTTAAATTGATTTAAACTTGTTCTGTGATTTAACAGGAAATGCTCTGGGCTTTAAATTAAGATACCCAACTCTGCATCATGTTCTTAAATGAAATAATGCTCACTAAAACTCTTTAATATTATTCTCCCGCAATGAGAAGGTCAAAAATAAATGGAAATATATTTTGTGCAAATTGTACAGTATTCTTGGGCAAAATTCTTTGTATTACTCACAAAAAGGCCAAAGAGATACATTAACAGGAAGATTATGAAGAAAATGTAAATAAATGAGCAAGAAAGGGAAATGGTCATGTTTATATGCATATGCTGAGTATTTTCAACAAAACCAAAACAAAATGTTTATGGAAATACCAATCTTTCCTTCAAATCTGTTGTTCAGAAAGAAATGAAGAAGCATTATTATGATTAGATGATTAGCTGGTTCCATTTATAATATTTTTGCATCTGTTTATATCTTGTACCCAGAATGTTGTTTGTTTATCTGTGTAATTACTTATTAGGAAGCTATTAACAAAAGGATAGCCATGTAAAAAATGACTTAAAATAATTTTAGTAAGATGACTGCATTCAGCCCATCAGCTGCCTTGAAATTTAACAGATTTTACCAAGCTGAGGTGAGGGGTAAGAGAAGGAATACATATCTCTGTGGTCAGGACAAACCAGAAGGAAAGGAGGAGTTACTTACAGGAGTGGTTTTCAAATTGTATTCCATGGAATCTTTGATTTCTTGGAAGCTTCAGCGATTCAATGGCATAGTTCATATGTAGTGTTAAGCTACAAGTTGTGCCACAGGCAATCAAACAATCAATGATGGCTTGCTTTTCCCAACTTGTTTTGTTTTCCAGCTGCTCTTGCCTTGTACTTTTATGGTCTAGCAGGTATCTGAGGTGGGGTGGCCAAACAAACCAAGGTTAAGGAAAGGTGCTGGATTTGTACCCTACATCAAACCATAGTTACAAGAAACCAAGGTCCATAAACCAACAACAAATTATGGCTTTTGACTGTGGTTTGTTGGTCATAAACAAACCATTGCTAAGATACTGGGCAGGGCGAGGGTGGTTAAACAAACCATGGTTTAATAAACTACAGCTTAGCATTATGGGTTAACTAGGCCAATTATAGTGGATAAATTATCCTAAAAGAACATGTTACAATGTACCCTGGGCATGGAATGCTTATCCAAAGTCTAATTCACACAGGCATGCATGTAGCTTTGCATTTGTACACTTACAACATAATAAGCAGCTGAATGTATGAACTGACTTCACTGAAAAGCCTAAGAAAAGTCAGATCACATCCAGCAACCCCCTATACACCTCTACTTGGAAACTGTTCCCTGTGCATTGTTTAGAAGTATACTGAAGGTTTCCACAGAATGCTCACAAAAAGGAGATGTTGAGTTGAAAATTGTGCTGTTTCTCATGAGTTTTCAAAAACGCGTGTACTTGATACTCTCACAAATTCCACGCCGCAAGCACAGCAGCAATTTAAAATGCTATTTGTGGAAACTGTAAAATATTCCCAGATACAATATATTGCTCGTTTCCTGACATCTGGATCATCATCTGCTTTTATTACTGTTAATTGGTTGATTTGTACCAATCTCTCTCATTCTGCATGGTCAGAATGATTGTCACTGCATGTTCCATAATATTATTCTCACTTTTTAAGTTTTGACGATGACTGCTATGCTGTATCATTATTCCAGTGGTCTGCTCCTCCAAATTTTCTGGAGGAGCAATCTTCCACCATTTGTGGTTTTCTTGAGCACTTACTAATAGTGGTATATGATTAAATTTATTACATTGTGGAATGTCATGATCAGTATGTGTGCTTCTTCCATGGGAAGCCACAAAGAAAGAAACTGGCTAAGTTTAAAAGGCAAATTAAATACTGTGTTCAAACATGCATATTTTTTAAATATAAACTGTAATTTCATTGCTCTGTAAAAAAGAAGTATTGAAAAATACTGTATTAACCATTTGATGTGTTGGTGTACTTAAAAGCTGCATCAAAGTGAATGTGGGGAGTATTGTTGTGGGGCAAGGGAAGTAAATTAAGGCTTAAACATAATCATATACGCATCCTAATCTAACAAATAGATTTATGCTTAAACGTCAGAAAATACACATTTGGTTTCTGTATACTTGAACTGACTCCAGAACAGAGAAAAGAAGAGAAGTGAAAGGTATTAAAACCTCTCTAGGTTGGGGTAAGGTAATTAAAATTTTAAAAAACCCACCTCCTTACTTAAAAGCTGCTTATTTATTTTAATACTTTGACTGAAGGCACTAAAGACAGTTGATACAGAATGCCGGTTTGCTGGGATGTGAGCTGTGATTTACAAAACTCCTTAGATGATTTCTTGACTTGGCTTTTCTTTAGCATGTAGCTTAAAATTCCCCACACTAGGTCATTCAGCCCTCAAGCCACCAGAAAAATGAAGTTGCTGTTTAAAGGATGGCAGGCAACCAAGAGTTCAGACAGTTGCTATGAAGGATTAGTTGTGGGTTTTTCTCGCTGCCCTGCTACAAATGGCATCACAGCTCTATATTCAAACATTATTAAATGAGAATGTTTTCTCTGGCACAATCTGCTTCTCCCTACAGTTTATGCATTGAGATATATATAGAGAGAAAGAGAGAGAGAGAGAGAGAGAGAGAGAGAGAGAGAGCAGCTTTCCTTGTAGCATACATTGAAACTTAAAATACATTTCCATCATACATTGCACTTCAGCTGTTTCGTCTCTTATTTTTATTCCTTTAAGTTGTAACTTACATAAAATGGTGGGGATGAATCCCTGCTGCATGAGGGGTGTGCTGAATTTTTCAACTTCCAAAAATGAGGGGTGCTAAAAAGTTTTAATGTGACTTGGGAAATTAGAATATATTTCGGTTAAATTAATATAATTTAGTCTGCTTGGTAAGTAAAACGTTTGCAAAATTGCGCAGAAATAATTTAAAATCATTGCCAAATACTTGTGGTTATATTACATTAAATATTAATATTTATTTTTTGTTATGATTTAGCATTACCCGGCAGTTTCAGAAGGTAAAATTTAAATTCTTTGGGTTTTTTTAAAGCGGTTTATGTACTTCTTCATCAAACGTAGACTGGCCAAGCTAAATGCTGTCCAATCACAAAATTAAGTGCTAAAACTCAGTCTAAGTTTTCTTTTAAATTGTTTAACCACATCAGTTAACAAACATGGATACATATGCTATAATGTTATTGTTTTAGTTAAATAACTTGTTTAAATTGTTATTAAGGAAATGATTATTTTTTCTCCTTCCAATAAAGTACAGCAGAAGAGTTGTCCAAATATATAATTTCCAAATAATTTCATAATTATCTGTCAGTGTATTTCTAATAGCATAACCAAATCAGTAATTTTTGATATAACTGTAAAAGCTACTCTGAAAATTTATTATTCCAAAAATGAAACTTTCATTTGGTTGTAAATATTAAGATTATACCAGCAAGAATGAGTCTTTCTGTAAAAAAAAAAAAGATTTAAATCAAGTCTTACTGACTAGTGATTTAAAACAATTTGATTTAAATTGATTTGATTTAAATCAAATCCACCCTGATGCAAATTCGTCTTGTGCATGTGGTTCCCCTCAGAACTGACAACTGGGAGAGGCCCTGTTCAGTTGGTAGTCTTTCCAAGCTCTGCTCTCTGAAATCCTTTAAATTAGAGATTCCAGGGGTTGAACCCATAACTTTCTGTATGCAGATCCTATGCTAACACCCTACTGTACGTGCAGCCTGTCTAAAAGGAGGACTTGCCTGCAGCCCTGGCTTCTTGGTTTGCGTTGTTAGATGGTCATTTTTCAACAGCTCATGGCCTCCATACACACTGCCCAGGCTTGCACCTCAGAGAGCTGATTTCAGTGCTTCTAATGCAGCAAAACAATGCAGGAGGAGCTGTGATAAGTTACCCGTTTCTGCAGCCACAGCTGGCGCTGTGATTCTCCAGCAGTTTGACTTCATACCCAGAGATGCTCTCCACCGTCTCTCAAGACAGACGGATGCCAATGACAGTCGCCCAGAATAAAAAATGATCAGATAAATCACACCTCGTCATCAACACTCATACATTGCAGAAAAATGGCTGTTAAATAATTCTTTAAGGCACTTTATTGTTTCAGGAAGTAGCACTTGGGTTGCCCGAATCAAAATCAGGCACAAAATACAGGACCAATCTCACAAGGACCAAAACCAAAATGAAATGAAACAACATTCCTACTTCAGGCAACTCACAGTCTCTAGATAGCAGATGAAATGGAAGAGCAGAATGAGAGAAAGCCAGTTAATAATAAGGGGGGGGGGGGAATCACAGGTGTAGTACCGTATCTTCTGAAAAGCCACACACCAAATATTTTGAAAGGTGAACCGAAATTAAGAAGAGTGTAAAAATATTTAGGAATCTCAGTGACTCTTCCCCTAGAGATCAAAGAGTCACAAGATCTTAAACACCCCCATTATTAAATTCATTTATATCATGCAGACCAAATGCTCTTCCCTTTCATCTTTCTGCAAGCTAGCAGTTAACAAACCAGTTTCCTCCCTGCAAATCTTTCATCTTTAACTGGCATATAATGAGCAGATATTCAACAGGTGAAGCTTGTCCCCCATCATTGTATTTACACATCAGGAATTTTTTTGGTTGAATTCTGCAGTAACCTCGGCCAGAATAACTGTTGGAAACTCTAGCGGGAGCCCTCAGCAGATTAAGCAATTTTGCTTTCTGATGTAATGTGTCGTTGAACAGTAACTAGAAATGATGTTTTACTGGAATGGGAGCTGAGCCCTTAATGCTACAGTGCCACACAGAGAAATGAGAATTACTTCTGCCTAGCTTAACATGTCTGATAGCCTGCATTCAAGGCTACAGTCAATATTAGTTCTACTTACAGCAGACCCACTGAAATCAATAGGTGTAAATGAATCTGTTAATTTCAATGGGTTCACGCTGTGTATTCCTTAGTTTCATTTCATCCTCAATCTCCAGCTCTAGTTGCACTCATCTTGTGGAGTAGTATTTCAGAACAGGTGCCAACAGTACTGATATTTCATCAGCAGGTAAAAACTTACATTCATTCAGGCCTTCCTGGGCCTTAGATATTGCTTTATTGCTCCTTAGATATGGCAGGCATTTTATACTCTAAATGCCTACGGAAATTTGTTTTAGTGGATTGTCTTACGTTGTTATGCCTTACATCACCTTGGTAACCTCTGTTTGGAATGATTTATTTTAACAAATAATTAAGAAACAGACTCTACCAAAAGCACAGTTGCTGTTTCCTGAACCAGAGAATTCCATAAAGCACAGCAAAGTGATAATTTCACCAGCTGCAATTAAAAATATGTTAAATTGTTGTACTCTAATGCAACTTGTTTGCTGGGTTTTTGGTTTCTTTTTCTTTTCCATTTCCTATTTAGCACATAAATTTGGGATAAAAAGGTAAAGGGACCCCTGACCATTAGGCCCAGTCGTGGCCGACTCTGGGGTTGCGGCGCTCATCTTGCTTTATTGGCTGAGGGAGCCAGCATACAGCTTCCGGGTCATATGGCCAGCATGACTAAGCCGCTTCTGGCGAACCAGAGCAGCGCACGGAAACGCCGTTTACCTTCCCGCCGGAGTGGTACCTATTTATCTGCTTGCACTTTGACGTGCTTTCGAACTGCTAGGTTGGCAGGAGCAGGGACTGAGCAACAGGAGCTCACCCCGTTGCGGGGATTCGAACCGCCGACCTTCTGATCGGCAAGTCCTAGGCTCTGTGGTTTAACCCACAGCACCACCTGCGTCCCTAAATTTAGGATAGCCAGATGCAATAGAGAACAAAGTTCCTATACCATTTATCTCAAAATTAGGAGAGGAAATTTATGCAGGTGATATTTGCATGATAAGCTACACCTCTTAATTTTTATTATTATTAAATTTGTTAGTCCTTTTATCTTGCCCAAGGCAACCCAAAGTGACTTACAGCCAATCCACCAATCAACTCCCCACACACATAGAGACATTAAAACCAAGGGGGGTGGGGAGGGAGAGAAATAGCATTAGAAACCTCCCACTTGCTTCCAAAAGGCCACAGATAGTTGAAGGCCAAAGGCCTGGTTATAAAGGAAAAGTCTTGCCTGGCAGCTAAATGATGGTGCCAAGTGAGCAGCCCTGGGGAAAGGATTCCACATATACCTGTTGAAATTCCTCTTCTACACAACTATTAAAGGTGCAGAATCCCAGTCCTCCTTTGTTTCTGACCGCCCTACAAGCATTTCAAATATCAAAGCACAGAAACAAAAATGTTGCTTAGGCATGAGAGGTTCTGATGAAAGTATTAATAGCTAAGCAGCTACCGTGGTACCTCTGGTTACAAACTTAATTCGTTAGAGAGGTCCGTTCTTTTTTTTTTTTTTTTTAAATGATATTTATTAAGGTTTCAAAAAAAAGATTACATAGATAAGAAGAAAAGAAAAAAAAGAAAAAGATAAAAAAAGAAAAAATACAAAATACAGAAAAAAGATAAAAAACACTTAAAAACAAATCAATCTTCCATGCCTTACATTTCATTTCCTTACTTCCCTGACCTCCTCACTCCTCCCTTTTTTGTGTTCCAGTTCAATTAGTTAATTCAGCAATTCCTTTCCCTCTTTGTTTTGGTCTTAATCCTTTAACTTAATATATTATAACTTTAGATTCTCACCTGTTAACAATCCATTTTTTACATACACCTTTATAACATTTCTGCTAAAACCACTTAACTTCATTCTAGAGAGGTCCTTTCTTAACCTGAAACCATTCTTAACCCTTTAGCTAATGGGGCCTCCCACTGCCACTGCAATTCCTGTTCTCATCCTGAGGTAAAGATCTTAACCCGAGGTACTACTTCCGGGTTAGCGGAGTCTGTAACCCGAAGTGTCTGTAACCCAAGGTACCACTGTATAATGGTTGTTCAACTGGCACTAGAAAAATGAGGGGACATTTGTTTGCTGGGGTTTTGGTTTCTTTTTCTTTTCCATTTCCATAAAAAGTTCTGTACCCAGGCTTCCACTAGGAGGGACTGTTAGGATTGCCAACCAGCCAGAAAAGAGGACTGGCCTGCTGCTGTGCCTTTTATAGCAGCTTGATCTGCAGAAATCAGTAGGTGATGTTTTCAGAGTTTGGAGATAAACGTTATCACCTAAAAACAGCTCTACATCAAGCTGGAGTTTAAGGCAGAGAAATAGGGGCCTGGGTGAATTTCCTATGTAGTTAAAGAAATAAAGTAAATCCACACACAATATTACAATAAATAAATGTTTGCACCATAATAATTATGAGCATAGGTCTGTAACATGTTCCACACTGAAGCATCACTAGGGAGGGGACTTAGATAAATGGCATTGTTTCTGTAGGGAAACCTGCTAGGATAATTACTCCTAAACCCGTTATTTGCTCTGGTGTACCCGAGTACTGAATTTGGTCCCATAGATGTAACTGATTTTCATTCCTTATTCAACAAGAATCACCATTCAAATAAATGGACAGGTATAATTAAGGCGAACCAGCCGTGCAAGTAAACAATTGTTTGCAGGACTTGATCCTAATGGAAGGCCCTCCTGCCACGATAGGTCCAAACAACTCTTACCCATAAGGACAGATGTGTTTCTGTGCATTTGATCCATGAAAGACAGCTTGGTTCTAACTATGTTAATCTCCAGCAGCTAAGAAGGGCCAGCGTGGGATTTGTTCGTTAGTTCCCAAGCGGGGAGGAGAATGAGTTTTGGTGCTGTATACATCCTGTGAGGGGTGTGTGAGAGAGATGTATACATATGGCAAGTATGTCTACGCATTCTGTCATTCTAGTCACACTCACTGCTCAGGATAAATAAGGTTAGCCACTCCTGGTTTAAACACAGTACGGTCACAATCTTGTTTTCTCCAGGGATCTTGCTATGTCAATTTAACTACTTCAAAGTACGTGCTTTCAGCTGAAGGGCGATTTGAGACTTCATAAACCATGGTTAATCTCAATCTCTAGCCGCGGTGCTCTCATGGTTTATCACAAACCATGGTTTATGAAGCTGGGAGTGTGTATCAGGTGATGTTCTTCTCCCTCCCTAGCTCCCCCCTCCTTTCGTTGCATGCTGACTTTAGAACAAAGACCTGAATCGTATTAAACCAGGATTCCATATTAAAGTGGTACCTCGGTTTACGAACTTAATCGGTTCCGGAGGTCCGCTCTTAAACCGAAACTGTTCTTAAACCTTAATGAGGCCTCCTGCTGCTGGTGCCCTTCCACCGTTCGGATTCCATTCTTAGACCAAGGTAAAGTTCTCAAACCAAGACACTATTTCCAGTTTTGCAGAGTTTATAAACCAAATCGTTCTTAAACCAGACTGTTCTTAAACCGAGGTACCACTGTACTTTCTAATTCAGGCTGAATGTTGATCAACAAACCAGGATAATAAGCCACCGTGTGATGGAAGCAGTGGAGGGATGATTGAGGAGTGCCTAGTTTATGGAAAGCCATGGTTTGACTGAGGTTATGAAGTGGCCCACTGTGTCAATTTGTCAGAATAAAAAAATAAAAATGCTATGTGTAAAACAACATAGCATCCTTTCAATGCTACTCCTTTCTCGTATTATTCGATTATATTCTATTAAAATAACGTTTGTGCTTCATCCAAGCTGCGATGAATTTGCTGAGCTAAGTGAACAGAGGGGATCTTTGTGATAGCTCAAAAATAGCAACAATATTTTTTTAAAAAATCATGTTAAAGATGAAGGGGATACAGGTGCACAACATGATGGAAAACTCACAGGAGGATGCAAGTGGCAGAAGAGCAAGTTTAGGAAATATCTGAGGTATTTTTAAACTCCTGAGTAAAGGTGACACATGGAGATATGAAGGAACAAGGGTGAGCAGTCACTTCTTAAATCTCTTTTGCCTTTTCAGTTGTTAAGAGTCACTGTGTTCCGCCATCCACGTCCAAGAGTTCATCAAGGAATTCTACTACTTCACCCTAGAAGAGATTACAACAGAGGACAGGTTAATTCTGTGCCATGCAAACCTATAGAGATAATTCCTTTTTTTACAAGTATCAGGTAGAGTTGAAAATGTAGCCAGCTAAGCCTAGTTCAACAGGATAGAAGTTTCTCCTAATGAATAGCTCACTTGCTTCTGATGATGGACCTGAGTGGATAATATTTTCCCAACCTTTAGGAATGAATGAATAAATAAATAAAATTAATAAAATAACTTTCAAGATGGTGTGACTGACAGCTGGTCTTTGCGATGGATATGCCCTTTTACAATAGCCTACTGCTGAAAACAGAATTGCAGCTAATTCCTGGAAGCCGCAGACACAAAACACAGGATTATCCCGGCTTCCCATTGGAATCACTGGAATGCCAAGAGAGAGCAAAAAGGGCAATATTTGCATCTGTATTATAGACAGATACATAGATATAAGTTTTCACATTTTGGTTTATTTTATACCTGCAATTGCTTTTAATTGTTGCATATCTGGAACTGTTTTAACACTTTTTTTTGTTTTATGGTTGTAGCTTTTTTTTGTTTAATAATAATAATAATAATAATAATAATAATAATAATTTATTATTTGTACCCCGCCCATCTGGCTGGGTTTCCCCAGCCACTCTGGGCGGCTTCCAACAAAGATGAAAAATACACTAAAATGTCACATATTAAAAACTTCTCTGAACAGGGCTGCCTTCAGATGTCTTCTGAATGTCTTCTGAATATTCATAATTGAATATGCTATAGTTGTAACCCACCCTGGTAAAGGGCAGCTAACAGTCTAATAAATAAAATGTTCATTCATTCATTCAATTTATAGGCCACTTCATATAAAAAGATCTCTAAGCAGTTTATAAAGTAAAAACCATACAATCACATGGCTGAATGAAATACGTATGATCAATATCACAATAAGATGGGTGGGATGACATGCTGCTATTTCTCCTTTCACCACAAGCTTGTTGGCCCTTCGGTAAAAGTGCGAAGTGGTTTCAACAGCTTCTGGAACGACAACTGTTTGCTTTGCGTTCAGCTAACTTGAAACCTTTTAAGAAGTTAGGTCAATAAATATTCTCATTGCCAAATATTATTTACCAAAACTAAGCCGTTTGCCGTAACGGAAGCGGCCTTCTAAACACTGCAGGCACGCGTAAATATTTGTGGAAGGAGAGATTACTGTGAAAATAATGAAGCTTTCTTCAAACTAGTGAAAATAAGCACTCACGTTCTCATTCTGCAAATTTGATTTGTTTTTCCTCCCAGCACGGAAGCATGTGCAAAGGTAAAAACAATCGCTTGTTTTTCTGCACGCCTTCAGGAATTCCACAGGAATTCCTCATAAGATGCTCTTCCAACTCTGTACAGTGGTGCCTCGCAAGACGAAATTAATCCGTTCCGCGAGTCTCTTCGTCTAGCGGTTTTTCGTCTTGCGAAGCAACCCTATTAGCGGCTTAGCGGATTAGCGCTATTAGCGGTTTAGCGGCTATTAATGGCTTAGCGGCTTAGCTGCTAAAAGGCTATTAGCGGCTTAGAAAAGGGGGGGGAAGCGAAAAAAAATCTCAAGACTCGCAAGACATTTTCGTCTTGCGAAGCAAGCCCATAGGGAAATTCGTCCTGCGAAGCGCATCGAAAAACGGAAAACCCTTTCGTCTAGCGGGTTTTCCGTCTTGCGAGGCATTCGTCTTGCGGGGCACCACTGTACCTGTAATGCTGTTTTTCCTGGTGCGACTGATCAGGAGAACCAGTGTTCCAGTCGAACCAATAACTGGGTCGCTACATTCTTAGCAATGTACCGTATTTTTCGCTCTATAGGACGCATTTCCCCCCTCCAAAAATGAAGAGGAAATGTGTGTGCGTCCTATGGAGCGAATGCAGGCTTTCGCTGAAGCCTGGAGAGCGAGAGGGGTCAGTGCGCACCGACTCCTCTCGCTCTCCAGGCTTCAGGAAGCTATCCATAAGCCTTCAGAGCGTGGCGGGAGTTCCCGCCGGGCTCCCAAGGCTTGCGGATAGCAGCCTGCAGCCCAAAACCCAGGGAGCGCTGCGCTGCGCACCCCGGGCTTCGGGCAGCTATCTGGCTGTCTTGGCTTCTTTGCTCTTTGGGGCTGCGGGGGGGAAATATTTTTTTTCCTTTATTTCCCCCCCAAAAAACTAGGTGCGCCCTATGGTCCGGTGCGCCCTATAGAGCGAAAAATACGGTAAGCACTAATGTAAAAAATCAGAGCAGAACAAACCATTCACCCTGGGATATCGCTTGTTGTGAGCCGGTCAAATCAGGATGATACAGATAGGAGGGTTTGCTGAGGACCTGAAATGCGGAGCAGCTTGATAGTGAGGATCCTGAGCAGGGGGACCTCTCTTGCTTCACCTGTCTCTGCAACGAGAGCCACAAGTCCCACCTCTCACTCCCTAGCTCTGCCACCTAACCTGGCATCATCAGACATTGGGAATACCTCTGCCTCTCCAGCCCTGCCAGCCTCTCTGGGGCAGAGACACCTCCCTTGTCAGCTAAACCCAAGAAGTGCCAAAGGAGAACAGAAGGCTCTGCCTGCTAGACGTAGTAAGACACTGCAGAAAGTTGAGGCTACCCCATTACTATATATAGAATAACAAGGGTGTGCGTCAGTCGGATCCATGTCTAAAGTCTCGGGAGTTTGATCACCTGCCTTTGCTGTAGTTGTACTTGGAAGGATTCTGTGTATTGCCTGCAGTGCATATGATTTGCATATCTTTCATAGCAATCTAAACATTAAAGCCTTTCGAAAGAATCCTCCTTTGTGTCTTTGTTCTCCAGCAAATGAGAGCACTGCTAGACAACCCTGTTTTTCCTCTTTTCCCTGTAACGTTTAAGTACAGTTACCTGTGTCATTTCCTCATATTTTCTTGACTGCAGCAGCTATTAATATACGGAAGCAGGGAAACGCATTACGGGACAATGTAAAAACATAGGCAATTCTGCCAAAACTTTACAGAGAGGAGGTCCTGAATTCAAGGGCAGGCCTGTGTCAAGCGTAAGGTCTAGTCCTGCCTTCAGAAATTAAAAGTTTTCCAACAAAAATACTGTACAGTGGTGCCCCGCAAGACGAATGCCTCGCAAGACGGAAAACCCGCTAGACGAAAGGGTTTTCCGTTTTTGAGTTGCTTCGCAGGACGAATTTCCCTATGGGCTTGCTTCGCAAGACGAAAATGTCTTGCGAGTCTAGAGATTTTTTTTCCGCTTTCCCCCCCCTTTATCTAATCTGCTAAGCCTTTAATAGCCTTTAATAGCCTTTTAGCAGCTAATCCCCTAAGCCTTTAAGCCTTTAATAGCCGCTAAACCGCTAATAGCGCTAATCCGTTAAGCCGCTAATAGGGTTGCTTCGCAAGACGAAAAAACCGCTAGACGAAGACTCTCGCGGAACGGATTAATTTCGTCTTGCGAGGCACCACTGTATTTAGTTGGGATCTGTTGCTTTGTAAAACAGTTTTTCTGCTCCACATATTTTCATAGATATACAGGGTGAGTACTTTAAAAGAGGCCCTGTGGATACAGAGTACAGTGGTACCTCAGGTTAAGTACTTAATTTGTTCCGGAGGTCCGTTCTTAACCTGAAACTGTTCTTAACCTGAAGCACCACTTTAGCTAATGGTGCCTCCTACTGCCGCCGCGCCGCCGGAGCACGGTTTCTGTTCTCATCCTGAAGCAAAGTTCTTAACCCAAGGTACTATTTCTGGGTTAGCAGAGTCTGTAACCTGAAGCGTATGTAACCTGAGGTACCACTGTACACATGTTCCACGGGGCCTCTTTTAAAAAACTCACCCTGTATATTCTGGACCACAGATAGTATCTAGATGAAAATGCTACTTTTGATTCATTGATATGGTAGTAGAATCAATCCTACTCCCTCATTAAAGGATGAGAATTTGCCATCATTTTCCCATTAGCACTTTCATGATGACGCAACACCACCCCTCTCTTGGGAATGCAGAATGGAAACCGAGTAAGTAATTTGCAACGAGCCAGCAAATACTATTGACTGCAGAAAAACAGCAAAGCCAAATTTGCTTGGTGCCGATTGGCCAGCCATTTATATCAATGACAAAGTCGTTTCACCCCACTCAGAGTAGCCTCAATGCTACACTGTGCAGGTAACAGTGCAGAAACACAAAGGGAAGAACACACGCTACAAACCAAAAGCACACTGGTCAGTTAACCTTCGGCATGGGATGGTGGACAGCACACTCGAAGTGTGCCATTACAGGAACAGAAAGTACCCTGGAGCAAAAAATACTAGGCCTGTTTCCAATGTAGATGGCTGATGGGGGGACAACGACGACACAGTAGTCCAGGATGATGTGCAGGTCCCTATTCACAGAGAGTGGCTGCACATCACTGATGTGTGTGGTGATGGTGAGGAGTGTCTGCTGATAGTAATTCTCTTGCTGGTGGTAGTTGGTGTATGGCCCTGAATTGACAAATTCTGGGAGCAGAAATGGGCCAGCCATCTACGCCCCCCCCAGCACCACTGCATCTTCTACCTGGGCAGCAGGGCTTCAACTGCAGTAGCGGCTATGCCACTCCAAGCTGGCCCTGGGGTGGGTTAGAATTGTTCAAACACAACCAGGTGAGTGGTATTTATGAGCCTAGATCATGGGTAGGCAAACTGAGGCCCGGGGGCCAGATCTGGCCCAATTGCCTTTTAAATCCGGCCTGCGGATGATCCGGGAATCAGCATGTTTTCACATGAGTAGAATGTATCCTTTTATTTAAAATGCATCTCTGGGTTATTTATGGGGCATAGGAGTATATTCATTATTAATTTTTCAAAATATAGTCCGGCCCCCCACAAGATTTGAGGGACAGTGGACCGGCCCCCTGCTGGAAAAGTTTGCTGTCCCCTGGCCTAGACTGTGCCTCAGTTCCTCTTCTCACAGGCATTGCTACCAAGCTGGTGAAAAACCCCACACTCCGTTGTCAACCTGAGTGCATGTGGAAATTGCTTTTCTTACACCAAACCTGAAACTCTGATTGCTTCCACCTACTCCCCAAAATGCCAAAAATACTATGCAAATCAGGACGAATGCGCAATTTTAGCTAAATGACAACTGCGCTAGCTTTTTAGTGAAGCGAGTGCTACTGAAACAAAGATGAAAGTCCGTGTCTCACAGGGATCCCTTATAGGAATGCTGAGAACCAGTTAGGGTAGGGCCCCCTGGCACGCCATGACATGCTGCAAACATGGCCCTATAGACCGAAACTGTCCTTGCTGATTCATCTCATCGGCAGAGCCACTGAGGAGGCTAATGGAGAGGGAGAATTAGATGACAGGGAGTCTGGTTCCATTGCCACGGCAACAGAGACATTTCCTCCTCTGCTAGGATGCCTGGATAACTCAGGTGGGGAGGGGAGTCTGCCAAGCCTATAACCAGTTGTTCATAAGCCAGCCAGGCACAGGGGAATTTTTCCTTATTTGGAGATATGACAAAAGCGTCACACGCTTAATTTCTGCATGTCAGGCTGCTTTTGTCAGGTCCCAGGTCGCAAGGTGGTTAGACTGGTCTCAACTAGGGCCAGGGCCTTTTCAGTACTGGCCCCGACTTGGTGGAACACTCTGTCACAAGAGACAAGGGCCCTGCGGGACTTGACATCTTTCCACAGGGACTGCAAGACAGAGCTGTTCCGCCTGGCCTTTGGTTTGGACTCAGTCTGACCCTTATGTTTCCCTCCCCTTATGGTCTTGATCTATGGGCTACTTTTAAAATGAGACTGCATTTTAAATTGCATTTTAACCTGTATTTTAAATTGGTTTGTTTTCCTCCCCTATTATGTTTTTACTGTAATTTTACTGGTGTTAGCCGCCCTGAGCCGGGCTCTGGCCGGGGAGGGTGGGGTATAAATAAAAATTGTTGTTGTTGTTGTTGTTATTTGAAAGCAAAACAAACTAAAAAAAAAGACAACCCTACTATCACATTACAACTGGCCTGAAATATCCTTAAGGCGCCATTAACTTTTACTTAAGAAAATGGTATTGCGCTACTCGACTTACTTCATCATCATCCATCACGTGCTCTTTAGCAAATTCATACATTTCCCTCTGAAGTGTTGTTATGTTGTAATACCGAACAGCTTCCTAGAAAAAGAAGGGCGAAATTCCATGTCACATTAACAGCAGAACAGTGCCTAAAAGCTCCTTTTTAGCACAGCCTCATGCATTGCATGGAAGAAACGTTTCTTACACAGTCATAGAACCGTAAGAGTTGGAAAGGACCACGAGGGTCATCTAGTCCAACCCCCTGCAATGTAGGAATCTTTTTGCCCGACGTGGGGCTTGAACCCACGACTTTGGGAATAAGAATTTCATGCTCTACCAACTGAGCTATCTTTTCCCAGCACATATAGTACCCTCGATGACTATCCCAGAGAAGGCTCTACAATTTTGGGGCTAGCCTGGTTTCCCCTCTCCCCGAAGAAGCCTTTACAGTGGACGCTCGGGCTGCGAACGTGATCCGTGCGGGAGGCATGTTCACAACCCGCAGCGTTCGCAACCCGCAGCGCTGCATTAGCACACGTGTGGGTCGCGATTTAGTGCTTCTGCACATGTGTGAGCGTCGAAACCCAGAAGTAACCCGTTCCGGTACAGTGGTACCTCGGGTTAAGAACTTAATTTGTTCCGGAGGTCCGTTCTTAACCTGAAACTGTTCTTAACCTGAGGTACCACTTTAGCTAATGGAGCCTCCCACTGCTGCCGCGCCACCGCTGCGTGATTTCTGTTCTCATCCTGAAGCAAAGTTCTTAACCCAAGGTACTATTTCTGGGTTAGCGGAGTCTGTAACCTGAAGCGTCTGTAACTTGAAGTGTTTGTAACCCAAGGTACCACTGTACTTCTGGGTTCGGCGCGGTGCACAACCCGAAAACGCGCAACCAGAAGTGTCTGTAACCTGAGGTATGACTGTACCTCTTTTCAGCAAGACAGCGTTTTGCTGGTCTTTTCTACAGGAAAAGCCAGCAGGGAGCTTGGTGGCTTGGATACTCCAAGGCACCTCAATTTCAAGCAGTCAAGGAAGCTCCTCACCAGCCCCTTCTCTAAGAAAGCTGGCAGGGAGCATGTTGGGCACCCTTGCCTCTTGAGCAGCTACAGAAGCAATTTGATCAACCATGAAGCTGGAAGGCATTTTCACGCAACTATTGGGACAGACCCCACCCACCCGCACAGCTTCAAAGTCGGAAGGAAGGTCGGTTGCTCCTCCTAAAGGCAATGGCACAGCTCCCATGGCAAGCGTAAAGACTGAACATGTTGAAGCATATCTATCGAAAAGGCTGCAAGGCTGAATGCAGCGACTGCGACCGGTTCAACAATTCAACTTACAGGTCTAGGCTGGAAGTCTTCATCTGTGAGTCCCCATTTGTCTTTATGGTACTGATAATAGACTAGATTCTGTTTCATCACTCCGTCCGTCTGGTCAAAGAGCAGGTAGCTAACAACGCACGAGGCGGCATTTCTCAGATCGTTCACTGAATGAAGATTAAACAAAAGAGTCAGCTTCTCAGGAGACCGTTAGGAAACAGCTGTTGCTTCTTGCAATCTGAGCATGCAATATTTCTTAATTCATAAAATCTATACGCTTGGCGAGCCTCAAAATCAGAATGCAAGGATTTGTCTTCCTTTCCCTTCTTTCTTGAGTATGCAGATAGAGATAGTGGTAAACTATTTTCCCAGAAAGCGTTAATTCCCATTCTTTGTGTATTATGTGTGCCAGAAATGGGAAAAAAGAGCCTTTCTGCTTCCAGTTTTGCAAATCTAAAAATAATTAGCAAAGCCAGGACTTGGTGAGGACTTTCAAGGTCCTGTGCAGATGCTGGACACCTATTTTAAATATATTATAATGATGCTAAGAAGCAGCTTTGCTAGCACAGCTTTTCTTCTCCAGTGAAGAGAAACGTTTTAAATAAGTGAAATGGGCATATATGTTTTTTAAAAGATAGAACC
Source organism: Podarcis pityusensis (assembly GCF_964106645.2). Classification (NCBI taxonomy): domain Eukaryota; kingdom Metazoa; phylum Chordata; class Lepidosauria; order Squamata; family Lacertidae; genus Podarcis; species Podarcis pityusensis. The sequence goes on along the minus strand of NC_138037.1, from coordinate 50,047,908 downwards.
AAGCCCAATTTCAGGAGAGCGCAAAACCTCTTACTTACGTTTATAATAGGCAAACTGCAAGTAATGATACATAGTTGCTACAAATTTCTCCACAACATAGCCTCCTACGACTGGCGTCAGATCAATTTCGCACTTCAGTTTGCACTCCAGAACTTCAATGTAGTGATCTGAAGAAGAATGCACAGACGTTCTGAGCATTACACAGTTGTTTCTTTAATTCAGTTTAGCAGCCGGCAGTCCTGCTGTAGAAATCTGTGCGCTGAATTTCAAAAGTGTTCTGCTACTTTAGCTCCAAGATCAATGCATACATTTTTCAGCATGCAGGAAGAAACCCCTAACAGAGAACTATTTTATAATAAAAAGTTGAATACTGTTCCCAGTAAAAAATTCACTTGATTGTAGTGCCACCTACAGCAATTGCTAATTTATTGCTAAATCCTGATATTAACATCTTGGCGTTCTATGGCTTTGTTTACCTATTGGGGTGGGAGGATAAAATAGGCTATCATTCTGTTTAGCCACAGAGAGTATTCTAAGAAGCAGCTAGGTAAAGGTAAAGGGACCCCTGACCATTAGGTCCAGTTGTGGCCAACTCTGGGGTTGCAGCGTTCATCTCGCTTTATTGGCCGAGGCATACAGCTTCCAGGTCATGTGGCCAGCATGACTAAGCCGCTTCTGGCGTACCAGAGCAGCGCACGGAAATGCCGTTTACCTTCCCGCCAGAGTGGTACCTATTTATCTACTTGCATTTTGACGTGCTTTCGAACTGCTAGGTTGGCAGGAGCTGGGACTGAGCAACGGGAGCTCACCCCATAGCGGGAATTCAAACCCCAACCTTCTGATCGGCAAGTCCTAGGGTCTGTGGTTTAACCCACAGCGCCACTCGCATCCCTAAAAAGCAGCTACATGTTATCTTAAGTGTCAATGCAGGGTTGCTGCTTCTGTTTTTTAAAAAAGGAAAGTCATCTCCAGGCAAAGTAGGCAGGGGCCGCTTAAGCCTTTCTCGGTCCACTGATTGACCATCTGTATGAACCCTCATATGGCTCTTCTTCACAAAGGTTAGGCTATGTATTGAACTGTAAGGGAAAAGCCATGGGGGTACTTTAAAGAGTAGAAAATTTGGGGGGAAGGATTAAACCCATCATCACTTTCTCATTCAATCTTCCATCCTCTCTGCAGCTGCCTTTCTTTAAAAACAAAACAAAACTTATCTGCATTTGCACATACCACAACAGGGCTGGGAAACTTTGGGCTCCACAGTCTAGATCAGCCTCAGGTGCCAAATCTGACTGGTGGATGTATCCCTCTTCCATTTAAACATGGGACTGAGAAGGCAGGCAGTGGCAGGGTGGAGCAATATTTAAAGGATGGGGTAGGTGGCTTCAAAGAGCACCTTGCAGCTTTAAGACAGTACCCATGCTCCCAAGGGGAACCTGGAGACTGTCTTAGAGTGCTTTGCAAAATCACCTTTTGAAGCAGCCTCCCTACCCCTCCTTTAAGCTATCTGGCAGACAGCAGTGAGGGTGGGAGTCTCCCCCACCACTCTGATGTTTAAGGTAGAATGGGTGGCTGTTTCAAATAGCACTTTTGCTGCACTTCTCCTTTAAGTGGGCAAGGGGCAGCAGTAATGTGGCAGTTTCAATTATATTGATCAGAAAACAATGAAAGGTTTGCTACTAATTTCAGTCAAGGACTGATTTCCCAGATTAATTTCCTGGGTGAAAAAACTTACTAAATTCAGATTTACAGACATTAAACCACTTGCTGTGTGGTCAGCTGCTAGTCTTGCATGACATCACAAAATTTGTTTATCTACAGAATCGTCAGGATGAAGCAAATAAGACACAGGGCAACAAGATATGGATGTGTTAGGGGAACACCTATCAAAGAAAACAAAACATGATGATGCATTGAATATTTATTATGATGTATTATGCAGAAAGGTGATTTAATATAACTCTGAAACACACATTCTATCCATTTTCCCATAGTTTATTATTTCCCATAGTTACCCATCTATATGATCATCTGGAAAACGAGCATGTAGATTTGACACCACCTGCTATGTTATGAATTCTCTCTCTCTCGCTCCCTCCTTCCACAGCAATCTCCTACTGTTTAAACACACACCTCTGACAGCTAGCATTATCAGAAAGGACATCCACAAACAGCACACGTCAAGCAAAATTATTTTAGGAGACCAAGGTATCCTTCAAGAACCCCTTCCCAAATGCTGGCACCCAGCTCAACACCTACCTGCTATGGACAGATAGAACTCTTTAAAATCTGTGATCTCCCGGGAGCCTTCACAGGCAGCTATGCAATCATCATAGGCTTTGTAGAAATCAGGAATTGCCAGCTCCATGTCTGTGATGCAAGTCCTCCAATTTTCTCCATTGTAGGCCTTTACTGCCCTGATAAAGAGATTCTGAGGAGACGGGGGGGGGGGGGAATGTAAGGAAGTAGCATAGGTTTGATTTGACTTGATTCAAGGCTGCATTGCTGTGTCAAAATGGACAGCAGTCCTGGATGGTTAAATCCAGTTGAAGGCAACTATAGGGTTGTGGTGCTCATTTCGCTTTCAGGCTGAGGGAGCCAGCATTTGTTCACAGACAACTTTCCGGGTCATGTGGCCAGCATGACTAAACTGCTTCTGGCACAACGGGACACTGTGGTGAATGCCAGAGCGCATGGAAACGCCGTTTACCTTCCCGCCACAGCGGTACCTATTTATCTACTTGCACTGGTGTGCTTTCGAACTGCTAGGTTGGCAGGAGCTGGGACAGAGCTTGCCGATTTGAACCGCTAACCTTCCAATCAGCAAACCCAAGAGGCTCTGTGGTTTAGACCACAGCACCACCTCTTCCTCGTTTCATTGCCACCACCCAGTCAGAGTCCTTTTTTAGCTGCATCCTCGAAGATACATTCTCCAATTCAATGTGACCCAGTTCACACATAATGCTAAGCCAACCATGGATTAGCGTGAACAAGCAAAGCTGCAGGTTCCCAGAGAGAAGACTGGGGCTACAGCACTCCTCTTCTGAGCCCGGTGCTGAAACACTCTGTGGGGCTAAGCTATGGTTTGGCTTGATGTTATGTCTGAACCCAGACTCATGGTTTGCCTCACTCCAGACAAACGGCGAGCTGTAGCCACAGTTTCTTCTTGGTTTACCATTCACGCTTTGTCTGGGGGAAACAAACCATGAGTTTGGAGCAATGCTAAGCCAAACCATGGTTTAGCCCTGAATGGCGTGTCAGCAGCAGGACAGAGCACACCGGCTGTGTGAGGTGGTGCAGAGCAAAGGGAGGAAAGACTTCCTTCTACTCTATTTATTCTCCTCTTCTCTGTGAGTGGCAGCAGGATCTTAGGACTGGCGTGAGTTGTGAAGGGATGAGGCAATATGGGCAAACTGTGTGGGGGTGGGGATTGGCAATGGGGTGGCAGCAGTGGATAGGTAAGATGTGGGGTTTGAAGGAGCTGTAAGGGGATTGGGGGGTGAGGCGTAGAGGATTGTTGAGCAAAGCAAGTAGGGGTGACAGCCCCTAGTCTATATAATAACCCAAACTCTCATTTTCTTCAATCTCCCTATTCACTCTGCCACAACTTTTTTTCAGCTGTCACTTTCCAACAGACTCTCTTGCAACTCCTCCCAAGATTTTAAAAGCGCTTTCGATACTTCAGTTCAAAACTATTACTTTTGCCAAACAGGTACATGATTCTAAGTTATTTTCCCACGAATACAATACTCCCACAAATAAAATGTTAAATATTTGAGCTTCCTCGGTCTGCTCATATGTAGTCATGCACAATAAATGCAAAGAGTTCCATGAGCAAATATAGTATCTAAAGCATTTGTCTTTGTGAGATAGCTCAAAAAGTGGCACATTTGTAAACAGGCTGTCTATACTTTATTAAGGAAGGGTGCAATCCAATCTGAAAGTCGTACTGTTCGGTGGGATAGGAGCAATGCCTACGTTCTCTTGCATTAGCACAGCACTGCAACAGCGGATAAGAAGTGATGTTCTACTAAGAAATTGGGCAGAGAAAGGAATATTGTGCAGAAGGAGCAGAGGAATGGCTAATATGATTGGGACCCTATAAACAATGACAGAATCTAGCCCGCTCCTTACATTGGTACAGTGCTGAGGACCGAATTCTTTAAGATTTATTTCCAGGTAAGCATAGTTAAGACTGAGCTGTAAGAGGCACAGCAATAGAACGGAAAACTATAGGTAAAGTAAAATTAGGAGAACAAACAGACCTCAGCTTCTGGGTTGTTGCTTTTTACAGAGCTCTTCAGGAACATAAATAGGAGGGGGAACATACCTCATATGATTTCATTTCCAAATCTTTAATATGGTCCTCAGCATCAGGCATGCTTTTGTAGTATGCCATATTCCTTTTCATCATCTCATCTTCAGGATGTTTCAGGAGAAATGTGTGTGCTGCTGCAATGGCTTTTGGGAAGTTGTTTGCCTAGCCAAAAAGGAACAAGAAAGAGAGACTTCTGAAACCATCACTTACATTTTATAAACTTTTCTCCTAGAGCTTTGATTTCATGGCGTTGTTCTCAAGAAGACTGATGTCACGAGCCTAGGGGCCAACTCCTAAGGGTCAATGACCTTTCAGTTTTCAATAAATTAAAAGGTGCCATGGGCTTTGAAGACACTTGAACTCAGGATGAAAGGGAGCAACGTGCCTAGAGGGAAGGCACACTTGGGTGATCAACTCCCACCCGGAAACCTATGTCCCTACTGTGGGAGGACGTGTGGATCCAGAATTGGCCTCCACAGTCACTTATGGACCCACTGATAAAACCTTGTTTATGGAAGACAATCTTACTCGGCTACGAATGATTGCCAAAGAGAAGAAGTAATTTAAAACTAATAAAAATTATTATCGACATATCTATGATGTCTTGATGATGCTTCTGGAAGTGTATTATAGGAAACTTTATGGGAAATTTTGGGAAGCTTTAAAATACTGATAATACTGATGTAACCATTGTTCGGAGCTTCATCTTTGTGGCAGTGGGAAGTCTTGTTGCAACAATAAAGATCAGGCCTACTGGCCACTGTTTTGCTTCTATCTCCTGGCTGAAGTCTCTCCCTCCAACCTGAACCTATGGGATCCAATTGCGGGGTGCTCAAAAATCGGATTTTTAAAAATTTAAATCGGATTTTAAAAAATTTAAATCAGATTTTTAAATTAAAATGCTTTTGGAGGAAAAACCTTTCTAAATATAGTTTTCTATTTAAGTTACATGATAGTCCAAAGGCTATTCATCAGGAAATAAGGATTTGTTTTATGTTTTTCATGTGTGCTAAAACTCAGTCTAAGGTGTTTTTTTTTAAAAAAAACCGTTTGACCACATGAGTTAACAAACATGGATACATATGCTATAATGTTATTGTTTTAGTTAAATAAATCATTTAAATCATTATTAAGGAAGTGATTATTTTTCACTTTCCGATAAAGTGCAGCAGAAAAGTTGCCCAAATATAAACTGTTAACTTATGAAACCTCACTATAATTTCATAATTACTTGTCTATGTATTTCTAACTAGTACAGTGGTACCTCGGGTTAACTACTTAATTCGTTCCGGAGGTCCGTTCTTAACCTGAAACTGTTCTTAACCTGAAGCACCACTTTAGCTAATGGGGCCTCCCGCTGCCGCCGCTGTGCGATTTCTGTTCTCATCCTGAAACAAAGTTCTTAACCCGAGGTACTATTTCTGGGTTAGCAGAGTCTGTAACCTGAAGCATCTGTAACCTGAAGCGTATGTAACCCAAGGTACCACTGTATAACCAAATCAGTAATTTTTGATGTGACTGTAGAAACGACTCTGAAAATTTTGTTGTTGCTTAGTCGTTTAGTCGACTCTTCGGGACCCCATGGAGCAGGAAAATTTATCCTCCCAAAAACGAAAACCTTCCTCTGGTTGTTGCAAATATTAAGATTATACCAGCAGGAATGTGCCTTTCTGTTAAATCCAAGTCTTACCGACTAGTGATTTCAATCGTGATTTAAAATCGTGCTTTGAATGGGTTTGATTTCAATCGAATCCACCCTGGTTCCCACCGCCCGGGCCCCTCGCTCCGAGAAGCGGGGAGGCGCTACCTTGAAGTAGGCGAACTGCAGGAACTTGTAGGGCTCCCGCTGCTGGAACTCGGCCAGCACCTCCCGGCTGGGCTGCGACTGGCGGAAGGCCGGCAGGCCCTGCTTGCAGCGCTTGAGGCACTGCGCGCGGCGCAGCAGGTCGCCGAAGAAGCGCAGCTCCGCGAAGCCCTCGAAGCGCCCGGGCTCGCCGCCGCCGGCCTCATAGTCCCGGGCTCGGGCCGAGCTGCAGTTGACGTGGCAGAAGGCCTCGCTGTCCCTCAGCAAGCGGTGCAGCCTCAGGCTGACCTCGAGGTAGCTGACGCTCTCGGGCCACTTCTCGGCGCCGTACTGGTCCAGGCCGTAGCGGTAGGCGGACTCCAAGGGCATCAGCTCGTCGCGGGGGAAGCTGCGGAAGCTGTAGCGCTCGAATTGCGCCCGGCAGCCCGGAGCGCGCAAGCAAAGGAGCAGCAGCAGCAGCGGCGCCGCCGCCAGAAGCAGAAGCGGCGGCGGGCGCCGCGCGCAAACGAGGCGCCGCATCTCCCTCCTTGAAGGCGCCGGACACCACGTCGCAAAAAGAAGGGGGGAAATGGGCGAAGAGGAGGAGGAGGAGATGGCGACGCTTCTCTCCCACCGATTCGGAGGGACCGGGCGGGGAGAGAGAGGTCTCCTCCTCCTGCCCGGCTGAGGGGCGGCGACGAGGGGCGAAGGGAAGCCGCTTCCTCAGGGAAGGGCAATATATATGTATATTTATTTATTTGGTTTTTCACATTAAAGTTTCACAATCACATATCCAACTAACATACAGCATTAAAAACAAGATTCCAAAGAATCTCCTGGACTTCCCTACTCCCCTTCGTGGGTCTCTTGCACATCATTTCCTCCTGCGTCTTTTATAACACTCCGGATCTTTTACATCTCCGTTATATCCAATATTCACCATTAAACGACAAGGGTTATTCCAATCCTATTAATGGTTTTTGCTGTTTATGATTGTGTTTAAGATAAATGATAAATTCTCCCCCGTTCCTTATTATAGCTGTCAACATTTTCCTTTTTTTTAAGGGAAATTCCCTTATTCCAAATTGGATTCCTTGCAAGAAAAGGGAAAAGTTGACAGCTATGTTCCTTATTAAATTTTTGGTCTTCCTGATTTCTGATTCTTCCAGGTCATTTTTGCCACTTTGGCATAATCCATCAAGTTAATCTGCCATTCTTCTCCGGTTAGGACTTTATCTTCTTTCCATCTCTGGGAAGTGCTGTTAAAGCATAGCCACTTTGGGCTGAACCGACGTTCCAACTCACTTGACATTTTGACTGCGGACATTAATAATGCTTAGGTTTCAGTGTAGTAATGTTTAGCTGTCTAAGAGGCATGTAGCCTGGGAGAGCACCTCTGTGGATTTCTGCAGAAGGCCCTGTGAAGTGTTCATCCTGGTGTGCAGAGGGTATGTTTGGTAATCAAGCAGTGGCGTAGCGTGGGGGGTGCAGGGGGGGCCGGCCGCACCGGGCACAACATCGGGGGGGGGGCGCGCTCGCTGCCTCCGGAGTCGCCGAAGAGCCTCGGGCGCAGGCTGTAGCAGAGCCCCATGTCTCGCGTAACCGACGAGCTGGCAGCGGCTCTCAGCGCTCGCCGCGGTCCCCGCGTGTCAGGGCCGCGGAGGGCACGCCAGGCAGCCCCTCCTCACAGCCCCGCTGCCGCCGCCGCTGCTGCAGCTGCTGGGCCATGTTGCATTTTCCTCGCCTCTCTGCCCTCCTCCTCCGGGCAAGCAGCGTCGTTTGGGCGGCAGCGCCAGCGGCAACTCGCCTCAGATCACCTGACACGGACCCGCCGCCGTGGCTACCTTACCGTAAATACCCCAGCCCAGGCAGCAGCAAGAAGAAGCTGGCAGTGGCGGCAGGTTAGGGGTTAGGGGGCGCAAATTACTTGCCTTGCCCCGGGTGCTGACAACCCACGCTACGCCGCTGTAATCAAGGATTGTTCAGTTACTTCCCAATTTGGAAGCCTTTGAATCAAATCAAGAATACACTATAGCTGAGTTTCTAGACTGGTGACCAGGCGTGGCTGCCAGGACCATATAACACCGGTCCTAGAGGATCTTCATTGCCTCCCAGTGCATTTCCAAGCACAATTCAAAGTGTTGGTGCTGACCTTGAAAGCCCTAAATGGCCTCAGACCAGTATACCTGAAGGAGCGTCTCCACCCATTGTTCAGTCCGGACACTGAGTTCCAGCTCCGAGGGACTTCTGACGGTTCCCTCACTGTGAGAAGTGAGGTTACAGGCAGTGGTGTCCAAACTTTTTTCAAAGAGGGCCAGATTTGATTAAGTGAAGGGCCGTGAGGGCCAACCAAAGATGTTAACCTTTTTTAGGATTGAAGTTGTTGAGGTTTTTTCCCCCCGGATTTTACCGCAGGAAATAAACTGCTACAGGGACCGGATTAAACCAACCGGTGGCCGGATTAGGCACCCAAAATGGACTTTGGACATGCCTGCCTTCTCAGTGGTGGCACCCTCCCTGTAGAACACCCTCCCACCAGACTTTTAGAATATGGTTACCAGATTTCCTTGTTTCCCGGGGACAGTCTCCAGATTTACAAATCTGTCCCCGGACAAAATCCGTCCCCGGATTTCATTCAATGTCCCCAGACGTATATTTTAAGTGTTGTAGATTTAGTAGTAGGGAATGAATGTTGCGTGATTGGTTCAACAGCACGAGACACATCATATGGGGACTTCTGGCGAGGCAAAATGGTGAGCACCACGACAGTGGGCAGCTCCTGAAGCCACCCAGAGTCATCTGTGCTACCAGGTTGGCTCTGGGCTGCTGAAACTGCCGCTGCCAAGGGGGAACTGGGGATACCCGGCGTGTCAACTGGGGAAACCGCTGACCCCCCCTGCGCGGCCCAAATCGAGCCAGGAATGAGAGCACCCAGCCACCCGGCCGACTGCCCAGTGGTGCTCCGGGGCCAGGAAAACCACGGAGCCAATGCAGGGAGAAGGAGGAGAGGAGAAGGAAGAGAGAGAAAGAGGAAGAAGAAAAAAGAGGGGAACCCTGACCTTGCTGCGCCACTGAGGAGAGGTAGGAGAGCACTGGGAGGGCAAGGACACGTGGCTGAGCCCAGGCCCGGCCCGAGCCTACCCCATGGCAGATAGCGCTCCAAGAGAGCAAGCTAGGGCCCAGAGGAAGGCCACATGACAGAGGAGACCACAGAAGACAAGATATTACTTCTTATTTTTTAAAAAAGATAAAAAATAAAAACTTTTTTCTCTTTTAAAAAAAAAAAGTGTCCCCGGATTCTTTGAAAAAAAAATCTAGTAACCTTATTTTAGAAGTTATCTGAAGGCAGCCCTTTAACAGGAAATTTTTAACGTCTGATGTTTTACAATTTTACACACACACACACACACACACACACAAAAGCAATGAAGGAATTTTATTGCTTTCAGTTGCAGAATAAAAATGTGTTTTTTCCCCCTTCATTGCAATGGTATTTTATTGCAAATGCCTTTTGGGTGATTTACGTCCTTCATGGGCAGCATCGACCATGAACAGACGTGATGAAGAAAAATAATGAAGCAGGCAAATGGTTTGAAGACCAGCGTCACCTTCTTTTTCTGTATTCCTTTTCCTCCCTCTCCCCTCCCCATCTCTTCTTTCCTTTTTCCCCCGTATTGCAATTGGCTGGTTGGGGGAACCCGAGGCGGAAGCTCCAGTCAGCTGACTCCAAAGTCAGGCGGTCTGAGGGCTGAAGCTGGAACGACCTTCCTTTTCCCATCATCTGGGTTTTTTTTGGGTTGCCGCAATGTTTGCTCTGCTCTTACTGCAGCTTCTGCATGCGGGATTTGGATCGCCTGTAAGTTGATATTGCTGCTGCTATATCCCCCTCCCCATTTCCCCGATCGTAGCCTTGGTGATTTCTTGCGCAGGAGAAAGGCACTCTTTTGCATTTCCGCACTGGGCTCCCCGGATCAGTGGAGGGTTGTGGGTCTGCTGCGTTATGGTGAGCGCAGTGCAATTCAATTCCACGCACCGCCATCTCTGAATGCAAGTGGGTCTCCTGTACGATGAGGGCTGGGTCGGGTGTGTGAAGAACAGGAGGGAACCGAGCCTTAGCAGAGGGATCTGCGAGGACTGCATAGGGTTTTGAGCAGAATTCTGATTGAGGAAGCGCACAGAAAATAGCCAGGGTTGCAAAAGGGTGTGTTTCGCTTCGGCTGCTTTGCTCTGTGTACATGAAAACACCCTTATCTTCGCCTAGCCCAGAGATCCAACACAAGATTGAGGCCGTGAGCTCCCAAACAGCGTTACAACACGAATTGCTCCTACTGCTTTCCCTCTGTTGCTGAACTCCCAGAGTGCTCTATAAAACGAATTTACGCCCCTGTCTCTAGCAAAGGAAGGGAGCGAGCCACGAGTGGACTTTGGAAAGCAGGTGACAGGTTGAAAGACTTCCTGTTGCATTTTAAGTGAAATAAATCAATGCTAGCCAGTATCGCGTTGTATAAGGGACAGGGTGGCACTGTGGGTTAAACCACAGAGCCTAGGACTTGCCGATCAGAAGGTCGGCGGTTCAAATCCCTGCAACAGGGTGAGCTCCCATTGCTCGGTCCCTGCTCCTGCCAACCTAGCAGTTCAAAAGCACGCCAAAGTGCAAGTAGATAAATAGGTACCGCTCCAGCGGGAAGGTAAACGGCGTTTCCATGCACTCCTCTGGTTTGCCAGAAGCGGCTTAGTCATGCTGGCCACATGACCTGGAAGCTGTACGCCGGCTCCCTCGGCCAATAAAGCGAGATGAGCGGCACAACCCCAGAGTCGGTCACGACTGGACCTAATGGTCAGGGATCCCTTTACCTTTTACCTTATCGCATTGTATGGTAGTCTGGGAGAGAAGTTCTGGGACCCTTGAGCTTCATGTAATCTCAGGACTTACAAGTGGCTGGGTGGTTTTTTTCCTGGCAAATGTCACGTTTTGCAGCAGGACTGATGGATCAGCAAAACCACGCAGGGGTTGTCAATTCCCCATGTGCTTTACTAATCCAGAGGTCTAGCTAGGTAGTCTCAACAGACTGACCAATGTAGTTCCAAACGCCTTGCTAGGAAGTGCCCCTTCTTTAAGCTGCTCCCCCCCCCCAAGCTTCCTATATTGGAACTATGGCTGATTGAGAAACTACCTTTTGGAGTTGCATTCCTTCTTAGTTCTTCACCTGTAAAATGATTTTATGGCCCTTTGCACATTCTGTATTTTTTGTGATGTTACATACTTTTAAAAATTTGAGGTAAATTAGGAAACTTTGAAAATACGTTCTACATAAATTGTCACATGGCTTTTCCTTTCTAGAATTGCATGACTGCGTAGATTCTGTGATGTTTTTATATGTTTAATTGTTGGTTAAAATCTGTAGCTTCCACTTTTTAAAATATTGAATTTTGTTTTATTCTTCTGTATTTGTGTAGTCCTCCCTGATTCTTTGGTTCAATTTATTTTATTATTTATTGGATTTATCTACACAGGTCTTTATCGTTCTACTGTGCTGAAATATTTAAATAATAATGCAGCTCATTAGGTAAAGGGACCCCTGACCATTAGGTCCAATCGTGGCCGACTCTGGGGTTGTGCCGCTCATCTCACTTTACTGGCCAAGGGAGCCGGCGTACAGCTTCCGGGTCATGTGGCCAGCATGACTAAGCCACTTCTGGCGAACCAGAGCAGCGCACGGAAACGCTGTTTACCTTCCTGCCAGAGTGGTATCTATTTATCTACTTGCACTTTTGACATGCTTTCGAACTGCTAGGTTGGCAGGAGCTGGGACTGAGCAATGGGAGCTCACCCTGTCATGGGGATTTGAACCACCAACCTTCTGATTGGCAAGCCCTAGGCTCTGTGGTTTAGACCACAGCGCCACCTGCGTCTAATGCAGCTCATTAGCAGTAACATAAAAGGAAACAAGATATCTGTTCACCTGCTACTTTACATACAGTATGCATTTTTTAATCCAGTATTATGTAACCTTTTGCTAGAGGCTATTAGGTGTTGCTGACAGTGATTAGAATAAGAAGCAGACAGTGTTGTAGTTTTTAACAGCAACCAACTTTGACTCTTAATAGTATTTGATGTTGCACATTGCTATTTCTAGCCAGTTTACATGGACGCAACCACAGCATAATTTTTTCCTACATTAGTTTTAGGAACAGGAATTGCCGCTTTGTTAGTACAAGTGCATGTTACATTATCTTGCTTTCATGAGCTTTGCTACGATGGAAAGTATAATTTTGGACAATCCAAAAAAACCATTGGCATGTTTGGGCAAAACAGTAACTAACAAACAACGTTAAGGACCCCAAAGCATTACGCATGGGAAACAATAGCTTAAACAAAGCATCCTTGTTGAGAAGAGTGGAATCACAATGGCTACAACCATGTCAAAGATCTGAACTTGTGAATTACAAGCATACTCTTGTCTGCTATATTGCCTAATTGTAAGGAGCAGTCTTCTTGTTCAGAGCCGGCCCATCCACGACACTAGATGAGGCAGCCACCTCAGGCGGCAGAAATGGAAGAGGCGGCGCTCACATGAGCACATTGCCCCACTGCCACTGCAGAAGCAACCCAGGTAAGGGAGGCTTCAGCAGTGGCAGAAGGGCACTGTGTTCTCCTGGAAAGGAACTTAGGAAAGTACTTCTCCTTAAAGAGCAGCACTTTCTGAAGTTCCCCACCCCTCCCTGGCACAGCCTGGTGAGCAGGCAAGGCTTGAGGAGATGGAGAGGGGCTTGCAGAGCCTCGTGCCCCCTTCCATCATGGGGGCGGCAGGGGAAGTTCCGCCTCAGTCATTGACAGGTCTTAGACAAGCCCTGGTCGTGTGCCACAAATGAGACCACAAAAAAGTTCACGATTACAAGATTTTGTCAAGATTATACTGGCCAGGGTGGACAACATAACATTTGTGTTTGTGTGACTGATGTGTTCGTGATTTTTTTTTTTTAAGTTTTCTGAGTTTGTGCCATTTGGGATTGTGATAGCTGATGCTGCAGCTGCTGTGGGACAAAAACATCATGCAGGAAGAGGAATTGACTCACCCTGTGTAGCAATCAGCCCTTTCCTTTCTCGCCTCACCTGGCTGTGATGTGTCATTTTGGTGCTACTGCTAACCAGGACCATCTGAGCAATATGAGATGTATTCCTAGAGCATCCATTGTATCTGTATCAGTTTGTGGTGCTGAACCCACAAAATGAGACAATATTTCCGAAAGCTGAGTAAACTTTGAGGGTGGGAACACTACTTATGAACTGCTAGCTGTAGTTGAATTGGTTCAGAGAAGGATCGTTTCTTATTCTTGTGGAAACTGGTTATACACCTGATGCCTATAATTTACAAAGTAAGAATACATTGTGGACATAAATGTGCTGCACAGAGTCGTTGGAGGCCTCTTCTCGGAAGCCAGCTGGTACGTGTGAGTACCTCTGAGCCCCAAGGGAGGACCGGGGGAGGAGATGGCTGAACTCCAGGATGTGCCATTCAGGATGTGGAGTTTAGTCATCTCCTCCTGTGGAGGTTTTTGAATCGGACGGTTACACTTTCTGAAACTCAAAATTCTGCTGCTGCATATGCAGTCAGTGGTACCTCGGTTGTCAAACGTAATCCATTCCAGAAAACTGTTTGACTTCCAAAATGTTCGACAACCGAGGCGCAATGAGCGGTCGGCAAATTCCATTGAGAAAATGGAGAAATGTGCCTCAGAAGTTGTTCGACTTCCAAGGCGTGTTCAAAAATGGACGCATTCACTTCTGGGTTTTCGGCATTCGTGTTCCAAATCGTTCAGCTTCCAAGATGCTCAAAAACCGAGGTTCCACTGTACTTCTAATTCAACGTGTTTTGAAAATATTTTCAAGACAGTAATAGTTTTTTTAATCATAAAGTGTAGTGTCACAATTGCTGTGTATCATTGGTTCCTTTTTCCTGGTTTCTACACTAGGGAATGTTCTTTATTATCCAGAGCTGATGGTATTACTGGATTTCAGACCAAGAAATCCCTCCAGAGCTACATTGTTGCCTACTGGAAAATATTGTAGGAGAACAAGGAAGAATCTGGGACCATTCAAGAATAAAGATGATCTTCAAACAGTTGTCCCTTAAAACTAAGGCTGCAGCAGTTGCTGGAATTGTCTTCTTCTCCATGATAGCATCTCGGACACTTTTGGCTGACAGGATTGAGGAGAAGCGTTTGAGGTGGCTGGTCAGACTGCAGATGTTACTATTTGCTAACGCCCTGATGTTCATAGGATCGCTTCACATATGGAGAAGCCTTGTGACCGTGTTCTACAGATCACCAACTCCCATGTTGTCCTGTTTCACCTTATGGAAAACAACTGTGTTAATGTTCCTGATTTTGGCACACTCCAGCTTTTTTACAGTTCTGCTGCTTGTTGCAGAGGAACCATATTTATTTTCTTTAGCTGCTCATACCTGCCTTGGAGGTTACATCCTCCTTATATTCTGCCTCTTTGTCCTAGGCTCCTTGGAACAAGTTTATAAGCTCTTGCTCCAAAGACAGGCAAAGATGGGCAGTGCCGGTAAAAATGCCAAACTGGCAATAAAGCCAGCTCTAGCCGTTGTGTTGACAGTTGTGTTGACTGTTCTGGGACTCCTCAATGCTTCCCAACCACCTGCAGTGAAGTCAGTAGCGATTCCTCTTCACAAACTGCCACCGTCTATGGACCAGTTGAAGGTGGTCTTGCTTTCAGATATTCACCTGGGGCCAACCATTGGCAAGACCAAACTGGAAATGGTTGTAAAAATGGTTAGGGCCTTGAAACCGGATATCACGGTGATTGTGGGTGACTTGACTGATTCTGACGTGGAAGGCCTTGGGCATGCTGTGAAACCTCTTGGCATGCTTAACTCCCCACTGGGAACTTATTTTGTCACAGGAAACCATGAGTACTATACCTCTGATGTCAACAGTTGGTTTGAAGTGCTGAAATCACTAAACATCCGCCCTCTGCATAATGAGAACATCAAGATTATGTCCCCCAAGGGTAGGAGCACTGATTGGTTTTGTCTGGCAGGGGTAGACGATATCGAGGCTACTGCAATGCATTACCCTGGCCATGGGATGGATTTAAATAAGGCTCTTGGAGACTGTGGCACAGATCATGCCATCATTCTTCTTGCCCACCAGCCACTTGCTGCTAAATGGGCTCTCCAAGCTCGGCCAGATATAAATTTGATCTTGTCTGGGCATACTCACGGAGGGCAGATATTTCCTCTGAATATTGCTGCCTATTTCTTGAATCCATTCTTTGTTGGCTTGTACAAGGTCGGACAAAACACTTTTGTGTATGTTAGCCCGGGGACGTTTTATTATGGAATGCCAATGAGATTGGGAAGTAGAGCAGAAATAACTGAGATAATTCTGCGTTCTCACTCATCAGTATAAAATAATTTATTTCATTTGGCTTGTGCAGTGCATCTTCTTGTTCATAAAATGCCACAATTTCTCTGGAATACTGCTGAGCAGGTGCTTAGACCTGCAAGTCATGGAATCTTCTATTACTTCGGTTACCAAGCCCTGTTTTGAAATTAAAGTGGTATATAAATTAATAAAGAATAATTATAATGAATAAGATGAAGTGCAAAATTTAATAGCTTTTTGGGATGCTACCTTTGAAACTCCCCTGAAACTTTTATGAAAACTCTGAGAATAGCCTACGTTTGGGGTGTGTAACATTGCCCCAGGTAAGAGACGGTGAAACAACAAGGTTGTGAGACAAGTTGTCAAACCAGAATGTTGCGTTTTTGAACATTCCTATTATTTTCTGCTTTTGTATGGTGGCACTTTCATATTTATCCAGAGTTCTTGCATTGATTTCTGTATTGGAATGTTATGTTTTGATCTGTGAATTGCTGTTGAAATTGTTGAAATGCATTAAAAATATTA
The DNA here is from genome assembly GCF_964106645.2 of Podarcis pityusensis. Lineage (NCBI taxonomy): Eukaryota > Metazoa > Chordata > Lepidosauria > Squamata > Lacertidae > Podarcis > Podarcis pityusensis. The sequence goes on along the minus strand of NC_138037.1, from coordinate 50,031,871 downwards.
AATTAAATTAAAACATACTCATTGTTGTGGCTTTTGGCGTGTTGTGTATTGCTGCTTCTGCTTTGTGTATTGTGACCTACAATCTCCTTTTGTGGAAAGTGGTATACAAATTAAAAGAAGACTCAAATCTAGCCCTGACTACAAGCTGTAGTCTCTTCCCCAGCGACATACATCAAACTTATTACTAAACTGAAAACTATGGAGAGAACTGGTCTGAATAGAGATATTGGATTCTTGTCTCGTTACATATGCTAAAGCTATTTTTGGTTGCCTGCTTACTATCCCTTGGTTTTTCCTGCAGGACTAAGTGCAGTTGTTAACAGTCCAACAGTTTACCATACCCATTGAGTCCATCACCCATCTCCTACTACCCTTCTGAGAAAAACCCCACTCCACCCCACCCTCCCACTATATATAAGGGTCTGGTGACTTCTCTTTCAGTGTATCTGAAAAAGTATGCATGCACACAAAAGCTTATACCCAGAACAAACTCAGTTGCTCTCTAAGGTTCTACTGGACGATTTTTTAATTTTTACAAATTTTATTTATTCTGTACCTGCTCATCCCAAGTGGACCTTGCGGTAGAATTGCTATCTTGTCATGCTGTGAAAGAACTTAAATGAGACTGTTTTGGTGGAATTAAAATCTTATTTTAGTACACGACCCAAGGAAAGAACTTGCAACTTCTGCCTGAAATAGAGAAGTACGGTAGAGTGATTAGTAAGTAGATATTTAATTATATAGCACTGTCCGTGTGCATGGTGGTGGATGGAATGCAAGAGGAGGACAGGTCCCTGACTTGAGTTTACAGTCTAAAAATCAGTACAGGGAACAACAAAGAAAGCAGTCGGGGAAATGGGGAAGCAATCTGTGATTATTTCAGTTATGCTTATGCTTAGCTACCTGTAGGGCATGGGAACTAGGGGATTGTTCCAAAGATTTCATAGAACAGTCGGCTTTTAAACCGTGAGAGGTGGCATCAGGCAGGTGTTCTGACAAATGGGTTCAAGCTAAACTGGGCAGCGAGGGCAGAGCTTTTAAGGTTGGTGGGATGTGAAGAGCAAGAGATCCAAGACAGAAGAAGATCAGGGTTGGGAGAGAGAGGACGGCTAATATAGACCTAAAGGCATGCACCTATAGAATAGGGTTATGAAAGAAAAATATTAAAATAAGGGTTGAAAGAAAAAGCGGAAGGTAGCAATGTACAGTGGTACCTCAGGTTACAGATGCTTCAGGTTACAGACGCTTCAGGTTACAGACTCTGCTAACCCAGAAATAGTACCTCAGGTTAAGAACTTTGCTTCAGGATGAGAACAGACGTTGTGTGGTGGCAGCAGGAGGCCCCATTAGCTAAAGTGGTACCTCAGGTTAAGAACAATTTCGAGTTAAGAATGGACCTCCAGAACGAATCAAGTTACTAACCCGAGGTACCACTGTAATTCTTTTTAAAAAAAAACAAAAACAAATGCTGATTTTGTAGAGAGAATTGATTTATAGATGTTTCTTTTAGGATTGAATATTTCAGTGCTGGTACAGATAATCAAAACGAAGTGAATGATTTGGCAGAAATAATAATGCCAGGGCAGGGTTATAATAAATATTCCCTAGCACAGGGGTGACTAACCTGCACCACCTCGATATTATTGGACTCACAACTCCTATCAGCCCCAGCTTGCATGTCCAATGTAACATTCAGAGGGCTGCAGGCTACCCACTTCTGCTGTAAAGGTTAAAATTGTAATTTTGGTAATGTTTGATCAGCACAGCGGTGCGTTTTGGGTCTTGCATGTGTGGTGGTCAGTTCTGTTACTGTTTGCCTTAAACGAATAAATTCTAGACCGGAGGTGGGAAAAGGTTGGTTAGAGGAAAGTGTGCCTCCCTCTTCTAGCATGGAAGGGCCATGTCTCTGCTTGTGTTAAAAAATAAAATAAAATAATAATTGGTTTAGGATTAAGATATGTTGAATTCTAGAATACTATGGATTGAGATTATGATGAAAAGGAAGGAAGTTAGTAATTTGAATTAGTTAATTGTATTAGAAAATGAGTATTGGAAAATTGCTAAATGAGATTTAATGAAAATCAGTTAGGAAGGATTTGAGGAAGTCACTTAACAATGGAAATTAGCTTGGATTTTGATTGGAAGAAATTGTCTATGTTTGTCTGTTTTCTATATGTTTTGTTTTTGATGTTATGTTGTATTTGTTAAAAAATTGGAAATTCAATAAAAAAAAATGAAAATAAAATAAAATAAAAACTTCTGTTCTTTCCCGAAAGCTAAAGCTCCTGTCCACCTAACATATCTTCACAGGTCACATCCCAGAGAAGCTTTGGGATCGATTATGCCCACAACTGCTTCCTCAAGGATGGGAAACCATTCCGTTACATCTCAGGCAGCTTCCATTACTCCCGCGTTCCCCGGTACTACTGGAAAGACCGCCTCTTGAAGATGAAGATGGCAGGTCTTGATGCCATCCAAACGTAGGTAGCAAGAGTGGTTGTCAGGCAACCATTAAAAGGGGTGAGGCATCCTCTGAAGATACAGCCTGAGTTATGTATTGACTTTATTGGCAAAGAGCCAGAAGGTGTAGCAATACAGGAAACTCATTACAATTGTAGGAGAAAAATTGGCTAGAGTCCTGTTCACGAGATCTGTTGCCCGTTTCCCAACTAAAAGGTAGCCAGGAACACATTCTAAAAGCGGTGTAATACAGTTGTTTACTCTTGACTTCCGTTTATTCCAGAGCAAGGTACTGCTACCTAAAATGAGCAGATATATACCTTATTTTTCGCCCCATAGGGTGCACCGGCCCATAGGGCACACCTAGTCTTTTTGGGGGGTGGGGGAAATAAAGAAAAAAAAAATTTCCCCCCCAGGCACAGGGCTGGGGCAGGGGAAGCCCGAGCTTCCCCCGACCCCAGCCCCCAGAACAGGCTGCTATCCGCAAGCCTAGGGAGCCCGGCAGGAAGTCGCGCCGGTCTCCCCAGGCTTGCGGATATCTTCCCGAAGCCCGGGGCGCGTGGCTCAGCGCGCCCCAGGCTTTGGGATGCAGGCAGCTCCCACTGCCAGCCTCCAAACCAGGTCAGGGAACAGCGGGAAGGCGCACTCCGCCTCCCAGCTGTCCCCCGAGCTTGTGGGACTGGTGGTGGGGAAAGCAGCGCTTCTCCCCACTGCCAGCCTCCAAACCAGGTCAGGGAACAGCGGGAAGGCGCGCTCCACCTGCCCGCTGTCCCCCGAGCTTGTGGGGCTGGCGGTGGGGAGAAGCACTGCTTTCCCCACCGCCAGCCTCCAAACCAGGTCAGGTTGGGAGGCTGCTATCCGCAAGCCTTGGGAGCCCGACGGGAACTCCCGCGGAGCTTCCAAGGCTTCCGGATAGCTTCCTGAATCCTGGAGAGGAAGAGGGGTCGGTGCGCACCAACCCCTCTCGCTCTCCAGGCTTCAGCGAAAGCCTGCATTCGCCCCATAGGACGCACACACATTTCCTCTTCATTTTTGGAGGGGAAAAAGTGCGTCCTATAGGGCGAAAAATACGGTGTGTGCATCCAGCTTATTGCTTCTGCCTCCCTTGTGCTGCGGCAGTTCAGGAGGTATTGGCGCAGTCAGGCATTTCTGCCTATTTGCTTCTTCAGGGGGAAAAAAAAGCAGAACAGTATGCTGTGCTTTATTATTATTTTTTTAAAATGATATTTATTAGAGGTTTAAAGATTACAGAAAAAAGAAAAGAGGAAAATAATAAAAAAAATTAACAGAACGTACATTACAATAGATAAAAAGAGAGACATAAAAAAAAAATACAACAATACAGCAAAAAAAGAAAAAACTAAAACACATCCAATATTCCATATCTTTACCTTTCATTTACTTGTTTCATCTACCTCCTCACACCTCCCTTTTTTGTATTCTAGTTCAATTCACTATTTCAGTAAATTCTTTCCATCTATCTCAATTTTTGTTCTATAATTTATCTTAACGGTCTAAACTTAAATTTTTTTCCTTTTAGCCCATTATCAATCAGCTTTTACTTAATTCTTTATTACATTTCTGCTAAAACCATATAGCTTCATTCCAGCATCCTTCTAACATTCATTAATTTTGCAATGATATACTTTAAATTTTTTCCAATCTTCTTCCACCAACTCTTCTCCCTGGTCCCTCCCAGGGAGGGAGTATGCTGTGCTTTAAAGTATGTCAAAATGCTTCTCCGGGGTAAAAATTGCTTTCTGCAATTTGAATAAACTGCAAATTAAGAAAAGTTGGATGCACTTGATCATTCTTCTTCTTCTTCTTATTTTACTTCTTCTAGTCATGGGGAAAGTCTATGCCATCTATCAAGATTTTACCAAGCTTTGCCCATTTGTTCTCCAGACTATTTTTGCAGGGTCATCAACTGGAACCTTGCTGCATCAACAAGAAACTGGTGCTCGTGTGACACTGAATTCTATGTCCCATCACCCTTCCTTGGTGACAGATTTTGTTCTTCTACCTTCTCCATGACCTGCTCCTCAGTAATGGCATTCTTATTTAGAGCAGATATAATGACAAACCTTTTTCAGTGTTATGCTTTTGTGAAAGCTTTGCTGCTTTTGCATCTCTAAAACTGCAATATCCCTATCAACTTAGCCCTCCCAAAGTGTGATTCTAAGATAGAGCCACCAGAGAGAGCTAGATTCATGTGCTCTGACATGCTGAAAAGCTTGTTGAAAGTAGCCAGCAGCACAATCGCTTCATCATGCATGAGAAAAGCACAGTCTATACCGGGGCCAGCAACCTTTTTCAGCCGTGGGCATCTCCCAGACCATGTGGGGGCCGGACCATATTTTTTTTGGGGGGGGGGAAATGAACGATTTCCTATGCCCCACAAATAACCCAGAGATGCATTTTAAATAAAAGCACACATTCTGCCCATGTAAAAACACCAGGCAGGCCCCACACATAACCCAGAGATGCATTTTAAATAAAAGGACACACTCTACTTGTGTAAAAACACGCTGATTACCGGACCATCCGCCAGCCAGATTGAGAAGGCGATTGGGCCGCATCCGGCCCCCGGGCCTTAGGTCCCCTGGTCCCCTGGTCTATACTGAAAGGTTCTCCTGCGCGAGCCTTGTCAAAGCAAATGGCAACCGTACAAGAGCTTTGCTCATGTTAGAGAACTTTCCCCTGAGTTGTGTTAAGAATCTACGGAAAAACAAATCCTTTAGCTTGGATCCAAGGAGCCACAAGCAGAGGAAAAAGTACGGTGTGCAGTTCTGTGCACGGAAGCACAAATCAAAACACACAAGCATGCTGCACAATTAAGAGGGAGAGGCATGCTTTTCACATGCAGGAGAGTCTTTGCATGAATTCCCACCCAACTCTGCACCCCCTGGTGCGAAGGCCTGTTCATGTATTCAGAAAAGGAACATCTGCACTTCATATCCCACCTGGCTGTTAGCTGAAATTCCTTCAGGTGCAATTATATTGCTGCTTGTGTCATTTTTGTAATTCTAAAGTAAGAGGCGTATGTGGTATTTGCAGGTATGTCCCGTGGAACTTTCACGAAGTTGAGCCAGGAGTTTACAACTTTGCTGGTGATCGAGACCTTGAGAGTTTCCTGCGGCTTGCCGATGAGATTGGCTTGCTAGTCATCCTGAGAGCTGGGCCATATATATGTGCAGAATGGGACATGGTAAATATTTATCCTCATTTGTTGAGGCCAGAGGGCATTGCACGAGAGGACGTGTTATCCCATGCTTTCCAGTGTATTGCAAAAAGTCTGATCTTTTGCAGAAGCAGTTGTGTTGCAGGTTTGCTGCGCAAGCTTTCCCAATCGGCTATAACTGCACAGCCTGAATTTGCCAGGGTGGGATAGAATCCCAATAATAATAATAATAATAATAATAATAATAATAATTTATTATTTATACCCCGCCCATCTGGCTGGGTTTCCCCAGCCACTCTGGGCAGCTTCCAACAGAATATTAAAATACAATAGTCTATTAAACATTAAAAGCTTCCCTAAACCCAAGAATAGTGACAGTCTGGAAACGCTCTTGGTTTTCACGTTTGACTGACATTCGCAAGATACTGGACATGGAATACCGTGATGCCCTAAATGCAGCTTGTCTGCTCATTTCCATCCCAAAACTGGTCCAACCCCACCTGCTCCTTCAACTATAGTCTTGGTTCAGTTCCTTGGCCATGCTGGAGTCCAACAAAAAGAAGAGAATCAAGAAAAGCCATTTTAAAATATGGTGGTTTTAAGTCAATATTGGAATCAGTGCTTATATAGTTGCTTATACGAGTTTGGGTGCTAGGATTTTCCTGGATAATGTGATGCTATCATCAATCCTGGTATTGAGCAGTAGGGCTGGGCGATATCTGGTTTTCAACCTCATGATGTATCACCAGCTAAACATCAGAATACTCCAGTATATATCTCAATGCCTGAAATAAGGATGAAGCTATGTAGAGGCATTGGCTGGCTTCACGGTTTTCCCCACATTGTGATTTTTGCATAGCACACACACACACACACACACACACACGCACACACAGTATATTGCCAGGTCAAAAATTATGAAACCAATATAACGATATGGAATTCAAACCAGTTTTGGAAGATAAATTAATATATCACCCAGCTCTAACACCCATCATGATTTATGATATATTGCCAAGTCAAAAACTATGAAACGGATATAATGATATTATATGGTATTATATATGATATTATATTCAGACCAGTTTTGGAAGATAAATTAAAATATCTCACCCAGCCCTATTTGGCAGATTTTAAAAGATGTGATCTTGATAATGTCAAAGGGAGCAGAGGCAGGCCGTTCTGCTCCACTTGCCCCTGATAGATTTTTAAGACCCACTTAGTACCAAACATGGAAGGGGCAGTTTGACCAAAGCCTTCCTTACATCGGTTGCATGGCAGTGCCCACAAAGTGACAGCAGCGGGTTCCCTGCAAGATCTCACGAGACCTTGCGAGATTTGGGCAACATATTGGTGAAAGCTGGCACCACTTCGCCGGTGGCAGAGGTGCCTCTTAGGCTTCTGCTGCCCAAGGTGGCAGCCTCAGCCTGCTTCGTGTGTGTGGCGGCCCTGATACCACCCCCCTCAAAGTGTCGGCTCTGCCACCTCTGAGGGTATGGAGCCATTTGGATGGCCCTCAAAATCCTTTGAAGAGGCCACTGTCCATTTGGATGAAGGTGGTGCAACACAACTCTGCTGGGGGCAGAGCCGTGGCTTCATGTTGATTTTAGGGTTCTTTTACCCTGCTCTGAGCACTAAGCCACACAGCTCATAGGCCTGCATTGTTAGGTGGTAGACCAGGACTGTGAATTCAGCATAGTAACCCCAAGATAGTGGAACCCCTCCCAACTGAGATTAGAAAGGTACCTTCCTTCCTGCACTTCAGATGCGTGGTTAATCCTTCCTGCAGACATTTTAAAATAATGTTCGGTTTTATGATAAAAAAAATACTGCTTTATTGTCCTACTTTCTGTGGATTGTCTTAATGTGCACCACTTAGAGTTAATTTGGATATGCAGAAAATATTAAAAATAAATTTAAGGAACTGCATAAAGAGGGGGAAGGAAGTCAAGTTTGGAAATGTTAAAATGACTGTAAAATTATTGAAATGTATAAACCTGAAAATCATAAATTATATACACACACACACATATATATATATAAATAAATATAAAATGAACTCTGATGACAAAAAATGTACACCACTAGAAATTTGAATAATTAAATTAAATTATAAATATATAAATATATAATTTATATATAAATTATACACACACACACACACACACACACACACACACAAATAAATATAAAATGAACTCTGATGACAAAAAATGTACACCACTTAGAAATGTGAATAATTAAGGAGTATAAAAATGCCTTAAATGAACAAATAATACTATTCCTGCTGGCTGGCTATTATAGTAGATGCTTCCAGCGGATGGAAATCCATCTATTTTCTGAGGCAAGTATCTTTATATGGTTTTGCTTTCCAAGTATATTTTATAGTTTTCTTTTTTCCTTTCTAGGGAGGTCTACCTGCCTGGCTATTAGAAAAAGAAACCATCGTCCTTAGATCTTCTGATGCAGGTAACGAGTTCAAGAAAATGCGCAGTGTTGAATATGATTACTTAAGACGACATTGCTAGAAGTCAAATGTGAAGTTCATACCTGTGAGCCGGTTGTTATCCTCCCTCCCCCATGTGCCCATGTGATCTCATGGCTTACCTCAGGTATGTGATTAAGTAGAGAAAGGTAACTTTATAGTTCTCTAGCCTATATCCAGGGATTGTTGGAAATGATGGCATGAAGGGGGGCAAATGGAAGACACACCTTGAATGTGTGAATCAGCCCATAAAATGCTCTTTACACATTTTTGGGGAGCAGTGATGGAAGAGTTTAAGAGACAAGCAAGGGCTACTCCCATTTTTGAGCATCTAAACCATGACTGTAACTCAGTTCTGGCCCACACTTTAAGCAAAACATGGAGGTTTTTGGTTTGGCAGAGAGCTGAAGTAAAGAGAAACATGGCAGCCTTCATGTTAGCAATGCCAGGAATTTGAATGATTTGCGTACGTTTAATTATTTTATAGACATTCAAGAACTAAGCAACGGGGAAATAAACAACTTTTGCATAAAACAATTAATAACTTTCAATGTATGCAATCTCTCTTTTATATTTTTCCAGATTACTTGGCAGCTGTAGAAAGATGGATGGGGGTCTTACTACCAAAGATGAAGGTTCATCTTTACCAGAACGGAGGCCCAATTATTATGGTGCAGGTAAAATTATGAAATTGAAATAAATACATGCATGGAATTTCCTATAATATACATGAAAATGAAAAAAAACAAACCCACGAAAACCTGAATGCTGTTAGTGCCAAGAATTAGGAATAAAGATCTTATTTATTGAACATGGCGAGAACGACCATAGCCAGTACATGGAAAACATTGCAACTGTTGACCATGGATAAGTGGTTTGAAACAGTCTGGCAGACAGCTTTGTTGGAAAAGCTAACATGGAAACTGCAGATAGCAAGAGGCCAAAAGAAAAACGATAACTTCTATACAGTATGGGGCGATTTTATTGAACACACAGGTAGTGGGGCCCATAGGGGAGTAGTGTTTGGGGTGGGTAACGCAGTTTGGAATACATGAAGCATATGTTTTAACCTTTCAGATTAAATGTGTTCCTTCCTTTTAATGAGATTGGACCACACGATGTGTTATTTTATGGTTTTTAAGATTATGAGAAATATATGCTATTTTAAAATTTAAAAAACAAGCAAGAAACAGTCCTCTTGAGAATGTGGGCCACGCCGCCTCATTCCTACAATTTATTTCATTCATATATGTTTAGATCTCATTGAACAAATGGCTCACTTGCACATAGTGGCATCTAGATGGTTAGGATATTTCGCAGTGTGTTTGAGCCCTAAATACACCTAATCTAAGACTCTGGTGAGTAAAGAAGACAGAAGAGGGACTATTTCTACCTATCCTCACAACCTCAAAATGGAGGCCTCAGAATGTGGTTAAGCTGCTTCCAGGCAACCCAGGAAGTTGAAACTTGCTCTAACAGCAGCCTATGTTTCACTGATTACTAGGATAGCCTTAAAAAATGGAGCATTTTTGCATCTAATAGTCAAAACCTGAGACACGAAGTTTTCCTCACCAGGGGGCCATCACTCCAGCACATATTGAGCCTAGCAGAACGTGGAGTGTTTGGTTATGAGACTCCATTGGTTTTTCACACACTTCAGGCCGACCAAGGCTACAATCCTATATACGCATTTTCTCGAAAGTAAATATCATTGGCATGCATAGGTTTGCAGAGAGGGTTTAAAGAACACACCCAGAGGTAGCTTGGAGCCTTCTTACAAAATGCAAGCTTCATTTACTAGTAGCGAATAAGCTTTTTACTTTTCTTCTAAAATGGCTCCACGTTAATGCAATGCAGTATTATGTATCACAGTCAAATACGGCAGCAGCTTTGATAATTCAATACAGGACTTTAAGAAAATAGATCATACTGAAAATTACTCCAAGTATAATTGCTACTGCTAGACATCTTCCTGGGTCCACTATTATGTGAGTGGCACAAACTGCTTGCAAGGCAGAAGTCTGATAAGGAGATCACTATAAATTAGTATTAAAAAGCAATGTTATTGAATAGTATTTTAAGCTGCTCGCATGGATTTAAGTCAATATTTTTTGTTTCCTATGAAATGAGGGTATTTAAAGCAGTTAGCATGTCTTGGGGACATCATAATAAAGACTGCTACTTTGGAAAAATGTTCCCCCAGAATTCTCAAAAGGATCTGCGGGAGAGGTTTTTAATTGTGGAAATATGATCTTATTTTAGTTGTTTTTTTGTTGTTGTTTTGTATGATTATTTGAACTTCTCTTGTTTTTCTACACATTATAATATTTCTATTTATCGGTTAACTTCCACGCTAGTTGACGGTTGTCAGCTGTTTTTCCTTACTAATTTTATGTGTATGTTTGGTTTAGGTTGAAAATGAATACGGGAGCTACTTCGCCTGCGATTTTGATTACCTTCGTTACCTGCAGAGCCTTTTCCGTCAGCACCTGGGGGATGAAGTGGTGCTGTTCACCACAGATGGCGCAAGCAAGTTTTTCTTGAGATGTGGGACTCTTCAAGGCCTTTATTCTACTGTGGATTTTGGACCAGGTTGGTTGCTGTCTTGAGCAGCGCAACTAACTGGAAGCAAGCTTGTGGGAAATTTACTCGCAAGTACTGTATGGTGGAATTTATTCCCAAGTAAAGATGCAACGATTTGGGCAAATATATATTTTTTCATTATTATAGAAACATAAGACGTTACTGAGGCTAGTGGGATTCAGTTACTGGTGTGCTGAAAATTTAGATCGTGCAGTTATAGTCGATGGGGAACTCGTACACAACAAACCTACTTCTCCCAAAGAGTGGTATTTCTATCAGGAAAATATTGGGGGAAAGCACATTTGAGCACCATTTAGATGTTCGTCTGCTTTTCCTTCATTGAAATTCGACCAAAGTAGTCCACACCTGCACACATTTGAATCAGTGCACATTATTATTATTATTATTATTATTATTATTATTATTATTTAATCCAGCAGGTATGGTGGTTTCTCCATCATGGAACCTCCATTTTAGGATTGCTTTTCCTAAATATTTTTATATCTCTGACCCCTGACCCCTTTTATTTATTCAGTTTATCAACTTTGGCAAGATGTGCTGGTCCTGCTGTTTGGGTTTTCTCTAGAGACAGGGGCTGACACTGGGGAATTTTGAAAAGCGTAGTATGTAGAGTTAAATTATTATAGTACGCCTTTCACCAGTATAATCCTATGATGTCATTCTGGGGTGGGTTTCTTTGCATTGAGCTTAACCTTGTGAGGGTTGTTTAGGTCCCATGCTTGATAAACCTATGGCTAGATACCCAAATGAATGCCCCTGTTATGAATGAGTGTGCTTTTTGTGTTCTGTTCAACAAGTCACCTCAAATATGTCTCTGTTGTGTTCAATTGTGCAAGTTTTTTTTTAGGTTAACATATTCCCAGCCTTCTCTTCTTCTTTAATTTGCTTTATGTAGTTATAGCCAGGCTCCCCTCTCATTCTTCTTGCACCTAGATTCTGTCCATAGTTTTCTTTAGAAAGTTTCCTGTCATAATTGATGGACTCTAGTTTCCCTTTTGCAATTCTCCAGTGAGTGTGGAATGCTAAATGCTTTTTTATTGACAGCACATGTGACTTTGTGTAGATATGTTGTGCGCAGGGCTTTTTTCCCCAGCCGGAACTTGCCAGAACTGAGTTTTGGCCCTTCTCAAGTGGGCGCCAATGCTATTGTAAGAGAACAAGGCAGACATTAATGGTGAGTTCTGGCACCTCTTTTTCTAGAAAAATAGCACTGGTTCTGCATTAAGAAAGGCACGCTTTTCCATTTAAACAGGGCCAGCTGCAGGGTGTATTACAGATGTAGTAGCAGAGAAACAGCAGCATAGGAATCAGTTTTGACACTCTTTTTTTCTTCATTTCTTTGCAGGTGCTAATGTCACAGCGTCATTCTTAAATCAGAGACACGCTGAACCTAATGGCCCCTTGGTATGATTTCGCCCCTTCCCCTTATGTTCATACAATGCTGCTGATATGAGTGCATAACAATACAAAGGTGGTTGTAAAGGTAAAGGGACCCCTGACCATTAGGTCCAGTTGTGGCCAACTCTGGGGTTGCGGCGCTCATCTCGCTTTATTGGCCGAGGGAGCCGGCGTACAGCTTCTGGGTCATGTGACCAGCATGACTAAGCTGCTTCTGGCAAACCAGAGCAGCGCGCGGAAACACCGTTTACCTTCCTGCCGGAGCGGTACCTATTTATCTACTTGCACTTTGACGTGCTTTCAAACTGCTAGGTTGGCAGGAGCAGGGACCGAACAACAGGAGCTCACCCCATCTAGGGGATTCGAACCGCCGACCTTCTGATCGGCAAGTCCTAGGCTCTGTGGTTTAACCCACAGCGCCACCCGCGTCCCTAAAGGCGGTTGTAGTAAGTTGTTATTAGTAATGTGTTGAATTGAAGTACCGTAGGGTATACCAGATGCATAGACATATTTAAGTATTTTGTTATTCTTTTAAATGCCCCCCCAAAAACTTGTTACGGACAAAATATAAGGCAGCAGGGATAATAAACTGAGGGAGTTCAACATACATAGATGGGGAAAGTTTATGGTGGATGAGGAAGAACTGCACTTCAAACAAACAAACAAACAAGCAACAAGCAAGCAAGCAAGCAAACAAACAAACAAACAAACAAACAAACAAACGCAAAGCTTAATGCATGGGATTCTTTTGTATCTTCAGCTTGAGGTAATCTTGGGTCCCTTTTGTCCAAATGTTGGGCAATTGGGTAACTGGTTCAAGTACAGTGGTACCTCGGGTTACATACACTTCTCGGGTTAAGCACTTTGCTTGAGGCTGAGAACAGAAATCGTGCTCCAGCGGCACGGCGGCAGTGGGAGGCCCCATTAGCTAAAGTGGTGCTTCAGGTTAAGAACAGTTTCAGGTTAAGAACGGACCTCCAGAACGAATTAAGTACGTAACCCGAGGTACCACTGTAGTCTGAGAAAGCAGGGGCTTGCTTGATGGGTGGGGGGAATCACCCATGGAAACGGATGAAGCGGCAAGCAGCGATCAGAAGTTGATTTCCTTCATCTCACGACATCAAAGTCCCAATTCCTTGTCGCAAGAAAGAGCCGACTAATATTCAGATTCTGCACGGTCCAGTGAGATACTGCAGACATATGCAGGGTGGAAAGGAGTAGCCGTTGTCAGAGTTTGGAATCAACAGGGATGGCTGCTTCAGATGGCCATCTAGAGCCAATGGAGTATGTGACTTGGACCAGGGGAAACCAGGTTCAAATGCTTGCTCAGCCATGATGATCTCTAGGTGACCCTAAGTCAAACACAGTTCTGTGCTTAGGCTGCTATTGTTGGGTCAGGGTTTCCCAAACTTCGATCTCCAGCTGTTTTTGGACTGCAACTCCCATCATCCCTAGCTAGCAGGACCAGTGGTCAGGGATGATGGGAACTGTAGTCCAAAAACAGCTGGAGACCCAAGTTTGGGAAACCCTGGTTTGGATAAAGCAATATATAGGTGTGGACTAGTTTTCAGACTTCGGGAATCTACTTTCTTTACTGTAGCACCAAGTAAGTTAGTTCTATCTGCCAATCTCCAATTCCCACCACCCTTCTGAGTAATACCCCTCCCCACCTTCTCACTATATAGAAGGATCTGGCAACTTCTGTTTCAGTGTATCTGAAGAAGTGTGCTTGCACACGAAAGCTCATACCAAGAACTAACTTAGTTGGTCTTAAAGGTGCTACTGGAAGGATTTTTTTTATTTTGACTATGGCAGACCAACACGGCTACCTATCTGTAACTGTAGCACCAAGGTTCACAATCTCAAGTGAAATGCAAAGTAATGATCAGGAGGTTGGTGCTGATGCAGAATGGTGATTTGAGTGGGGTGGGGCATCCGTTACATACGACACCCTATGAGGCATAAAGTTCAAGGACTGCCTCTTCCATATAAACCTACCTGGACCCTCAGATCATCTTCTGAGGCCCTTCTTCGTGTGCCTTCTCCTTGAGAGGTCTTAAAGGTGGCAACACGAGAACGAGCCTTCTCTGCAGTGGCTCCCCATCTGTGGAATGTCCTCCCAGGGAAGTTCGCCTGGTGCCATCATTATACATCTTTAGGTGCCAGGCAAAAATTTTACGTTTTAACCAGGCCTTTGGTTGATCTGATTGACACCCTATGCCCTTTTATAATGTGGCTCTTTTTTGGGGTGTTATTGGGTTGTTTATTTTGATTATATATAGTGTGGGTTTTATGCTGATCTTTTCTGTGAACCGCCCTGAGACCTCCGGGTATAGGGCAGTACTGTATATAATACATACATACATACATACATACAGAAAGAAAGAAAGAAAGAAAGTTAGTGTTGCCTGCATTTGCTAGTAGAAATATACATCTGAAGAAATACAGGTCAGAGAGTCTAACAGCTTGATATAGAGGGGGCAGAGCACTATTTTGCTATTGCTATTTTAAACCATTGGGAACTAGAAACCCATGTCAATCATCCTGTCACAGACCAGTTGATCCTGATCTGCGTACATCTCACTACCCCTTCCTTTCCCCTTTGGTCTTGTAAGAAAGGCAGGAAACGACTGATAAATGGTGGTGATAAATATGAGCCAAACCACAGGCTATGCCTCAAGCACAAACACATCCTCTTCATATGGTCATTGGTCAGATATTAGCAAGTTTTCTTTGCTCATTACCACTAGTGGTAACATGGCACATTGTGCCGGCGGTGGGCACCTCAGTGTGCATGGCAGCCAACAATGTAAGAAAAGGCACAGCAGTTGTGGAAGAAATGTGAAGGAAGCTTAATAATCTTTAGTATCACCCTATCTAAAAGCATTTTGCGCTTGTGCTAGCCGTACACATGAAAAGGATCTAGGGGTCTTAGTAGACCACAAGCTTAACATGAGTCAACAGTGTGATGCAGCAGCAAAAGAAGCTAATGCTATTCTCGGCTGCATCAACAGAAGTCTAGTGTCCAGATCAAGGGAATAGTACACTCTATTCTGCCTTGGTCAGACCACACCTGGAATACTGTGTCCAGTTCTGGGCACCGCAATTTAAGAAGGATATTGACAAGCCGGAATGTGTGCAGAGGAGGGCGACCAAGATGATCAGGGGTCTGGAAACCAAGCCTTATGAGGAATGGTTGAAGGATCTGGGTATGTTTAGCCTGGAAAAGAGGAAACCAAGAGAAGATGATAGCCACCTTCAAATATCTGAAGGACTGTCACATGGAAGATGGAGCAGGTTTGTTTTCTCCTGCTCTGGAGGGTAGGATTCGAACCAATGGTTTCAAGTTCCAAGAAAGGAGATTCTGACATCAGGAAGAACTTTCTGACAGTAAGAGCTGCGTGACCGTGGAACAGACTCCCTCCAGAGGTTGTGAACTCTCCTTCCTTGGAGGCTTTAAAGCAGAGATTGATGGTCATTTGTCATGGATGCTTTTGTTGGGATTTATGAATTGCAGGGGTTGGACTAGATGACCCGTGGGGTCCCTTCCATCTCTACAATTCTATGATTCTAACATGAACTTTATACCTACATTGGCAAATCTATTTTATGTACCATGGGTTGGGTTCGCTCAAAGATGTTGATGTGAAAACATGTACAAAAGCTTCTCTTTCTGTTGAGTAGCTTGAACATGGTAAAAAAAAATAGCTTTTATCACTGACACACTGCTGCTTAGATGTCTTTTTAATTTTTTTAAATTCTTTTTTTTTCATTCTACAATGCAATGTAATTTTTAAAAAATTAAGTAAGAGCCGGATAGATTTTGTTAGCTGCTTTTTATTGCATGAGCTACATAATTTCCCTTAAATGCAAAACTTCTTCCATTGTTTTATTTCTTCTTTCAGGTCAATTCTGAGTTCTACACTGGCTGGTTGGATCATTGGGGCCACCATCATTCCGTTATATCATCATCACTTGTAGCTAAGACTCTTAGTGAAATTCTGGCACATGGAGCGAATGTTAACATGTAAGTTCATCAACATCTATTTAAATGAGAGCTTGGGTTTTTAGTACAGCATCTTTGACTGCCTATTTGCCTCTCTTTTCAGGTATATGTTTATAGGAGGAACTAATTTTGGTTATTGGAATGGTAAGAAGTGTGTGTGCGAGTACTTATTTTTTTATAATAACAATAGCTGGTTTTTATTTTATTAAGCTGTTTTGGGTTATATCAAGTACTGGATTATTTTTTAATCTTTGAAATAAAGGAAAAAGGATTCGAGGAAGGCAAAACGGGACCTACTTTTCTTCCTTCCTTGAAACAGAGGGAGCAAGGAAACATTATGTGCTAAAGTGGTAGAAGGAGGTCTTACCATATAGTGGGTCATCATAGCCTCATGGCCTACTTTCAGTAATACAGTATGGGTCAGATAAAACAGAGGAATAGCCAGACAAGTTAGACGGCTGTATTTATTGCCAGCTTAATTTATGATAGTGGCTTGGGAGAAAGAGGTCCTTCAGATTTACATTCAGCCTCTGAATACTTGGGTCATAGTTTAGCCTTTCCATACTGGAAAAGCCAGCACCGTCCACTGTTGGAAGACAAGACAGCGGTGCATATGCGCTACCTTTGAAATGCAGGAATGCAGCTGATGTCCCTAAATTTGCACATCTGTTTTATTAGGCAATACAGATGTTTGGGCTTGAGAAAAACAAGCCTGCTTTGGGATAGTTTTGAGAAGAGCAAATGTATTGTTGGGAGCCGCCCAGAGTGGCTGGGGCAACCCAATCAGATGGGCAGCATATAGATAATAATAACATTATTATTATACCTCCCCCGTGTTCATTTTCCTCCCTCCAGGAGCCAACATGCCTTATGCAGCACAGCCTACTAGCTATGATTACGACGCCCCGCTGAGTGAAGCCGGAGATCTCACGGAGAAGTACTTTGCTATTAGGGAAGTCATTGCCATGGTGAGTTTCTCCTAAAGCATCACCTAAAGTATCTATTCCTGCATTAGCCTTGGCTTCCATTGTGTCACAAGGACTGAAAATGATGGCTGCTGCTTGATGTTTTTGAACTCTGTGGCATCCAGATTCAGTGGAGCAGGAATTCCCAGATTTGATTACGCATCTGAGAGTTAAGCAAAGTAGAGCCCTTGGAACATAGTCTAATTTTACCAATTAATTTTTATTGGTTTTCCAAATTTTCCACAAATCCATAACAAATTGAGCAAATTTAATGCAACTTTTTCAAAAAACAACTCCTCACCCCTTCTTGGATGTGCCCATAATTAACCCTTATTGCTGCTTATATTTCATAGTTATCTTTACTTCACATTCCTTTTTTTTCTTTTGTCCTTATCCATCAGCTGTCTGTTTGTTAATTCCTGCTCGTACCTTAGTTAACATTTCCAATATTATCGAGTGAGGATCACTCCTCCATTTTTTAATTCACAGTAGTTCATTAATTATTATTTCTGAAATAAAACTTTCCTTTCCCTCCATCTGTGCATATAAACACCTAATAATTCCCCCTCTGTAATTGTTTTCCGTTTGATTCTTAGCTGCCCAGATCTTCATTAGTGTACAGTCCATGTATCTCTTCACAATGCTTTTCATCTGTTGTCGGTTTTATAGTTTTGGGGTTGGGTTTTCAAGGACAACCATCTTGCTTGGTATTCATTCCCACAGGTGGTGTCTTAACAACCAGCCCATAAGATCAGGGAGATGTATAGATGGAACATAGTCTAATGGCCAACATCCCCCTTCTGTTTGGGATTTTGTGTGGACTGGGTTGAGTACCCAAACTCAATACAGCCCACAGTCCATAACTTTACCTACTCCTTTGTGGCTTAGTGTGCAAGAGGACCGTACTGAGAAGCTGTATGTTATCTAATCCACGTAGTTTTTAATGCCACCTAGAGCAAGTGTCACTGCCTGAGGCTCATACAGACAATAAATGCAGTCTACTGGAGAGTTCTTTTGCAGTGCTCCCATTTCTTTCAGTGGAGTTTGTGGCATCTGCCCATTGTTTTGAAAATGTCTGTACAGGGGGAGAAAAAGGGTTAATAGGTAGACTAATAGGAAAGCCAGAGGCGGAGCATACCTGTTTATAAAAGGACTTAGCCTGAGGTTTTGAGTGGGTAGTTGGTTGGAGTTTGGTTGGTTGGTCGGTTGGGAAAAGGCAGTTGGGAAAGCAGTTGGCAGACAGTTGGAAATAAAGAGACAGCTAATGCAGTTGGTTCTTGTGTGAGGGGAGGTAGAAGAGTTAGAGACAGAATAAAACAAGACCAAGAGGGTAAAGAGTAACAACGTTTTGAATGCAGTTAAAGTTTATTTGTGTTTGCAATAAACTGCACTCTTATTTGTTAAGAACCTGACTGAGACTAAGTGATTTACCAGAGAGGACCTGGTTGGTGGCAGCGGATTAGTGGTGTACGGGTCAATAGTCCGTGAGACGACCGGGGGCTCCGTACGAACGCCACAGTTGTGCAGGACAGAAGCCAGTTGTGCTTCTGAAAAACTGCATGTGGGTGACCACCGCTTCTCAGCTGAGGGAACGCCACTTCCCAGCTATTTGACTTTTCCCATGACGCTGAGCAGGGCAGATCGGCCGCAGCGAACAAAAGCAGATCCTTCTGAGTCCTAAAGAAAATTAGAAACCAAGGGAAGCAGAGGAAAACCGCAAAGGAAACAGGCAAAAAGGTCCAGCGAGGAAGCGAAAGAGGGAAGCCCCTCAGCTGCGCCGCAGTTTATATCTCCCGCAGCCACGCCCCCTGCCTGTACAGATTGGCCAGTGGGGGGCATGACGCAGCTGGTGGTCGGCGCAAGGGGGGCATCGCCCCTCCGCCCCCTAGCCAGAACACTGTGAGGACCCAGATGCCCAGCCGCAACACCGCCCCCCAGGGAAGGTGGGCAGACTTCCCAAAGGATTCCGCCCCAACCATTTAACTGTGCTAGAAGCAGAAACTGTGGAGAAATCGCCAACACCACAAACCAAACAAGCCGCTGGAGCATTTGTTCAGTGGCTTCAGAGCAGTGTCTATTCAATGACATGATGCATGTGCCTGTGAAATGAGGCAGTTGGTTCTTTAAATCACAAAGCTTGCTTTTTTAATTTTAATTGCTTGTTCTTGTTTTAGTACAAGACAATACCACAGGGCCCTATTCCTCCCTCGACCCCCAAGTTTGCCTATGGAGAAGTTCCGCTGAAAAAGGTAGGTGGATATTGTATATTGTATAGTAGATTAATATGCCTAGGGTGGGCGCTTCTGCCTTGTGTTTATTAAGGACAATTTTTGCAAAAGGCTAAAATACCCATTTATAATATAATAATAATAAATTAGTATTTGTATGTCACCCATCTGACTGGGTGGCTTCCAACAAATTAAAACACCAAACACAGAAAAACATCAAACATTAAAAACTTCCTCAGCAATTTTGTAAATGTGATAGAGGTGGGGGGGAAAGCACACCTCTAAGTTGGGGGTTTGATTTTGAGCTCGGAAATGGGCATTTGTAGCTTTGTGACTGAAGCTGAGGAAATTCATTTAAGCTGTTCCTTATGGTGAAATTTGCAACGTATAGTTGAGGAATACTGCTGAATGTTCCATTAGGTGTAGCAGTTTCTGGGAAACCCAGTTCTTGGAAGGAAGCATGTCATCAAGATTGTAGAACCATAAGAAAGTACACCTATGCTATGAGGGTGGCTATAAAGTTGATCGTAAAATTTGGGGTGCTTTTATGATAAGTAGACTTTCTCACCATATGCATAGTTGCTATATTAATGTGGGATGGAACTGGCTGGTGATAGACAGTTGTGTTGAATCTGCGTGAGAACAAAATGAGGACAGCAGCAATAAGCAAATGGCTTAACTTTCTCTTCTTTCACCTCTCCCACACAGTGTTAATAGATGGTAGTGTTAATAGTTCTATTTTTGACAATTTTTTAAAAATAAAAACCAACCCCACAATGTTATGTATTTTCCTGTATTGCCTCTCTGAGCCCAGCTTTGGCTGGGGAAGGCAGGATATAAATAAAAATTTATTATTATTATTATAGGTGGGGACCATAAGGGATCTTCTGAAGGATCTTTCACCATCGGGACCAATTAAAAGCACCTACCCTTTGACATTTGTTCAAGTGAAGCAGGTAAAAGTTGGTCATGAAAGAGTTTTGAGTTAGCATTTTGCACATTGTGTGTAATTGTCACTACCCCCCGCCCTCCCCGGTCAAATGAACTCTCTTATGTCAGTTGTGGATTTTGCCCAGTGTCCTGCTGTAGCTCGTTCAGTGATGTTTGTGAGCATCTTGAGAAGAACCATTCCATTTGTATACGCTCTGCTTTCCATAGTTTGAACCATGAAGTAGAACCTCCAAACTTTCAGGCGGACTGAACTGAGCAGTTCTAGCTGGGGAGAAAACTGTGAATTGTTTCAGAAGGCTTTGGCGATTAAGGCGGGTGCCTGGGGCACAAGTGTGAGGTCCGAGCAGCTAGATGAATAGAAATGAGGATGCAGAGAATAATTGCACCAGAGAGAGGGAAGAACAGATACGAGGAACTGGCAGATCAGTATAGAAATATCTCATCAGTTAAATGTATAGTTGAAAGAGAGGCAAAACGACAAATCTATCTGACTTTTAGAAGACATCTGAAGGCACCCCTGTTTAGGGAAATTTTTAGTGTCTGAAGTCTTATTATTTATTTTAGTCCTCTGTTGGGAGTGCTCAGAGTGGCTAGGAAAACCCAGTCAGATGGGCGGGGTATAAACAAAACAAAACAACAACAACAACAATTATTATTATTATTTAACATAGCTCAGCATCTGTCAGAAGAACTTTAGTGAAGCGAACAAGAGGATGTGTCATGGAGGACGATTGTTTAGTGGATGGATGAGGGTACCTCAGACTGTCACTATTTTGCAGAGGAGATTCAAACATATACTGGAGCTTTAGACTTGCACAGTTAACGTGGGTTAAAGGGCTCTATCACCCTAGTGCTAGTCCACCTTTAAAAAGGAATCTGATCTTTTGCGATTTGGAAAGTGACACAGCAATGCACTGAAAAGTGTGGAATGCACAAACGACTAATGGGAAGAGATGTAACCCCCCTGCAAGCAAATAAGAACGAATGGTCAATAAACAGGATGGTCCCTAAGAAAGTGTTTGGCAACTTGATGTATAGAAATATTAGTCAGCAGGAGGTTTGGGGCATAGGAAGATAGGTTGCAGCTGAATCATGAAAACCTGGTTTATTAAGCCAAGAAATGCCTGAGTGTCAAGGAGCCCCTTTGCCCGCTTGTGTGGTGGGAGGGGGAAATAAACCTGGAAGACACAGTTAACCATGGCTTCCGACATATATGTGAACTGGAAACTATGGTTAATGGCTTCCAAACAAACCAGATTTGGAAGCCTGTTTGAACCGTGGCTGGTTTGGAAGCCATTAACCATAATTCCATAATTCCCTGATCAGGTATAGCAAGAAGCTATGGTTAACTGGCTTGTTTCCTTGCTTGCATGAAGGGAGCAGTGAAGCAGGAGCAAAGAGGCTCATTGAACCTGAAGTTGATCATCCATGTTGGGCCATGGAGTCTTTTCTCTGTAGGTGTCATCTTTTCATTTCACTGGATGAATCTTTGAAATTAAGACCTTTTAACAGCTAGGTCAGCACTAATAAAAACTTCGAAAGCGAGTATGACTCACCTCATCTTAACCAAAATAATTGAACTTTCAGTAGCTAATGTATCGTTTTTTGATTTTTAAGCTTGAATTCTTGAAGCCCTTGCATGAAATACATAGAGATGTTTAAGTTAGAGGTATTTATAATCTGATTCTGACCTTTCAGAAGTAACACTTTCTTCTCACGGCTTTCTCCCCACTTTCTTCTTCAAGTACGTTGGGTATGTATTATACAGAACTAAGCTACCAAGAAACTGTACTGAAGAACCGCTGTATTCAATATTTAATGGAATTCATGATCGTGCTTATGTCGTTGTGGACGGGGTAAGCGAAGAACTTCCAGTTTTCTTGTTTACCTCAGCGATGCTAGATACTGTGGCTCAGGGTCTCCCAAACTTGGGTCGCCATCTGTTTTTGGACTACGATTCCCATCATCCTTGATCACTGGTCCTGCTAGCCAGAGATGATGCGATTGGTAGTCCAAAAACAGCTGGAGACCCAAGTTTGGGAAACTGCTGTAGTTGTTTCTTCGGCTTGAGCTTTGTTTTGTTTTGTTTTGTTTGTATGATCGGGAGTTTGTTTCCCACTTTGAGTATCCCACACCAGCCCATCATGATGAGCAGGATATGCCGAAAGAACAAGCCTATGTCTCTGTCAGGAGCTCGGCCTACACTCGAGTAGGACCCTGGCAGAGACACATGCCTGACTGGCATGTTCTCTCCCTCCTGGTCAATTGTTCGGGAGCTTCAAAAGTTTTCTTCAACCCAAACATCACAGTGACCAATGCCAACCAACACGGGCACGCTTAGGGATCCGCAGAGTCTTTGCAGCTTTGTGTACCAGACCTCAGCAACTCAGCATTTTGGCTAATCTACTTTATTTATATATAAACACACACGAAGCACTGCAACATGGCTCCCTCTCTCTCTAGCATCAGACAGCAAAGAGAAAAGAACAAAGGACAACAGTCCCACTTCATGGAACACAATAACACAAACATCCCGTCTTCGTCACTTCCCACTCTGTGGAGTCAAAACACATACCGTCATGTGACAGACAACAATCCCATGAATGCAACCATGGAGCAGGAATTCTAACAGTCTCCCTCTGTGAGTTGAAGCTGCCGAGGTGGCAGAATGTTGCCAGCGCAGCTGTGCTCTGCTTCTGAGGGGCTGTTAGCACCTTGAGAAGCACAGCACGAGAAATACACACCCCAGCTCTCCTCTCCAGCTTGGAGCTAGAGAGGCAGTGTGGGTGGGAGTGAGTTTCCCCCCGCAGTAGAGGTTGTGCTTTGGAGGTGGTTAGTGGGCCTTCAAAGCACCATGCCACTTCAGAGGTACTTCAGAAATGCAGTATTGCAGCATGAACGATCCCCCTGCCCTTCTCTCTAGGTCCAGACTTCTGCTTAAAAGTGCATCACAAGGTCAGGACCAAAACACCATCCCTTGAGAACGAGTTAGGTAGAACGAGTTAGGTTCTTTTGAGCACAATGCCCGCCAACATTTGAAGGCACCTGCGTCTCATGGTCGGCTGGGGCGCCTACCTGGCCCCTTGTCACTAGCATCACTGCAGTGTGTCTGGAAGGTGAGGGACAAGATCAGTGTGTTTCAAACACACTGTTGGCATTTTCACCACACAGACCTCAATGCCACCTTGCACCTTTTCCTCCTGGTAAGGCGCAGCAATGCTCGTGATAAGAGGTCAGGTACATTGTACATGCACACAGCAGAGCTCTGCCTCTCTCATGTGTACATGAGTATATCTCTTATGAGTATATCTCATCAGCTGGTGGCTTAAATTGCAATTTGTGAACCATCTCCATTGAAAAGTATTGCATGCCAAGTGATGTTAACCTGAGAGTTTTGTCTCCTGCGTTGGAGATGTGAAGTCTGATTCATGCGTACAAATAATTAATCTGATGATGCAGCCACTGAGCGATGTATGAACTCCTTGTCAAATATATTCAAATACCTTTTAGGTTTCAGATGGTTAAACACTAGTGAGGGCAACGTGCTTCAGCCCATTTTGTTCCACATTACCATGTGCACAGTAAAATGAAGAGGCATAAAGACTCACTCTGTATCTGTCTGCTTTGGCTTGCCTACCACAATTCATAATAAAAACCCATGTGGAATAAGGTTGCCAGAAGAGCCCAAAACATACCAGGATTTTGAGCTAGCATAAACTTAGATTTTGAAAACTTGCATTGTTGAACAGTTCCCAGGCTCTTTGCATAACCATGCAAATCCGTACTATGCGTTGACTGCAAACTATTGACCTCAGAGCAGCAAAAATGTTTTTACTCCATCTCTCCAAAGACTCGAGGCAGCGAATAAGAAATAAAGCCTAAAGTCACACAGCCCAAATACCAGCCAATAGCATTGAGCTTAAAATATTTTATCCACACATTATTACTTCTGTTGTAAGCAGATACCCTCATAAACAGATAAATTTTGCACCTGCTCCTCAAAGCTTGGAGGGGTGCATTTAAAGGATATTTTATCAGAGGTGGTTTCTTCACTGCCATGGGGTAAAGCTGTCCTCTTCAGTGGCAATGTTCTCACGTCACAGCTCGCCTGCTTTGCTTCTCCTCCTGAAATGTGGGTGGTTGGGGGCACACAATCACTGGCTTATAATTGCGTCTGAAACCAGAATCCATGTTTTGGTAGACTCCAGAAAAACCACAATGGTTAGCCAAGGTTTGTTCTTTGCTTACCAGTTGTGATTTGTTTGAGTGAAACAAAGCACAATTCCTGCATTTGACGTAGCAGAAGACAGGGATCGCGCTTTGCTTCCTTTGGGGAAGAACAGAACAGAACAGCATGAAGCTGTACATTCAGTACAAACCATGGTTTATTGCCACCTGCAAATTGAGCTGATGACAAAGTTGTAGCCTTGCACATCAAAGGCACACAAAGCAGATAATCTGCGGTTTGCTGTCATGGCTAGAAGTGAGTTTTCAAGCTCGTTGAGCCTAGCCATCATTAACGTTGGCATCAGTGCCAATTTAGTGTGGCACCATGGTTGGCTCTGAAAATGGAAATGGAGTTCAGATGGAGGGGAAAGGAAGGCACGTGTAAGCCTGGGAAGTGCTTCTCCTCCTCATATTCTAAGAATGGTTGAAAAAGTTATGTCTGCACTGGGCCTTGGAAGACCATGTACAGTAGTGGAGTGGGAGAAGATATTGGGGGAATTTAAGCACATAATTACATGATATACACTAGGGATAGTATCTAAAAGGGCTGGGTGAAGCAACTCTCTAACTTGTGATTCATTTTGACGTGATTCCATCTAAGGGGTTCACTCTCACGCTACATTTCACCTGCGTGTTTAACTTTTTTTGCACACGGGGAAAAAATACCATCAAGAAAATAATGAATTGTTTCAACACTTACTTGACTACATTACAAATCTTACAAGCTTTAAATCAGCCATTTAGACTTCCTGACCACAGAGGGTGGGGAAATTTTAAACTTCACGGGAACTGGTTGTTCTGTCATCAGGGAGGAAAAAACCCTGAAATGTCTTGAATCACTTTGAATGAGAATTACGAAGTTCAGCTGATTCAAATTATGAGTTAACACAGTTGGGGAAAATTGAATTCTTACTAAATCCCCTTGCAAAAATAGAGAAAAAAAATCTAAAAATAGGGACTTTGTAAAATGCATTAAAGTTGTTTGTGTTCCGTACCCTGTTTCAGGTTTAGATTTTAAGTATTGATATTATTTGTGCAGAGTCCTCAGGGAGTTCTTGAAAGAAGCCGTATCGTAGCGCTAAATATAACTGGGAGCGCTGGAGCGCATTTGGATTTGCTGGTGGAAAACATGGGCCGAGTAAATTTTGGAAGATACAACAATGACTTCAAGGTACATCTCCGTCTTCCTTAAATATACAGCAAAATGTAACATAGCCCATGAATCGCTTTTCGAGGGTAGAATAGGTGACTTTGTGCTAATGCAAGCAAAACCTTTACATGCAATGTATTATAATTAATTAATTAGTTCAATTTATATACTGTCCTATACCCACAGGTCTCAGGGGTATTGAAAGGAAAGATCCTTTTGAAAGGGGCCTCCCTTTAGAAAGTGGGAGTGCTGCTTGGGTAGTTTGGGCTTCTCTGTGGACTTGCTGGGGTGGTGCAAAAGGCTTCCTGTAGCCTTTTACATTTATCTATGTATTGAGATCAGCCACAAGACACAGTATGGACCTTTGCCCTTCTTCTCCACTCTAATGATTGTAAAATGGGAGGTTGTGCTCTTCCCACTGTTGTTACTGACTTGCTGCAGAATAATTTTCTACCTCTGGGCTCCTTAATGGCACTCTTTAGGGAACATTATGAACCCATGTTGATTTGAAGACCGCCTAAGAGCGAGCTGCCTCAAGGATTCCTCTTAGCGTCAGCTCACACGTGCTTATTTTCCGCACGCGATCTCTCGCATATGTGACATTGTCTGCTTTGCCACGAGCAAGTAGCCTGCTGGTGCATACTGCTGAATGGTCCTCATTTTGTTCATCCCTGCTTTGAGCCAAGGTCTGATTGGTAAATCATGGCTTATTTGGAAGAAAGGAACCACAAATACTGGTTGGCTTGCCACATTAAGCCCAGGGTTCATAGTGTGTTGCTTCCAGCTCAACAATGGGAGCACAGAAGAAGTGCTGCTCATTCATACTGAGGAACAGTTTATGGGTTATTGAGACATGTGAGAGCTGTAAATGTGTGTGAAGGCTGCCTTTGTTTGTTTTGTGGTTTATTACTTACACCTATAGTCCACCCTTCATCCAACGGTTCCAGGGCAGGTTAGAAAAATACCAAAATAAAAAACCCAGGTTACATTATAATCAAAACATGAAACCACAAAACCTCTGTGTGGATTGACTGTACATGTATGTAGCCTGTTGGGTTGAAATAACGACAGACGAGTAGCAGGTGTCATGTGAGAGGCATCTCTCGAGCAAGTCCCGAGGAGACTCTTTTATTGAATATTACAACATTGCCACAGGTGCGCTCGTTGCTGATTGGTTGACACAAACACAAAGCAACTTGTTGCTGATTGGTTAACACAAGTACAAAGCAAAGGTTACATATAGGCATTAATCACCAATAGATTAAAGGCTGGGAAAGGGAGCACAGAACTAGACAGGCATGAAACCTCCTAATTAAATTATAAATAGTGATTGATATAGCAAGACTAAAACAATTACTAATGATTGATCATAACATGAAAGAATACAACAATCGCATTCCGTAGATGTGGTCAACTATGCATTAAGAACAGGTCAGGGTACACTGTTTCATGAACTCAATGGGAACTGTTCAGAACGTTCTCAGACTCATGTGCAGAGGCAAAAACTTCCCAGCAGTGGCCATTAGCCCAATCTGTAATTGTGGCAGCATTTCCCCCCAAAAAGCAATGACAAACCTAGACAGCATCTTAAAAAGCAGAGACATCACCTTGCCAACAAAGGCCTATATAGTTAAAGCTATGGTTTTCCCAGTAGTGATGTATGGAAATGAGAGCTGGACCATAAAGAAGGCTGATCGCCGAAGAATTGATGCTTTTGAATTATGGTGCTGGAGGAGACTCTTGAGAGTCTCATGGACTGCAAGAAGATCAAACCTATCCATTCTGAAGGAAATCAGCCCTGAGTGCTCACTGGAAGGACAGATCCTGAAGCTGAGGCACCAATACTTTGGCCACCTCATGAGAAGAGAAGATTCCCTGGAAAAGACCCTGATGTTGGGAAAGGTGGAGGGCACAAGGAGAAGGGGACGACAGAGGATGAGATGGTGGGACAGTGTTCTCGAAGCTACCAGCATGAGTTTGACCAAACTGCGGGAGGCAGTGGAAGACAGGAGTGCCTGGCATGCTCTGGTCCATGGGGTCACGAAGAGTCGGACACAACTAAACGACTAAACAACAACAACAACATCACCAGTTTAATTCTATAGAGCAGGGTTTCCCAAACTTGGGTCTCCAGCTGCTATTGGACCAAAATTCCCATCCTCCCCAACCACTGGTGCTGCTAGCTAGGAATGATGGGAGTTGCAGTCCAAAAACAGCTGGAGACCCAAGTTTGGGAAACCCTGATGTAAAGCAGGGATGGGAACCTGTGGCCCTCCAGGTGATGTTGCAGTCGAACATCCCCAGCCAGCATTACCAGTGGTCATTTGAAGCCACCACAGATTCCACTTCCCTTGTGGAAGGTAAAAAGGTAGAGGACCCCTGAACGGTCAAGTCCAGCCAAAGGCGACTATGGGGTTGCGGTGCTCATCTCGCTTTCAGGCCAAGGGAGCCAGTGTTTGTCCACAGACAGCTTTCTGGGTCATGTGGCCAGCGTGACTAAACCGCTTCTGGTGCAACGGGACACCGTGACGGAAACCAGAGCACACGGAAACACTGTTTACCTTCCCGCCACAGCGATACCTCTTTAACTACTTGCACTGGTGTGCTTTCGAACTGCTAGGTTGGCAGGAGCTGAGACAGAGCAACAGGAGCTCACCCCATCGTGGGGTTTCGAACCGCCAACCTTCTGACCGGCAAGCGCAAGAGGCTCGGTGGTTTAGACCACAGCGTCACCTGCGTCCCTTGTGTAAAGCCTGTCTCGCACTGTGGTTTCTCTTTAAGAACCCATATGCCAGAGGGGTCTGATGCAGAAAATCAAAATATCTGAACTGGTCTTTAGTTCAATGAAGGGCAGTGGGGCAGTCAAATGCAAAAGAGGACAGGTTTCCTGTGCCTGATACATTCCCTCTTCTACGTCCCATCAAAGGTGAATTCTTTTGCATCTGGAAGTTACCTTTGGTGCTTCATTTGAGAAAGCCCCCTATGATGTTACAATGTGTTGCAGTGGAAAAACCTTTTCAATCTATTATAGTTTTTTAAAGAGGTTTAAATAGAAGTTCTTTAGTGTCTAAAACTTGCATACAGGATGTGGAAACTTGTGCATGTGAAGAATTATGTATCATCATGTTTAAAGGTGAGATCAAATCCTAGATAAATTTTATCTTGCAAAACATCTCTAAAAATGGAGCTTCAGAAAGGAAGTTCTCAGGTGCAGAGCTGAGAGCTTTAGAACTTGGTTCTTCTCTTTTTAGATCTTTGAGCAGGTCACTTTCGAATGTTCATCTTGACACCTGTATTTGCTATTCAAATAAAGCAGCTTCCAAGTTTGTGATACTGACTTCTGGTTTAATTTGCTCTGAAAAGTGAAATGAGGTTGCCACAAATTTGAGAAAGGTTGATGAAATATAGCCCTAGTGTTTTGTTGAATGGCAAAAAAGAGGAAGATCTGCTTATGTGACAAACATGTATTAGCATGTCATTTGGGTCCAGCAAGAGAGTGTTTGGTCTGACACAGCTTTGGATAGACAGTGTTACTTCTTAGATTCTACATCTATTTCCTGGAGCAAACCCAGGAATTCATAACTGGGACTAGCTTTTCAGTAAACATGTATAGAATTTCACTGGTTGTGTAGTGCTTTTAGCTGATGACAGCATTCAGACCTGTAAAGTTCTGAAGAATAGCAATAATTAGCTGCAAAATAACTTCGTAAGCACACTGCAAAATTGAAGTAACTTGTAGTTTGTTCTAAAGGTTCCCTAGGATGGTTGTTTCTGCTTTTTAGTGTATAATTTGAGTTCCCAGTTTAGAAACCCCTCATGAAGTACAAAAAAATAAAACAGAAACAGCACAACGTAAGGCCGATTAAAACAAGACAACCTTTTATTGAATGAAGTAATTTCTCCTTTTTAAATGTTATTTTATAGCCAACACTAACAACAGCGAGAATCTTTTTAAAGGCTCATTTCTGCTTTCCTCTCTCTGATTGTATTTATGACCAATCTGTTTGCAGGGCTTGGTTTCGAATTTAACTCTGGGCAATGAGACACTTGCCGACTGGGAGATATACCCCCTGGACATAGACACAGCCGTGAGCCAGGGTCTTAAGAACGAGAGGTCTGGTGGAAACGGATCGAGCAATGAAGAACCTTCTTTTTATACTGGCAGTTTTTCTATTCCTAGTGGAATCCCTGACTTACCTCAGGATACATATATTGCATTTCCTGGGTGGACAAAGGTACTTTTCCCTCCCTTTCTTTCACGAAAAGTTCAGTAGATATGGTTGCTAACTTCAAGGCCCTGTTACTTAACGAAAAGTTCTTAAAAGATACAGTGAGAGGCTTTGAGTCAGAGTTTGTTGACAGAGTTGATCAGGGCCAGACCTTCCATTGGGCAAACTGGAGTGACTGCTTCAGGTGTGGCAAAGGGGCATCCCTCCTGGCTCTCCAATTGCCTTGCTGGCTTTCTCTGGCCCTTCTGCCTATCTGCCTTGAAGTGAAACTCCCCGCCTCCTCCCCCCTTGCCAAGGGGGTCCACAAAGCCAGACATTCAGGGTGGGATAGCTGCGGAAGTGCCTGTGCCACGGTTGCACTTGGCCACAGCAGCTAATGATGCCTAAAATTGGGCAAAGGGGATTGTTTAAAGTTACAATCATACCTTGGTCTGAGAACGGCTTAGTTGACGAACAAATCAGATCCCAAATGCTGAAAACCTGGAAGTAGGTGTTCCAGTTTTCAAATGCTTTTCAGAAGCTGAACGTCCGACGCGGCTTCTGCTTGAGTACAGGAAGCTCCTGCAGCCAATCGGAACCCACGCCTTGGTTTTCGAACGTCTCAGGAGTTGAACTGACTCCCGGAACAAATTAAGTTTGAGAACCAAGGTACCACTGTATTGTACAGTGGTACCTTGGGTTAAGAACTTAATTCATTCCGGAGGTCTGTTCTTAACCTGAAACTGTTCTTAACCTGAGGTACCACTTTAACTAATGGGGCCTCCCGCTGTCGCCGCGTGATTTCTGTTCTCATCCTGAAGCAAAGTTCTTAACCCGAGGTACTATTTCTGGGTTGGCGGAGTCTGTAACCTGAAGCGTCTGTAACCCAAGGTACTACTGTAATTCCACACTCCCTGCACCCTAATTTTAGGCATTGTCATTATTAAAAGCAGTGCCAACCTTCACCCCCCACTCCCTGCAGCTAGATATAAAAGCAACACAAAATGAACATCTAAGGCAAGAGGCCTTTCCCTCCAGTTGGGAAAGCTTGTTTTTTTAACAACAACAACAACAACTTTATTCATATGCTGGACCTCTGGCTGGGTTGCCCCAGCCACTCTGGGCAGCTTCCAACAAATTAAAGCACCATAAGACATCAAACATTAAAATCTTCCCTGTACAGGGCTGCTTTCAGATGTCTTCTAAAACTCAGATAGTTGTTTATTTCCTTGACATCTAATGGGAGGAAGTTTCTACTAAGAAGATCCTTGGTTCCCTGTAATCTCTTTCCCACAATTGATCCCTGTCAGTGTAATTATTTGAAACCAACAATTTACAAAAGGTTCACAGGGCTTAACTTATTAATTCCTATAAATGAGAACAAATTCTTATTAGAGATGTCCTCCTCCTAAATGTACCTCCCAGGGCCCCTTAGATTTGTGGGAGAGCTCCTGGGCTGCCGCTTTTCCGTACAGAGGTGAGGGCCGCAAAATTTTGGGTCCGCCGTGTAGAATGCTGTACCAACGCTATAAAGTGCAGTCCTGACAAGGGATGGCAGCTTCCATTACAGTGGTGCCTAGCAAGACAAAATTAATTCGTTCTGCGAGTTTTTTCAGCTTGCGAGTTTTTTCGTCTTGCGAAGCACAGTTTCCCAAAGTCTTCAAAATCACCAAAGTCTTCAAAAACCTCAAAAAAGGCTACCACACCACGTGCTATGAGTTGCTCCTCGAAGTCACCCTGGGTATTAATGGTTTTAAGAAAAAGGAAACAAACGTGCAAGACGTTTTCGTTTTTTTTCGTTTTTCGTCTTGCTAAGCAAGCCCATAGGGAAATTCGTCTTGCGAAGCAACTCGAAAAACGAAAAACTCTTTCGTCTTGTGAGTTTTTCGTCTGGCGAGGCATTCGTCTTGCGAGGTACCACTGTACTGCCCATCCGGTAAAAAACTTGAGCTTTAAAGAATTTTTCTCCTGTAGGTAGATTGGCTTTTAAATGGCTGTGTTGTTTTTCTTTTACAGACAGACTGGCTATTCTTATGATTCGTGTATCTGTGGTTTTTATTTTTGCTTTTTCGGTAGCGTTGTGTGCCGAATGCCTAGCACAGAATGCAGCATACTTTAGCCTTGAATACAGAAATAAAAAACTGGCACTGCTAAATATTTTCCTCAGTAAACCTCTTCCTGCAGAAGAGAGAGTGGTTCATTTTAAGCCTTGGCAAAGCAAACCACAGCCAGAGATGCTTTTGATAAGGATGTTTCTGAGGCTGAAACCCATTCATACCTTGTGGAAAGTAACTGATAATTATCTCAGCCCAGAGCTACACACCTAACAACTCGGCTCTTAAAATGTACAAATTAAATGTTTGGGCAGAGTGGTTTTGGAAAATAAAAGTGAGTGCATTTTGCAGAGGTAGATGTGTAGCATAAGTTCATCAGTGGGATACATTTTTAGACCATGCCATGCATGACTCCATATTTCCTCCCCACTTCACATTTTACCTAATTTTTGGCCTGAGGCGGTTATGCTGCAGGCTTGAATACTGATGCCTAAAGATGGAAGGGACAAAGCTATTTTGCAAGCATTCATTATAGCAGAGCCCTTTTAATGCCACACTTGTGTCAGTGCAGTGCAAAATGAATTTTTAAAGACAGCACTGAATTCTCAGTTAAGGATGTCAGGTTTGCCAGATTTCCGGAGTCAGTTTCTTCTAATGGTTTGTTTCTTTGCAGGGACAAATCTGGATCAATGGCTTTAACTTAGGACGCTATTGGCCAACCCGTGGACCTCAACTAACACTGTTTGTTCCAAGCAACATCCTTGTTTCATCCTTTCTAAACAACATTACAGTTCTGGAGTTGGAGAAGTCTCCATGTGGCGCTCAGAAGTGTTTTGTAGAGTTTGTAGACAAACCCATTCTCAATGCAACTCTTCACTATGAAAGCAGTACTGAGAAACTGTTCACTAAAGATTTATGGCCGAACCATAGATGATTGTATTAGAATGCCTCTTTACTTAGTTTATTCTGCAGATCCTTCATTTCCAATGCTATTGGTTGTGGGGGGTGGAAATCAGTGTTTTTAAAATCAGTGGAAAGTGTCAAATTTAATTCATTATTTTGAAAGTGAAAATAGTGCCTTTTTTATCTGCAACAAAAAAAATCATTCCTATGCATGCCAAAGGGTTTCAACAAACAATCAGGCGATCAGTTTGTTTAATAAATTGTTGAACACATATCAGAATCAGATCTTTTTTCCTTATGAATTTTGGGGTGCTGCAATTTTACCTATTGCCTTTGCAGTCAGACCACTAATGCTTAGATTCATAACTTGATGGAAGTTGTGAAAGGCTGAACGACTTTTACTACATGCAAGTGAACAAAACATTTTAAGGACTCATTTGACCACCATTTTGTTTAGGGTTACAATTAATATTTTTACCAATTTTTCCACATTTGAAAGAATATGCATAAGAAACATTTGGCATTTCATAGGAGATGGGCTATGGGTGTTGAGCCTTCAACATTTGGGCAGAAGCTGGTTTTAATCACCCAAATTTCAGCATCTTCTTCTTTTTTTTACTCCTGCCACAAAGTTTGGGCCCCACTTCCAAAACTGAAAATATTATAAAGAGTTATAAAATGGGGAATGCCAACATGGTACCAATAATAATAATAATAATAATAATAATAATAATAATAATAATAATTTATTTATACCCTGCCCATCTGGCTGGGTTTCCCCAGCCACTCTGGGCGGCTTCCAATAAAACACTAAAATACAATAACCTATTAAACATTAAAAGCTTCCCTAAACAGGGCTGCCTTCAGATGTCTTCTAAAAGTCTGGTAGTTGTTTTTCTCTTTGACATCTGGTGGGAGGGCGTTCCACAGGGTGGGTGCCACTACCGAGAAGGCCCTCTGCCTGGTTCCCTGTAACTTGGCTTCTCGCAGTGAGGGAACCGCCCGAAGGCCCTCGGCGCTGGACCTCAGTGTCCGGGCAGAACGTAGAAACTATTGCACTTGGAATAGCTTTCATTGGCACCCCAGACTCCAAGCTTTTGTTTTTTTAAAAAAATAAGTCTGTAGCCCTCCTAGAACAAAACTCATGAAGCAAAATGTGATGGTCCCCCTTCTGTGAAATGAGCCTGCCTCACTGCCACTGAGTGAAGTCAGAGCTGTGATAATGAGTTGTTTGGATACCAGGTTATAGGAATCTCCGGAGTCCTAAAGAGCTGCTGTTTCCTCCTCTGCTTTGATGTACTTTTCCTACTTATGTCTTTATTTTCTCGTGCTTAGCATCTCTGCCATTTCCCCTCCTGTTTTCCTGAGCAACTAGGATGCATCATTCCTGTGGTGGATTTGTCTGAGACCGGTCCCTAGAAGTTATTTTCTGCAAATATCACCACTGAATAAATGTGGGTGGATGTTAAAGGATCCCCCTCACCCCAAAATGTGAATGTGAAGACTTTTCGTGTCACTTGCTCTGAAGGAGCTAAAGAGCAGGCAGTCCTTAGGGATTCACTGTATAGTTAACTTACACTACAGTGGTATCCATGCCTATGCAAAAGTAGCTCAATATTTAATGGGTTTAGGGTTTAACAATAAAGCAATGAACAGGGTGGTGATACAATGACTACGGCAATCGACGCAATATAATATCACCAAGGCATCTGTAAACAAACAATAAAGGTCCATAAAAATGGCGAAAGTAGTTTATTTCCCAAATCAGTTTTATCTGAAACAATAGCAATCGCTGTAAATAAAGAGTTCACTTGTAATATGTCAGTGCTTCAGTGCTCATTTCTTCTCTTTCCGAAACCGATTTTATTATGAACAATTGCAAACACAGTAATAAAGAGTCCATCTACTGTGTTTGCTATTGTTTAAGAGAAAACTGATTTGTGAAAGAAACTACTTTCGCCATTTTTATGGATGTTTATTGTTTGTTTACGGATAGTTGCCTTGGTGATATTATCTCGTGTTGATTTGGTTTAGGGTTGGCATTGGGTGAAAACAGAGTTCTTGCGCCTTCATCAGCTGTATGGGAGGCAGAAATTCATCATATGAGCCAACCCATCATTTGCGATCATCATCTGAGGTCCTTCTTTGTGTTCCTCGTCCTCAAGACGTCTGGAGGACAGCAACACGAGGACGGGCCTTTTCTGTGGTGGCTCCCTGCTTGTGGAATGCCCTCCCCAGGGAGGCTCACCTGGCACCTTTGTTACATATCTCTAGGTGCTGGCAAAAGCATTTCTCTTCTCCCAGGCCTTTGGCTAATTAAATCTACGGCCTTTTGAACTGTGAGGGGGTTGTTGTTTTTGTATGTTACAATGGTACGCATTTTTGTGTTTTTACATTGTAAACCGCCCTGCGATCCTCAGGTATATAAATTTAGTAAATAAATAAAGCCAGGCGACACATTTTCCAATATGGAAGTAGAATTATGGGGGAAACTTTGCCATGACTGCACTGCCTCATGTTGTATTATGTCGTGCCTCCCACAGTGGCCATGTTGAGTGGGAGCCATTTTTTTGACTGGCGCCCACACCACACTGATCCAAAAAGATTAATGGCCCCTCATCTAGTTTCAGAGTACAATGCTGTGCCAATTTGAAGTTTTGAACTTTGTTTTGAAAGTTTAGTATTCATTAGTGTTTAAGTGAGTAGTATATGCGGCTGTGCATCCAGTAAGCATATTGGATACAGTCGTGTGTAAATTGGGGTTTATTTTAGGTGGTTCCAGACTGCCTTATTGCCTGACTGTGAAAGAATACCCTAGTCTAGACACCTGTTTCCCTGTTTCCAGAATAAGTCGCTCCGTATGTTATCTATCTATCTGTCAAGTGCTGCAACTGAGGTATTAGTTACTGTTCCACACAGCAGTGCTCCTCTGTGGCCTTTCAAGTTCAAATCTCCAAAAAACAAAAAAAAAAGTACACATGAAACCAACTCCAGTATAGGTTCCAGTTCTTGGATCTTGTTCTGAAGCTGATTGTGTGCCTTATTTACCATTTAGACAATACATTTTTTTCTTTTCTTTTTAGACCTTAGAGGACTTGGCATAGCATAATCTGCTGAAGTCATCATGTGAACCATGGCCCTTAGCAGACAAGCATTGCATGGCCAACATATTGTTGTTTGTGTAACTACCCAGGTGGATTCATAGGGAAACTGGAGTGGTTGTTATGATAACTGCAAATTCTTGGAAGATGCTTTTTCCAATTCATACCAGGATTTCCGAGAGAGGGGGACATTCCCTTTCTTGCCAGCCTATACATTTGCTTAGCTCCTTGCTGGACAGTAAGGATAGCTCCATTTTTGCAGTGCCTTAGCAGTGCTAAAGGGCTGGTCTGGTATGGAAACAACCTCTTTTTCTGTCTGGATAATATCAAAGTGCCTAATCATCATTGCTGCAGGAATTTGTATTGTCCATAATCATGGAAACTGTCTATCTTTTGCACTGTTGTTTTTTTAAATTACTGTAACAGCTGTTGGCTTTTCTGGCTTTTATAAGGTGAGTCTTTGCATAATAATAGCAGATCAACACTACGACAATAAAATATTTTCGTAAGAGTTTCTAGTCTTCTGGTTTGAATTTATCCAAAATGGCAACATAAATTGTGGTGGCTTTCAACAGAATGATTTCCAACCACCCCATAGTAATAATGCTGTGGGTTTTTATATATTTATCTATACAGTGGTACCTTGGGTTAAGAACTTAATTCGTTCTGGAGGTCCGTTCTTAACCTGAAAC
Organism: Podarcis pityusensis; assembly: GCF_964106645.2. Classification (NCBI taxonomy): domain Eukaryota; kingdom Metazoa; phylum Chordata; class Lepidosauria; order Squamata; family Lacertidae; genus Podarcis; species Podarcis pityusensis. Next base: position 49,995,258 of record NC_138037.1, on the reverse strand, counting down.
TGTTCTTAACCTGAAGCACCACTTTAGCTAATGGGACCTCCTGCTGCCGCCGCACCGCCGGAGCACAATTTCTGTTCTCATCCTGAAACAAAGTTCTTAACCTGAAGCACTATTTCTGGGTTAGCAGAGTCTGTAACCTGAAGCGTATGTAACCTGAAGCGTATGTAACCCGAGGTACCACTGTATATCTATATATCTTTATATCTCTATCTATCTATTTATCTATCTATCTATCTATCTATTAGAGCCAGGCTGCGTAAAGTGAGGACATGGGGAATGACCCACTGCACTTTTAAGAAGCCTAAAGCCATTTCTATTATTCCTTACTATGCAGAGTTTATTTTCCAATAACAGAGATGGACATACCATGTTCCAGAAAAGCAGTCGCTTAAATCAGGTAAGAATGCACATGCACCTTCCCCACCAGGTAGACAACTCTAGACAACTGCTGTAATTGACAAAGGAAGCAACTACAGAAGTCTTTTTTTCCTCCCTCTTTCCTGGATATACAATGGAAGGAAAACTGAGCATCATTGCTGCCTTTGATTCTCACTGTGTGTCTAGAATCCTGAAGGACAGAATCACTTTTAATGAACCGAGCAACTGGCTAGAATATTGCCTGCATGGTCTTTCCAAGCTAAACTAGAGACATAACAGTGTGAACCTAACCCTTTCTACTCAGAAGTAAATCCTATTTAATTCAGTGTGGTTTACTCCTAGATAAGTGGGGAGTAGGATTGCAAGCCCTAATCAGGTTCCTCGGTTATTGTAGCAGCTGTAGACAAACTTGTGAGGCTGCCAACTCATGCGTGCATCCCCACCCCTGTATTTGAATATTGCACAGGGAAAAGTTCCATTTTCAGTGAAGCTGGGTGGGTTCACAATAACCCTAGAATAACCTTATTTGTCTGAAGGCAAATTTGCTACACAGAGCTAGAAATCCATTCTCTTTGTCAGCATTAGAGTAGACCTCAGCAGTGGAGCAGTAGATGCCATAAATACTCCCATGTGGTACCTTTTAAAAATAATAATAATCTGGCTACAAAGAGTTTCATGTACAACCATTCTGTGTTGCACCATTAGCTTCTTTGTGGAACTGCAGAAAAGAAGAAATCAGTGGGATAGAGGGACATTAGTAACTTCAGTGCTATTTTTCTAGAAAAAGGTGCCAGAACTCACCGTGAACACCTCCCTTGTTCTCTAATGCCAGTGGCGCCCACCTGAGAGGTGCTGGAACTGAGTTCCAGCAAGTTCCAACTGCAAAGAAAAAAGCCCAGGTAGATTTCATTTTACGCCGGTTTTACACACGTGATCACAGCTTTATGTGGATTGCAGGAAAATTTAAAAAGGGGCGAGAAAGCAGGGAAAACCCACAAGAAGGACTGTCTGAGATCTTGTGAGAAACCCTTGTGCGATGTTCCCAGAGCCTGGCAAGCAAAGCAAGGGCCTTTAAAAGCTCTCCACCTTGCATGGGGGGGGGGGGGCAAAGCCCGCTAAGCACTAGCTTTGGACAGGTGTGGGGGGGGGGTGTCACGTGGGACCTTTCCAAGTGTCGTCCAAGCTTTCCACAATTATGCCTATAGCCAGGAACCAAATGCTAGCATAAGATGAGATCTACCTGTATAGATACAACAGTTACAGGCCTGTTTATGTGGCAGGTTCTGGAAGAGAAAGAGAGAGCAGGACTGCTTTGAGATTTAATAGGCGGGGCTTGGATCAGGCAAATTTAAATCTGATAGCCTGGAGGTTCCTACCAGTTGGACAGTTAACTGTCCGGGAGAGACTGTTGGAGAGCAACATAGTGAGAGGGACACAGTTAGAAGCAGGTTGGTGAGAGGAGGTGTGGAAGTAAATTGGATAGGGTGGAGTATTAGAGAAATTGGCTTGTGATGTGGGAGGAGTGGAATGAAGCCATTGATGGAGCGATGATGTGGCATCCTGAGCTGGCAGAGATCGAGTTGAGAGAGAAAGGACTCTGTGTACAATCTGGAGTGAATTTAGAGGGGAAAGTTATCAAACCTCTGGCGCTTTTCTCAGGAAAAAAGAATGGAAGAAGCGTAAATGGTAGGGATTTCCCCCACAAAATCAAGATGGAAAGCCACGGCAAATACAACAGGAAATGGGATCAGAAGATACGGAACTAGGGCAAATTAATGAATGCATAACAAGAAAAGAACTATGGAATAGTGTCTCGAAATATGATCATGACAGAGAGACTATTCTGTGGACAAAGATGGAAAGATTTATTGTTGTTCAGTATGGAGAAATGGTTGTCGAAGCTATTGGAGGCAAAGCTGATATGTTTGGTTGGAATAAAAACAATGCTGACATTTGTTAACAACAACAACAACAACTCCACTCCATGGGAGATAAAATAAAACACTGGGGCACCCCTTACTGAAGGCTCTTGAGGGCCGAATAACACTCCTTAGGCACAGTTCCTCTGAAGACGATCATCCAAGTTGGACTGGAACTATGGCTAAGCTGTACTGTCAGCGCCCAACTTGGACAGCTACTCCAGAAGAATACAATGGTCAATGGTATTGGAAGCCATTGGGAGAACAAGGAAAGTTAATAGGGACACACATCTCCTGTCTCTCTCAAGGCCACCATATAGGTAGTTTCCATGTCAAAGCCAAGCCTAAAGCATGAAATGGATCTAGAAAATCAGTTTCATCCAAGAAAGACTGGAGCTGACCTATGACCACGCACTCAAGAACTTTGCCCAAGAACTAGTCATTAAAAACCTTGTGTCTACTAGGTTCATGAGACATGTACAAGGAATCCTACTCCTGACACCACCATGGAAATGATTTGATGGTAAGGTACAAAATGTTGCTTCCCCCCAAAATAGCTGTATGTTAATTCAGTAACAGGAAGGTTTCTCTGAAAGCTACTTTAGTGTTGCCAATATCTGTTTATCGTTGTTAATGATATGAGCATACAGCAAATCCTACAGCAAAACTGGCCCTATGTGTTATTTTAAATAAACAAGCTCTGAATAGCGTTCATTGACTTTCCCCAGTACACAAACATTACAATGAAGTTTTACTGAATACCAGTACACGTTGATTCATGGCAACTGAAAGTACATAGTTTTAATTTAGCTTTCTAGCCCATCTGTATCCAAATTTCAAATAATGAAAATCAGGCATAGGCAAACTCTGGCCCTCCAGATGTTTAGGACTACAATTCCCACCATCCCTAGCTAACAGGACCAGTGGTCAAGGATGATGGGAATTGTAGTCCCAAACATCTGGAGGGCCAGAGTTTGCCTATGCCTGCCTGATGAAAATAAACTCCAGATGGTATAACATACAAAATGCTTAGATTATAAACCCAACATTCCAGCAAGATTGAAACGCTGTCCCAGAAGGGGATGCCCCACTAGAGAAGTCATTCCTTCTCCCTTCCACTAGTCTAGACAAACCAGACAACCTCCCCTCCTTCCTAAAGTGTAACCTGAATTACTCAGCCAGCCCGCTTTTACAGTAAATGTTTGATGGCTGTTGCTTCTCTGACTCAAAACACGTCTTTCACTAGCAAGGCGTTGCCTGCTCTCGAAGAAACCAAATAAATGCCACTGGTTGTTAGTATAATTATGCTGATGTATTTCTCGAATAATGTTTGTTGTGCCTAGCTCTGTCTATCTTACATTGGTAAGACCACAAGTGATGTCGGTTGAGATACTGTCAGGATGCTGTCGGCTGTTCCCGGCTGGTTGCCCAGGAAAGTATAAAGACAAGGGAAAGTTCCTTACCGTTTTTTCTTATTTCAGACTCACAGAGAGAGACTATAGAACCCAGCCTCTTGGATTGTTGTCCTGAGTGAATTTCCACCCACTGTCTCTCCCACTTCCTCATTCATCATTCTTATCACCTCCTCTACGGGTGTCACTAACTGCCCTCTGTCTTCGAGCTCTTTGCTCTCCTACTTTTAAGGCTCGCTGGGTTCTGGGAAAGGGTGGGTCTGGAATGACGTGTCAGCCAGCTGCTGCTCCCGCTCTCCCATGTTTTCCCAACTTTCGCCCTCATCTGAGCTGTGACTTCCCACAAACCCCTGTTGTAAATCTATACTGTCTTCCTCTTCCTCTTCCCTGGAAGGGTCAGGATGGGGAAGTGGTCTCCACCATTCCTCCTCCTCTGCCCAGTCCACGACAGATACCCTTGTTTAAAAGATTTAATACATGGGATAGCACAACTATCATAGCCCTTCATATTTATTTCCTTAACTGATTTTCCTTTGCATCGCATGGTGCTAATATAACTAGTATGCGGGTGGCACTGTGGTCTAAACCACTGAGCCTCTTAGGCTTGCTGATCAGAAGGTTTGAATCCCAGTGATGGGGTGAGCTCCCATTGCTCTGTTCCAGCTCCTGCCAACCTAGCAGTTCAAAAGTACACCAGTGCAAGTAGATAAATAGGTACCGCTGCCACAGGATGGTAAAAGGTGTTTCCATGTGCTCTGGTTTCCATCATGGTCCTCTGTTGCACAAGAAGTGGTTTAGTTATGCTTGGCCATATGACCTGGAAAGTTGTGTGAACAAACACTGGCTCCCTTGGCCTAAAAAGCAAGATGAGCACCACAATCCCATAGTCGCCTTTGACTAGATTCGAACCGCTGACCTTCTGATTGGCAAGCCCAAAAGGCTCAGTTGTTAAGACCACAGCGCCACCCACGTCCAAGGGTATTGAATGTTATACCCATCAAGAAGCTACAAACATTAGGGTTAGGAGAAAGCAAAGAAGGTAAACATAAGATGCCTATAGATTCAGGTAGATAGCATTGTTGGTCTGACGCAGTCAAAATATATTTAATTTTTTTTTTTTTTAATGTCCAGTCGCACCTTAGAGCCCGACTAAGTTGGTTGTTGGTATAAGCTTTCGTGTGCATGCACACTTCTTAAGGATGTCTATGTATGAGAAGTTGCATAAAGAATCATGGCAAGAAAAATTGATGGACTATGCAGAACTGGCCAAACTGACATACAAGCTAAGGGACAGGGATAACTGTGACTTTAAAGATGAATGGGAACCCTTTACAAAGTATTTGAAGACGCAGCAAAGTGAACTGGACTCCTTGGCTGGCTTTGAATAAACATTCACAAACTTTTTATTGATAATAATCACCTAAATAGTTTGAGGATCTATACAACTTTGTAACATGCAGAAAACAGCATTCTCAGAGAAACCAAAGACTGGAACTGAGGGAAGCCGGGGGGTGGGTTGGGTGGGTTTTGTGTGGGAGGGTTGGGGGGGGGGAAGGGAAAATGGGGGGGGGGGGAAATAAGGATGATATGTTTTTGGATAATATGTTTTGTTTTAATTTTGAATAAAAAATTTAAAAGAGAGAGAAGTTGCAGTCAGTGTTCTTTATTTTTTGTACAAGTTAGTTGAAAGTCAGTACAATTTAGTTTAAAGTTTTAGTACAATCAGTTATTTATAATTTTGTTTTTTAAAAAGCTTAAACTTGTAGCTTATTTTTACACCAGATGTTAGAACTGTTGGCCCTCCAGATGTTGCTAACAACATCTGGAAGACCAAAAGTTCCCCCCACATCCTACATGGGGCTCACAGGGGTTTCTTATACAAGAGTTCAGCTAGGCTCATACCTCCTTAGCCCCAGCTTTTCATCAACATCAATTGCTCTCATTCCACTCATCCAATGCCCTTCCTTCTCACAAAACAAAAAACTATGCCAGTTACTTAGTTCAAGGTGTTTGTAATTCATTTCCCATTATTCTTGCACAAAGTCTGGACAAATTCATCCATAAATCTAACTTTTTCAAGGCGTTTACTTAAGAAAGATGGCAATTATAAGTAGGCAGAAGCAGAAACGTTTGTGAATAGATGTTCATTCAACTTATACTTTTCTTGTGTTATCAGTTCATAGGTTAAAATAAACATTTCTGTTGAACGACAGGAATGCTGGCTATGAGGAAATCACTAAATATGTTTAGCTGTTTATTAATAGTATTTGTTTTTAAGTGAACACAAACAATCAACATTTCTTATTTTGGTTTCTGAAGAGGCAATCTGGGTGGTGGTGGAGGAAGAGAAAGATCAACTATGCATGCAAGAAAGTCTTTGTGTGGGGAGCCAAACTGCGTCCATAGAGAGAGGATCTTGTACCAGTTCTAAGGTTATTTCTATGGACTTGTCCACACCAGAGCAAAATGTGGATTTCCACTGGCCTATCTCCTCATTAATATAGGGGTGTCCACATGACATCATCCCCATTCCAGTGTTATCCCAGACCTTGTCCCCTTTAAGTGGAGGGTTTCCTAATCATTGGCAAGGATGATGCCTCTTTGAAACATATGTTCATACAGTGTTCTATGCTTACATTTTGGAAGAAAGTGTTGGACTGTGTAACTATGACTATGCAGAAAAAGTTAAATCTTTGTCGGAGAATATCTTATTGAACTATCGTATTTTTCCATGTATAAGATGAGGGTTTTTTTACTCTAAAATAATGTTTAAAAACAGGGGTCATCTTATACATGGATAGTGCATAGGGTGGACTGGTGATTGGTTGCAGCCGTGAGCAGGAGCTTGTCAGTGGCGATTTGGTGGGTGATTGGTTGCTGCGGCAAGGGCTGCTGTGGATTGGCTGCCGCTGTGTCAATTGGGCATGAAGCTGCCGGCTGCTGTTGGCTTTGGCAAGTCCCCCAAAATAGGGGGCGTCTTATACATGGGAGCATCTTATACACAGAAAAATACAGTATATACCTGCAGTGTGGAAATTATCAACGGGACAACAGAAATGGATTTTCCATGCTCTAATGGTGGCCAAGAGATTGATATTGAGGATTTGGGGGGGAAATAAAGGTATGATACCCTTCAGTCAATGAACTGACAAATTGACATCACTTACAATTCATGAATGGATATTTGGAATGAGCTTATACAAAATGTAGTAGGCTCTTAACATTTACATAAGCACTAGGACAATAACACTATACCAATTTATACAAGAATGTATGGGAATATCTCTGAGAGAGAGAGAGAGCTTATATTTTCACTTTTATATGTATCTTTGTTGTTGTTGTTGTTTTCCCTCTCACTTTTCCTTCTTTTTTCTCTGTAGCACTTTATTTCTTTTAAATGAAATAACTTCAATAAAAGTCCAAAATGGCCAACACACCCACCCACACCAAGGGGGACAGGTCAGGGACAACAGGGGAGTACATCAAGTAGATGGCCCTATATTAAGAGGGAGACAGTCTAACCTGGAAACAGCGGCAATACCTAGTGAGTCCTATGTTCCCACAGACTTGCATTTAATCACATACCTATGCAAAAGAATATAGTTCATATTTTGGGCAGTCAACATGGGCAAATAAAATAACTTTAGATTATATAGCCAGACCTAAGATACAGAGCAGTTCAGATCACATTTAGAAGTATTATAGCTAATAACATAATAATAATAAAAACCACCACCTGTTAGAGTCATGTTAAACTCTAAGGCAATTCTGAGATGTACAATGACTCTAACAGGTGGTGTGTGTTTTTTATAAAAAGAATAAACTATGAGGTGGTTTAAAGCGATCCTCTCACTGAAAGGAGGTGGGTGGAAGCCCAAAAAGGACTTGGGAAGTAGATCTCATGTGATGACTTGAAAAGAAACTCATAAGATGATGAAGAGTGATGGCATAGAAATTTGATTCAGTTTGCATTTAAAGGTGAGTTTGAAGAATTTGTATTTTACGAAACAATATGTCAACTGAAACACCACCATCTCTTGAAATTTGCCCTTTTCTTAATTTTGCAACACGGTCCCCCAGCTGAGTATGTGTATAAAAATTGAATTCAATAATTGGGTACTGGGGAAAATTCATGCCAAAATCCTGATTAATTTTCATGAGTACTTTCTTCTAAGGCGTTTCTCAGAACATTGTGGAAACCTGGAGAAGTAGACTTAAGATAGGAAAAACAATAAACAGATATTGAGAAATTTGCCTATCCCTAATGCTCAGGTGCTTAAGTTGACTGCAGAACTGAAATGGAGTAAAATGAGAATTCTTGTTCCCAAGATGGCTTCCTCCTTTTTCTTTTCCATGTCCAAAGCTTTACGATTAGGCTGTGCTTATTTGTCAACACACATCCTCTGGTTTCCGGCAAAACAAACTCACAATTGTTCTGATACCTGAGATAGCATCACATTTTGGCCTGATCTCACACGAGACCACCTCAGGCTTTTCAGAGGGGCTCTTCGTCACTTGTGGACTGAGTGTAGATTGAGCCTGATGACTCGGAGGTGAATGTATCGGGGCGTCCACAAGATTTGCAAAATATTTTCGAGAAGACACACTTCTTAAAGAACAGTCTGATGTACTTCTTGAACTTCTGTCCCATGAAGAAGTAGATAACAGGATTGAGACAGCAATGGAAAAATGCTAGAGTTTGAGTCACCTGAGCTGCGTAGTCCAAGTTTTTGCTGGTCAGGCAGCCTTCTAAAATGCCCACTTCAGCCAAACATTGTAGGAATTGTACAATGCTATAAGGGGTCCAAAACACAAAAAACACAATCATAACAGCAAAGATCATCTTTACAGCCTTCTTCTTCTTTTCATTTCTGCAGTGGAGCAAGGTCATGACTATCCTTGTGTAGCAAAATAACATGACAATGAATGGCATCAGAAGGCCTAAAATGTTGATCTCCAAGGAGGTGAAAAGGTTCCAAGTTGTGTCGTTCCTGGGATATTCTGCCCTGCACATGGTGTAGTTATAGTAGCTAACAGACTTGCTAAATATCAGCTCTGGGACAGACGCCGTGACGGCCACTAGCCACACAACAACACTGGCAAGGCTGCCGTAGCTGACGGTTCTTGCTTTCAAGGCAAACACGACGTGAACGACGGCGAGATACCGGTCGATGCTCATGAGCATGATGAAGAAGATCCCGCTGAAAAATCCAATCTTGTACACCCAAGAGACAAATTTACACAAGCCGTCTCCAAACACCCACTTGTCGGCCACGTAATACGACCAGAAGGGAAGAGCAAGGACGAAAAGGAGGTCAGAGATGGCAAGGTTGAGCAGGTAGATGTCCGTCATGCTTCTCAGCCTCTTGTATTTGAACAGGACCAAGACAACGAGGGCGTTCCCCGCCAAGCCAAGCAGGAACACGAGTGAGAAAAACGTGGGAAGGAACCAGGACTCAAAATGCCTCACTTCATCTTTGCTGCATGGTTCAGGATCATCCTCGTAGCTATAATAGGTGGAAAATGATGCGTCCCACCCTGTGGCAGCCAATGCTTTGTCAGTAGAGGTCATTTTCTTTTTGGAACCTAAATAGAAGGATGAAGTGAGTCAAAATTGAAAGGTTTTTGCCCCCCTACCCAGGGTAACATACAGTACAATCCTTGTCTGTTCAGAAATATAACCTTATCGAATGCAATGGGGCTTACTGCTAGATAAATGGGGTTATGGCTACAGCCATAAATTGCAATTCTGTGCACACCTATCTAAGAGGTAATCCCATAGAAAGTGGAATTTACTTCTGTATAAACTTCTAAAGATTGCACTATTAATGATTATTTTGAGCAAAGATTTAAAAAACAGAATGAGAATGCAGGAGTGAGAAGCCTACAGCTCCAAAGAGAGCTGATTGCCAGGGATTCTTAAGGATTTCTAAAAAAGAATTTAGATTTTTTTAAATATTTCTTTTAAATAAAACAATAGAAACTTGGCAATAGATAAATGTCTCTTTGCGCAATGGCCAATTTTTGACCAAAGAAGGGCTAAGAAACTTTTAGCTTATCTTTCTTAATCTTATGCTTCTTGTTGCTTTATAGGTTTGGCAATTATTCTCAGGAACTTTTCACCTCTTTCATAAATATCTAGAGCATAACTATTTCTAGTGCTAAATCTTACTGAGAGATAGAGCATATGCAATGGCTAACCCACACAGACTGCTTCTAACTGCTCCTACTTGGAGCTTATTTCAGGGCTCGCAATTTTGTTTTGAAGGTTCTGCCGGACAGAGAAACAGTCTGATGTCTGTCATTAATTCACCTTGCTGTACTCACAGTTTTTACCACCCAGCAGTATATCCATTCTATGAAATAAAGAGATAAAGCTAAGAACAGACGGAGATAGCCAATGAAACCAGTAAGGGCATGGTCTCAGCAGTGACCTCTTCATATTACCATATGGTAAGGATGTCAACGGGTCAGATAAAGGATTTCTCCAGAGCCTGTAGCAGAAGGTTGACATGCAGGACTCTACAGATCAAAACTTTTAATGGCGCGGAAATCAACATTGTCACATACTAATATTATAAGCATGTCAACCTGCTACCACAAGTGCAGTTCAGAAACCAGAAGCAGAAGCTGTCTACTCGCTGCATGGGGGAAATCTGTGCCTAATAATCCCCTCCTTGTGAAAAGGACGTCATGTGCATCCACTGCCAAATGCAGGGTTCGTGGGTGTTTGGAAAACGCTGTTTTTTCCAGAAGCTAAAAATCAACTGCTATGCATGACAGTTTATGCTCATGACCAGGTGAGTACAAATGGTTCATCAGAGGTTATGGCTACCATGTGCAGATTTTTCCAAAGGCTTTTTTTGTGTGGATACTCACAAACCACCCACTTATCAAGTGAGTAGACTTAACTGTCTTTTACCTTGCATGCACACTTTTATTTTATGAACAAAGAGGACCAATGTACATAGAAATTAAGTAGTTGTTAACCTCGAGGAAGTGGCTCTGTAAAGGAGCTTTGCTATGCTGAACTGTGTATCTGAAATAGATGTAATTCTCAGGTTTTGTCCACTTACCCTGTGCACACTTACATATGAATAAGGCTGCAATTAGGGATAGAAAGATCTGCCACTTTTAGTACTCTCAGTTTCTCATTTCTCTACATTTTAAATCAATCACCATAGCTTTTTTTAAAAAAATGGCCATGAAAATTCACCCATTTATGGGTTTGAATTTCTCCTAATAAACATTTTTATATGCAGTTTTGACTCATGTGCACATTTTTGCAAGCAGTTTTTGCTAATCTAACACATTTTTATACACACCTGCCCCACATATAGGCATTTTTGTAAACCTTGTTTGCTCCGAAAACTGCATTGTAAAATTCAGATAAGTGTGACTTTCGAGGGATAGCTCTTCTTTCAGTTGATGTATTTGTTTGGAAAGCGCAGATTTGGCAGATTTGACTTTAAACGTATCCCGAATCAAATTTATATGCTATCCCTAGCTGTATTCCTTGACATGCCTACCTGGAGATATAAGTCTGACTGATCTCAGTAGGACTTACTTCTCTGTTGACGTGCATTGGATGGCACTGAAAACCCCCATATTTCCAAAGGAACATGAATAGGATCAGGCCGCAAACAAAAAATAAAAATCCATTTACATACATTTCAGTTAACACAATTACAGCATAAATATCCCTTGCTGTAAGTATATTTACATTTGCAAGCTTCCCTTGCTCCATCACACATTATTATATACAATTATGTGTATAATTTTAAGTAATTAAGTAATGCAGCAGCATAAAAATTGTGCAATCATCTTATGACAGCAATGGTCAAAGTACATATGAGGTGTATTTTACACATACCTTTTTGCCTTTCTTAGATGCTGAGAAGTGTCTTGCCTGAGGGTGATGTACCTTCTGTTCTCTAAGGAAGTGGTGTACTTCGTGAGATAAACAGAAGTCAGCGAATGAGGAAGTGTAGTGGCATGGAATGATCCACGTAATTGCTTCTGGTTCTTGTGAAGATTAAATTATAATCTGACCTTTTAAAATTAGTCGTCATAGCAAGCATCACTGCCCACCTCTGAGCCTGCTTCTTCAAGCCCTTTAGCACTGCGGAGGCACTGCTTTTCTGAAATTGGCAGGAGGTGGAATGAAAACAGGGGTTCAATAGGTTGCACCTTTGCCATGAGTCCTGTTGCCTAACATTTTCTTATAGCATATATTCAGAAATAGTTGAATTGAACAAATGAAAATGCCTTATAGTTCACAGCCTTCACCATACTCCTTTGGGTGCCTACTGAAAACATTTTTGTTTGGACAATCCTATCCAGACACGTTGCATGTTTCAATCCTTTTTTTGTTTATGGATGATTTTATCTTTCGAAGAATTGGTTTTTTAAAAATGGTAGACTGAGTCAAGCTGGAGCTAATTAAGGCTTTCTCCGAGACTTTCCAGGGCTTTCTCTAAAACTTTTAGCTTAAACTTGTGATTATAAGAAAAAGATACCAAGCAATAAAATACTAGAACTGATAAAAGCTAATAAAAAGCTGATAAAACTAGTAAAAACTAATAAAAACCGCATAACAGACTCGGAGCTCAAATTGATGCTTTCTCTAACGACCCCAATTAATTATGCAACCAATCTGTTTTTAGTTTATGGATGATTTTATCTTTCGAAGAATTGTTTTTTAAAGAATTGAGTGTTTTTTAAAAACGATTTCTACTGATGATTTCATTCTTTAATTCTCTCTGAGGGTTGGTTTGTTGGTTTGTTTGACAAATGAATGACTAGTTAGAGCCGTTAATTTCCATCGTTCACCTTCATGTGCTGTGATCATCAAAATAATAATGATGAAGAGGATGACAAAACATTCATTCAACAACGCTGTGTTTTATTATCCGATGATGATAATGATGGAACAACAAAAGCATTCAGCAAAGCACACAGACCGCAGTACTACAATGATTATTGATTATGATATTGGTGGCAACATCTCCAGAGTAAATGAGGAACTGAGAAACACACACACACACACAGAGGCTGCAATTCTAACCCTACCACTACAATGATGATGATATTGTTAAAGAATCTCTTTCAAACTAAACAGGGAATTGTGCAACTCGTATCAGAGAGCAACAGCAGCCCTGAGCAAGGCACAACCACCCTCTCATTTCAGCAGAAGCCTCCAAATTTATCTCTCCTCCCACCACAAGTATTCTGACATAAGTGGGTGGTATTCAATGCTACTTCCACTCAGAGTAGATCCTTTGATGTCAACAGTGGCATAGTGTGGGGGAGCCCACAGGTAAGGTTGCCCTGGGCGCAAAATTGTTAGGGGCACAAAACTTCAGCACCCGGGTGCTACCTCAATACAGCTGAGCAATTCCGTTGCTGGGCTCCATTCAAAATAATTTCAACATACGAACCAGGAAGTGACCTTTCCAGGCAACAGAACGACTCTTCTTGTCTTATCTCTGCAGCTGCGATCTCCTGGGCAACATGGACACTGTTAAGTAGCTGAATACGCATGTGTACTCGGTCTGAAACCCTCCCTCATACACAGCCCTCCATGCGGCCCCGGGAGCTGGCAACACACGCTACATCACTGGACGTTAATAGCCATGAAGTATGGCATCCCGATCAAGGGAAAATATAGTTCCTCTCTATTCTGCCTTGGTCAGACCACACCTGGAATACTGTGTCCAATTCTGGGCACCACAGTTTAAGCAGAATGTTGGCAAGCTGGAATGTGTGTAGAGGAGGGCAACCAAGGTGATTTAGGGTTTGGAAACCAAGCCTTATGAGGAATGGTTGAAGGATCTGGGTATGTTTAGCCTGGAACAGAGGAGACCAAGAGGACATATGATAGCCATCTTCAAATATCCGAAGGGCTGTCACATGGAAGATCGAGCAAGCTTGTTTGCTCCTGCTCCGGAGGGTAGGACCTGAACCAATGAATTCAAGTTACAAAAAAGGAGATCCTGATTAACCATCAGGAAGACTTTTATGGCAGTAAGAGCTGCTTGACAGTGGAATGGACTCTCTTGGGACTCTCCTTCATTGGAGGTTTTTAAGCAGAGCTTGGATGGCCACCTAGCATGTATGATCTGGTTGAGATTCCTGCATTGCAGGGGGGTTGGACTAGATGACTAGGGTCCCTTCCAACTCTGCAATTCTATGATTCTTATAGGTTAATTAATTTCAATGGATTTTCCCCTAGGATTTAGTTTAATGGTATAGGAGAGCTTGAAATTTCAACAGCATTCCCTTCCTGCCTTCTCCATTCAGAGAACTGTCTATTTATTGCTTGCTGAAACTTAACCAATTCCTGATCCACAAGAAGACATCTCCTCTTATTCCTTGGCTGCTAAGCTTACTCAGGAATCTTTGATGAGGTACCAAGTACTATGTGTCAAAGCAGTCTCTTGTATCTGTATGTTTGCTGATACCCTCAAAGAACGCTAATAGTCCTTGCAGAAGTCAAGCTGCCTCTGCCTCATTAACAGTTGTTCTTCAATATGCATAGTTATATCATCTTTAATACCCTGGGCCTGCTTACCTGTTACGTACTGAGGTCCTAGAACAATAGGATTCAGAATCCAGCAGTCTGATTGGTCCACAGGACCAATCCAGCTCCAGGTGGAAGTGAATCTGCAACCTGATCAGCCTACAGGAGAATCCCGGATTTAGCCAATCACGTGGGGCCCATTGTGTAAATAATGTATATAAAGCAGACATTCTGGGCGAACTTCCATTCCTCCTCACCACTATGAACTGAATAAAGAGCATGAAATCCACTCTTGACTCCGAGTATATTTCATTACCCATGAGGCAAGATGAGGCAACTGCCTCAGGCAGCAGGAGCCATGGGGACAGCAGATCCAGCCTCCAAAGAACACCCTGGCCACTGCTACTGCTCCTTGGTAGCCAGATCAGACCCCCCGTTGGTCTTTATTCCACACAAACACACCATGATGGAGCTCTTTACTTTCCTCTTCTTTGCTGGAGGGAAGCACCCTTCTGTGTCTTGCCTCAGGTGCCAAAACGTCTTGGGCTTGCTTTGTTAAGAATATTTTCCACTAGTTTTCCTGGGAAGGATTTTCAGCCAACTGGCCTGTTATTTCCAGGATCCCTCGATCCCCCCCCTTTAAAAATGGTGTTACATTGGATGCTTTCCATTCCTCAGGTATAGAGGCTGATCTGAGAGATGAGTTATTTTTGTTAGAAGACAAGCAACTTCACACGTATGAAACTACAGAACACTGAAATGCTATGTGAATGGATTCCTTTAAAAATTCTGCGATGCCTCACTTTTTGGTTTTTCTCTTATTATGTCTGTCAATTTGGCTAAACCAAAAAGTGAAGTAAAAAAAGAATGGGAGTGCCTAAATGAAGACCTCAAAAGTCAAGGTTCGAGGACAGAAATCTGGCTGAGATTGGAATAACCTTGTGACATGAAAGGATAAGAAAGAGGGATTTATATCTAGATGTTAGAACAGAGATGATAAGGAAAACAGGAAAACAGGAAGACACAATGAGAGATAAAGGAGGTGCTGTGGGATTGGTGGAAGTCAATGTCTTGTTGTTGTTTTAGTGTTTACAGTATTAACTTGTAAGATATGGATTTTTTGTTTTGTTTTTTAGTTGTTGCTTTCTTTAGTTTTCGAATGTTGATTTTTGTGTGTTGTGTATTGTTATTTTTCGATATTTTTCGTGTTGTTATAAATACTAATAAAATTTATTTTAAAAATAAAAAATAAAAACTCTGCGATGGCAGATTAGCTCATGAAATCATACAACTGCTGAGTCGGAAGGGACCACGAGGGTCTTCTAGGATATTTTTGCTCAACCTGCGGCTCGAACCCACAACCCTGAGTTTAAGGGTCTCATGCTTTACCAGCTGAGCTGCTAGCTATTTGCAGATTGTGATGTGTCGAAGAGAAGGTTGAATGTTCTCTCCCTTTGCAGGATCCAGAAGGCATCACACACCATTACCATTCAGACTGAAAATTTGTGCAGCAATGAGAACCAGAGTTGGATTCCTGGAGTACCTCCTTCAACACAAGAGGTGTAAAAGCCAAGAATGTAAGCATCTCTTGCTTTGATTATTCTGGGTAATGTGTGGTATGAACTGAGGTTGGGTAGCAATGGCTCAAATGTTCAAGCAGTGTGCCTCTGATGTTCGGATAAATTGTATTGCATTTTTAAGAACCACAACAAAAACAATTAAATTGCTGCTGAAGGCCATTGAGGACAGGGGCGGAGGAAGGTGGGTGCAGTAAGAGCGGTCTGTCCTGGCTGTCACCACTGAGGGGGGTGACAAAATGGCGGGCAGCACTCACTGCGGGGTCTGCAGTGCGCCCGAGCCACGCGTCTCTCCTGGGAGTGATGTGGTGGCTTGGGTGCCCCCAGGCTCCGGACTGCCCCAAACAGTCCACCCGCCGCCTCCCCCTCAGGTGTAGGGCGGCTGAGTGGGAGGAGGCAGGCAGACTCCTCAGAGGCCCTGCTGAGCGTCCTGTCCTGGCTCACCCCACCCCACAGGTGGCTGGCCCCGCCCTTGGAGGCGACTGGCTCCGCCCCTGGGTGCAGGGCACAGGGCACAGGAGCTGCCCCACGTGCCCAATTGGCTTGCTCCGCCGCTGATTGAGAAGGCAATGACTCACCATGGACCATAGCTGGATCCGTTCTCTGCTGTTTGAGTGCTTTGGAGGAAAGCATGAATCAAAAAGCGACAGCAGCGAAAGTGCACTCATCCCTAGAACGGAACAGAAATTAGAAGCGGTGCTGCAGATTACTTAGTAACATCCCAAATTTTTTTGTGTGGTTTGCCAATGCAGAAGAAAAAATAAGGAAGCTATAATTATTTGTCCTGTAATTAAGATGTCCATTTTGTCCCTCCTTAAAGAGATCTACCTGTGCATTGTTTGTACATTATACAATTAGATGACATTCATTTTCTGTCCTATTGATGACATTTCTTCTACAGGACACATTTCTGTTGTGTTAAAAATCTCCTGCTCATGTGAATGTTTTTAATACAGTTTGCAAGATGAGGATAGGTTTTCTTTCAACGTTGCCTCGGAATATTTTTTTTTAATGGAAAAAAATGAAGCGTGGTCGCAGGGCAAGGTGCTGTGCAGTAAGTTTGCACTCCTTTTTTTCAGGCTTGATCAGGATTTTTTGTTGTTGTAATTTTTATTATTATTTAGCCATACCCCTCAACCATCCCAAATTGAGTGAAACAGCCTGGAATTACGGAAGCTATCTTGGCTTCTGATTGGATCCCAGAATGTCCCATTTTTTGGTCCGGCACTCTGGCACAAGTCAACTGGCCAGACCAAAAGACACCCTTTTTTTGTCTCGTGCTCTCAAGCGAGTCACATGGTTCCCTTGAGAGCTAGAGACGAAAAACGAGCATCCCGATTTTGATCAGTGGGATGTTGGAGGGTATGTTTGTCCAGAATTGGGCTTTTAGGACACAACATCCACAGCTGAGCACTAAACAGATGTTAATTGTAATCTATCTCTTTGCATGTACTTGCAACCCAATAAATAATAATGTGTCATCAAATAGTGTTCATCTGCATTGGAGAAATGTAGTTGACAATTCTTTGAAGTTATTTTTATTTATGATTATGATTATTACTTATTAACTAAATTTACATATTGCCCTTCATCCAGAGATCGCAGGGCAGCTTACAGTAGAGAAACATGCAATTCGTAGCGTAACAACAACAACCCCTCCTTTCCTCTAAGG
This sequence comes from Podarcis pityusensis, assembly GCF_964106645.2. Classification (NCBI taxonomy): domain Eukaryota; kingdom Metazoa; phylum Chordata; class Lepidosauria; order Squamata; family Lacertidae; genus Podarcis; species Podarcis pityusensis. Next base: position 49,977,778 of record NC_138037.1, on the reverse strand, counting down.
AGCTCAAAGTGAGAAATACTGATCTAATCCGCCAATTCATACCTAGGCTCCAGAATGCCTTCTTCTGCCCCTTTAGCTGGAGAAACTTTGTGAAAAACACGATCCCCATTCTGCAAGGCTGTACAAATCCTGAGGCCCACAAAAGGCCCACAAAACCACAAGGTGTTTTCAAGCAGCAGAAGAGCAGGATGGTGCCCTTCCTGTTATTGCGGCTTCCTCTTAGCAGCAAAAGTCGTAACACAGCAAATGCAGCTCTTTGAGTTGTCTCCACTAGATGGGAGGCTTGCATCACACCTGAAGCTCAAGCTACTCCCAGTTCCTTTCTTTCATTTACTTCCAAACCATTACAGTTCTATATTTAGGCCAAGTACATATTAGTTGCTTAATACACAGTGAGCTCATTCCCCCCTGTTGTGTTTTAAGCTGCATTAGTACATTGCTATGCACACCAAGGGTGGCGCTGTGGGTTAAACCACAGAGCCTAGGGCTTGCCGATCACAAGGTCGGCGGTTCGAATCCCTGTGACGGGGTGAGCTCCCGTTGCTCGGTCTCTGCTCCTGCCAACCTAGCAGTTTGAAAGCACGTCAAAGTGCAAGTAGATAAATAGGTACCGCTCCGGCGGGAAGGTAAACGGCGTTTCCGTGCACTGCTCTGGTTCGCCAGAAGCGGCTTAGTCATGCTGGCCACATGACCCAGAAGCTGTATGCCGGCTCCCTCAGCCAATAAAGCGAGATGAGCGCCGCAACCCCAGAGTCGGCCACGACTGGACCTAATGGTCAGGGGTCCCTTTACCTTTATGCACACCAAAGAGAGAGAAGGAATCTCTCTCTCTCTCTCTCTTTTGCCAAATCTCCTAAAAAAATAAAGTTTTTGAGCAACTTTTTCGGAAATTCGCCAAAAAACCAACGCTTCCAAAATGGGTTGCCATACAGACAGGTTTTCCTAGGCATTCTTACCAATTTTCTGCCTGGATGCTATTTCTGACGGCCGAATTCCGGCTACGTCTGGGAAATTCCAGATGTATGACAACCCTAGGTTCATACACCTGCTGCAACACTGCTGTCCTCAACTCCTATCTATGAAGCTGTCATCTGCACATGTGCAATGGCTGTCTTAGATGTACACACCTCAGCTGAGGTGTGTACATCTAAGACAGGACACAAAGTGATTGTGGTTTACATGTTCAAAGCATATGGAAGCTGATTGGGGGGCGGGAATGCATGTAACAGCAGTATTTCTCTAGAAACTAACAGGGTAGATATGGACTGTGGTCTAAAGTTATGTGTACACAGCTTCAAACACCAGGTGGGAGTGCACAGGAGCCGGAGTAAACAGAAATGTGTATATAGCCATGATAAATATATCAATGCTCTAAGTACATAAAAAAATTAAATGTACATTTTAATTACATCATATAGAACGCTGCAGAAATGTCACCGGAATTTTAATGAGATGCAATCTGCCAGTGCATTGTTGCAAGTAAATTACATATTTGAAACATAAAGGATGCCCAAGTTGAGCAATACATTTGATTAGGAAAAACAAAATGGCGAGCAAACTTTTCACTTCTCCAGAATGCAGCTGTGAATGGGACTTCCGGAGGTGGCGCCAGCGGTTAATGGCGGATTTCCTCGATCGGAGGAAATTTCGCCACGAAAAATAGGGTCAGATCCCGCTTCGGCGCAGCGGGGGACCCCTAAAAAGCACAGGCGGGGGAAGCCTGTGTACCTGGGACCCAGCGGGCACATTTGGCGCCCCCCCAACCCGGTGAAAAGCCCGGCAACGGGCTCGGAATCGGAGCGGGGGAAGGAGCGCTGTGCTGTGGGCTGTCTGCTTCTTTCGTGGAGTGAAGCCGCAAGCTGTTAACCGGAGAGCGCTGCCTAACGATCCGTGAGTAGGATACAACGTAATTGGAACTGTACAAATTTTGAATCTGGCCGAAAACGGAAAGAGGTATAAAAAGGAAGTCTACCTCTTCCTATTTGTAGATAAAATAAAGCTTTGAACTTGAAAGCGGAAGCGCAGGAAAAGACGTATTGGCGGACTTTAACCCAATCATCTAAACTGGATTTCCCCCCCCCTTAAATTAAGGGAAAAGGGGGGAGAATTGTGGATGTGATTTCTTCATAAAGAAGTGGAAATAAAAGGGACTAAACCATCGCTCAACTCCTTGGGAACGGACTTCCAGAGGCAACTTAAAAACGGATGAGAGGTACTGTCTTGAAATATACTTTGACAGCTAGTCCTGCGCAGGAAATATAAATTTGGATATATTATGTGGACATATATCTCCTGGTCTTAAGTACTTATTTTAGATAGACTGTTATCTTCCTGAATAAACTGGGGGGACTGAAAAAAGAAAGTAAAGTATCCAAGAACTTTTATGACTGTTACAGTGTCCCCCTAGTGGAACTTGGAATTGTTACAACCTGTTATTATTGAAACTGTAGCTGGCTTGAGGAATTCTCACACAGCTCTGCTGGGAATTTCCACTGTTTGAATTTAACTGCGTGTCTGACCTTGAGCTTTATCTAAAGGAATGGCAGATGGTAAAGAGAGAACAGAAGCTTTACAGGCTACAAGGTGGGGCAAGGTTCTTCGAACAGAAGAAGGATTACAAAGGAGATTTTCAGTTTCGGGCGCCTCTGGAATCCCAACAACAGCCTCATCGGCACAATCAAAAGTAAAAAGTATGACAAGTGATGACGCCTTTGCTCAAGTTTTGGCTAAGGTTAATGAATCGTTAAATAGAATAAGTCAACAAGTAGCAGAGGCATGTGACAAGATTGATCAAAATACAACAAGTATTAATCAGAATACAGCAAGCTTAAACAATTTGGGTCAGAAAGTAAACACTAATACAGAGACTATTCAGAAATTATTAGAGGAATCGGCCTCAACACGCCAGATTGCCGAGGAGGCCAAAGAAATTGCTACAACTTCTGCTACAGAGGTTAAAGAGGTTCAAGAGACAATACCATCACTGCACAAACAATTGGAAGATCATAAATTGACCCTGTCTATGATAGAATTGAAGGAAAAACAAGTGAATTTACGGGTCAGATCGGTACCTGAAGTGGAAAAGGACAATCTAGCTGAATTTCTCATGCAGGAATTTTCGGACTTTTGGGATCCAGAATTGGTAAAAGACAGCTTTAAAATAGTAAATGCTTTCAGACTCGGGAAAAGAGGAGAGAAGAAGGTGAGAGACTGTTTGATCACTTTTCGAACAAAAGAAGAGAGGGATAAGATTTTGAGTTTGCATTTCAAGAAGACACTGGAAATCCAGCGGACAAGGGTTGAAATATTTAAAGACATTCCGAAATACCTTCTGGATCTCAGATCAAACTATAAAGACTTGGTCACCCTGCTGAGAAGGAACAGTATTAACTTTAGGTGGGAACTTCCTCAAGGCCTATCTTTTAGCTACAAAGGAAAGAAGAGGAAAATAAGATCGGAAGACGACAAAGACAAATTTTGGAGAGACCACGGAGAAGACCTACAAAAAGAACTATCTCCGGAACCAAAAGACTGTTCGAAAAAAGTGATACCACCGACGGACGAGGAACAGGCACTAGGTGCAGTAGGAGGAGAATTAAAACAATAACATCATGGCCCTGCAACTTTTAACATGGAACTGTCGGGGTTTGAATTCCCCTCAGAAAAGGAAGTCAGTATTTCATATATTAAAAAAGGAACAATTGGACTTAATTTGTTTACAAGAAACACATATAACAAGATTACACAGGAAATTGTTGATAAATAAAAGACTTGGTCAGGAGTTTATTTCGTCGGACAAAGTTAAAAAAAGAGGGGTTGTGATTTATGCAAAAGACAATTTATCACCGAAATTCGTTTTTAAAGGTGACCAAGGAAGATTTGTGGCAATTGAAATTCAAACACAAGGAGAAAAATTTTTGATTGTAGGAATTTATGCACCAAATGATGGGAAATCTGAATTTTTTAAGAAGTTGCACGAGACCCTGATGGACCATATGGATTATAACATGATTTTGATGGGAGATATGAATGGAGTGGTATCTACATATATGGACAAGGCACAAAGACAGGTAGTCACCAAGGATGGTAGACTACCGAAAACTTTTTTTGACATGACAGACAACTTGGATTTAGTGGACATTTGGAGAATAAGAAATCCCATGGCTAAAGAGGGAACTTTCTTTTCTGAAGCCAAAATGACATGGACAAGAATTGACCAAATTTGGATAACTAGAGCAATGGCACCAAAGACAAGAAAGGTGGAAATCTGCCCGAAAATTTGCTCCGACCATAATGCTGTTAAGATGGAAATGAGACTGACACCAACTGGCTCCTTCAGATGGAAGATGAATGACACCTTATTTAGAGATGAAGAATTTCTTAAGAAGGCCCAAAAAACACTGAGAGATTACTTTGAGATAAACCTCAGTACCAACGTGGAGAAAAGAGTAATCTGGGACGCTAGTAAAGCGGTTATGAGAGGGTTCTTAATACAACAGAATGCAATAAAGAAAAGAACTCAAAATGAGAAGAAGGATAAGATAATGGACAAAATAAAGGAATGTGAAAAAAGACTGAGAGTAAATCCCAAATCTCAAGAGATTCTGCGAGAGTTAAAGCTATACCAAGTACAATATATGAAAATGATGAATCAGGAAATAGAATGGAAAATTAAACAAATGAGACAAAAGACTTTTGAGTCGGCCAATAAATGTGGTAAATTGTTAGCATGGCAAATGAAAAAGAGACAAAAATTAAATACAATTACGAACCTAGAAGTGGAAGGAAGAAACATACAGAACCCTGCAGAGATCAGAAGTTGTTTCCAGAGGTACTTTAAACGACTATACACTCAAGGGCCAATGAAAGAAACAGACTTAGACCAATTTTTGAAAACAAATGGATTACAAAAAATATCTCAAGAAAACAAATTAATTTTGAATCATAGAATAACTGAACAAGAAATAGAAGGTGCCATCCAAAATATGCAACTGGGTAAATCTCCAGGACCAGACGGCTTGACCTCTAGATACTACAGATCTTTAAAAGAATGGTTAATTCAACCTTTGAAAGAGGTCTGCAATGAAATAATGGAGGGGGAAAGAGCACCAGAGTCGTGGAAAGAAGTATATATTACACTTGTACCAAAGACAGAGACTGAAAAGACACAGCTTAAGAACTACCGCCCTATATCGTTATTGAATGTGGATTACAAAATTTTTGCAGATATTTTGGCTAAGAGATTTAAGAAGGTGCTGATGGAAGAGATCCATAAAGACCAAGCGGGCTTTCTCCCAGGAAGACATTTGTCTGACAATTTGAGGAATATAATTGATATTTTGGAAAAATTAGAAGTGAATATAAACACCAAAGCAGTTTTGATATTTGTAGATGCGGAGAAAGCCTTTGACAATAGTTCTTGGAATTTTATGAAGAAGAATGTCCAGGGTATGGGGGTAGGTCAAGGTTTTGAGAATGGTATAGGTGCAATTTATTCAGAACAAAAAGCTAAACTAATTGTAAATAATGTTGTGACGGAAGAGCTAAAAATTGAAAAAGGGACACGACAAGGTTGCCCTATTTCCCCACTTCTTTTTATTTCGGTCCTGGAGGTTTTGCTGAATATGATTAGAAGGGACCAGTCGGTTAAAGGTATACAGGTCGGAACTAAACAGTACAAATTAAGAGCGTTTGCAGATGACTTAGTATTGACGTTACAGGAGCCAGAATCTAGTACTAAAAGAGTATTAGAACTGATTCAGGAATTTGGTCAAGTGGCAGGATTTAAATTGAACAAGTCAAAAACCAAGGTTTTAGAGAAAAACTTAACACCGTTTGAAAGAGAGAGGTTTCAGAATGAGACAGGTTTAACAGTGGTTAAGAAAGTTAAATACCTGGGGATTAACATGACAGCAAAAAATGGGAACTTATTTAAAGATAACTATGAAAAATGCTGGTCCGAAGTGAAAAAAGATTTAGAAATTTGGTCAAATTTGAAGCTTTCACTGCTAGGCCGTATTGCTGCGATAAAGATGAATGTATTGCCTAGAATGTTGTTTTTGTTCCAAACTTTGCAGATTGTGGACAAAATGGATTGTTTCAAGAGGTGGCAGAAAGATATTTATAAATTTGTCTGGCAGGGCAAGAAGCCCAGAATAAAATTTAAAATACTAACGGATGTAAAGGAAAGGGGTGGATTTGCCCTGCCAGACCTTAAACTTTACTATGAATCAGCAGCTTTTTGCTGGTTGAAAGAATGGCTACTTCTTGAAAACACTGACATTTTGGACTTGGAAGGGTTTAATAATGTATTTGGATGGCATGCATATTTGTGGTATGATAAGGTCAAAGCACATAAAGCATTTAGAAACCACATTGTCAGGAAAGCGCTATTTAATGTTTGGATAAGATATAAGGATTTGCTAGAAAACAAAACCCCAAGGTGGCTGTCACCAATGGAAACGAAAGCCTTGAGAAAGGCCAATATGGAGGTCAAATGGCCGAAATATTGGGAAATTTTAGAACAAGACGGAGATAGACTGAAATTGCAGAGCTTTGAAAAATTAAAAAACAAAGTGCGAGACTGGCTTCATTATTATCAGATAATGGAGGCATTTAAATTGGACAAGAAAATTGGCTTCCAGGTGGAAAGATCCAAATTAGAAACAGAACTGTTAGAACCCAAAACTAAGAATTTGTCAAGAATGTATAACTTGCTGCTGAAATGGAATACCCAGGATGAAACGGTAAAATCGGCTATGATTAAATGGGCACAGGACATTGGACATAACATTATGTTTGCTGACTGGGAACAGTTGTGGACCACAGGTATGAAATTTACGGCATGTAATGCCTTAAGAGAGAATATTATGAAAATGATATACAGGTGGTACATAACCCCAGTCAAGCTTGCAAAAATTTATCACTTGCCCGATAACAAATGTTGGAAATGTAAAGAAACTGAAGGTACATTTTTTCACCTTTGGTGGACGTGCCCAAAGATTAAGGCTTTCTGGGAAATGATATATAATGAATTAAAAAAGGTATTTAAGTATACCTTCCCTAAGAAACCAGAGGCCTTTCTCCTGGGCATAGTCGGCCAAATGGTGTTAAAAAAGGATAGAACTTTCTTTATGTATGCAACAACAGCAGCAAGAATACTCATCGCAAAGTATTGGAAGACACAAGAACTTCCCACGCTGGAGGAATGGCAGATAAAACTTATGGACTATATGGAACTGGCGGAAATGACTGGTAGAATCCGTGACCAGGGAGAAGAGTCGGTGGAGGAAGATTGGAAGAAATTCAAAGACTATCTTCAGAAACATTGCAAAATTAAAGAATGTTAGAGTGATGTTGGACTGAAAATAAGCGGTTTCCAGCTGTACAGGTTAAAGTTAATGATAGACTAAGATTAAGATTAGGATTAAAGATGTTTAAAGAAATGGAAATTTGACAATTAAGAGGGAAAATTTTAATGTTATATTATACTAAGATTAAAGATTAGGTTTAAAGAAGTCGAAGTTATATATTACAATATTATATTAAAGTTAAATATTGGGATTAAAAAAGTTGAAAAGAAATTGCTGGACAAACAATTTGGATTGGAATACAAAAGAAGGAGGTATGAGGAAGTCCAGAAAATAAGTAAACTAAAAAAAAAACGGAAATGGAAAAGAGATATTGTTTTTAATTGTTATGTTTTTTGTTTTTTATTGATGAATTGTGTTTTTTTGTGTGTGTGTTTTTGTTATCATTTTTTTTTGAGATATGTATTGTGTATGTTTTTTCCCCCTCTTTTTTGTTGTTTAAAACTTTAATAAAAATTATTTATATTAAAAAAAAAAACAGAATGCAGCTGTGAATGTAACGTTTTAAGTGCATTATACAAAAGCGACACTAGAAGCGATGGTGAGCCCTCTGGGAAGCAGTCGGCAGCCAGTGTCATGGACATTTAGTGGTCAGAGAGAAAACAGAGACAAGTTCAGAATCAGAGGCAGAAGTTGAAGCAGGAGAGTGGGAGGAGGCAGGCCAAGAGGCAGAGATATACCAGGCTGTGAAAAGTTGCAGATGTCTCCCCCTTCTGCTGCGAACAGCTCCCTTCCCCCTGGTCTCTCAGAACCAGAAGAGGTATGAAGAGAGCAGAGAAGTTAGCTTCACGCAAGCGCAGTCTCTGATTGCTTGAGGGAAACCCTGGAGACAAGGGGATTTAGGACTCAGCTACATTAATAAAGAAGCCATGATTTGAATGCTCTGTAAACATGCAACACCAGATGGTGCCAAAGAGCAGGAATTTTAAAGCACGGTTTTCCATAGAGATTTTTTTCTTTTGTTAAAATGACCTAATTTCTGACCTATTTATAGTATCCCCGCCCCTGTGCTTAGATCCACCCTTAGACAACTGTGGGGAGGTGGGGACTGTCAGTCTCAGCAACTGATCCATGGGGCAAGACCTGCCGGGGGATGAGCTGCTATGCTCCTTAGGCCTGACACTTGGCCATGTCTGTGCAGATCATGTTCTTGCTAATAAAGAGTTAACTTGCAGGGTGTGATTTACTGCTGGCTCGCTCCTGTCAGATGGGCTGACTGAGCAAGAAATCATCCAAAGCCTGAGCTTCATGCACCTGTAATCAATAAAGTTGTGGCCTGTTTCGATCCAAGAATCTTGTACTGTGTATGCAGGGGTGAGGCACCAGGCAGTGACTTGAGCGTGCAACTGATGCTGTTTTCAAGGCAAACACAGTGTCTGGATCTCACTTCTTCCTTGTGCTCAGCTTATACGCCTGTAAATAAACAGAATGTAGAAGAATGAAAATTGCTAAGTCTCGTGCACTTGCTGCTTGTTGACTTTAATAACCTGGGTACTTCCTTCTGCCTAGGGAAGTGGAAGCCCTCAAATAAGCTGCATTTTCTGGAAATGTTAATGGATTCACAACAAAGAAGTTAAAACACACACACACCACACCCATGGCTGATGAGAAGTCTTTGGCCATCACACTTTGCAGAACTCATTCGGCAAGTCTTGCTTGGGTGGGCCTTCATTGGAAACCTCAAAGCTGAAGGCTGGGTTTATAAATAACTACGAGCTGGTGGCACTGGGTGTTGTATGTGTGAAAGCAGTGCCAATATCTGCATCTTGATGTTGACACTTCTGCTTATAAGACTGCTGACAGATCTGCGTGAAGAAACGAGGAGAACATTTCTGAAAGTATCAGTAAGCTGTTTCCTTGTTCTGCTGGATCTCTCAGCGGCTTTTGACACCATCAACCATAACATCCTTCTGGACCATCTAGAGGGGCTGGGATCTGGGGGCACTGTTATACAGTGGTTCCGCTCCTTCCTCCTGGGCTGTGTTCAGAAAGTGGTGGTGGGGGATGAGTGTTCAGACCCCTGGGCTCTCACTTGTGGGGTGCCTCAGGGTTCTGTCCTCTCCCCCATGCTTTTCAACATCTACATGCAGGCACTGGGAGCGATCATCAGGGGGGTTGGGTTGGGTGTTCATCAATATGCGGATGATACCCAGCTCTACCTCTCTTTCAAATCAGAACCAGTGAAGGCAGTGAAGGTCCTGTGTGAGTGTCAGGAGACGGTTGGAGGATGGATGGCAGCTAACAGATTGAGGTTGAATCCTGACAAGACAGAAGTACTGTTTTGTGGGGACAGGAGACAGGCAGGTGTGGAGGACTCCCTGGTCCTGAATGGGGTAACTGTGCCCCTGAAGGACCAGGTGCGCAGCCTGGGAGTCATTCTGGACTCACAGCTGTCCATGGAGGCGCAGGTCAATTCTGTGTCCAGGGCAGCTGTTTATCAGCTCCATCTGGTACACAGGCTGAGACCCTTCCTGCCTGCAGTCTGTCTCGCCAGAGTGGTGCATGCTCTAGTTATCTCTCGCTTAGACTACTGCAATGCGCTCTACATGGGGCTACCTTTGAAGGTGACCCGGAAACTGCAATTAATCCAGAATGCGGCAGCTAGACTGGTGACTGGGAGTGGTCGCCGGGACCACATAACACCGGTCCTGAGAGATCTGCATTGGCTCCCAGTACGTTTCCGAGCACAATTCAAAGTGCTGGTGCTGACCTTTCAAGCCCTAAACGGCCTCGGTCCAGAATACCTGAAGGAGCGTCTCCACCCCCATTGTTCTGCCCGGACACTGAGGTCTAGTGCCGAGGGCCTTCTGGCAGTTCCCTCCCTGCGAGAAGCCAAGTTACAGGGAACCAGGCAGAGGGCCTTCTCGGTAGTGGCAGCTGCCCTGTGGAACGCCCTCCCACCGGATGTCAAAGAGAAAAACAACTACCAGACTTTTAGAAGACATCTGAAGGCAGCCCTGGTTAATAGATTATTGTATTTTAATATTCTGTTGGAAGCCGCCCAGAGTGGCTGGGGAAACCCAGCCAGATGGGTGGGGTATAAATAAATTATTATTATTATTATTATTATTATTATTATTATTATTATTATTAGACACTTGGTCCATACGATTGACTCTACATGCTGTGGTTGTAATGTTGTAATTCTGGGTAATGTTAATGACCTACCAACACACTTGTCAGCACAGTGGAACCTTGGTTCTTGAACTTAATCCATTCCAGAAGTCCGTTCAACTCCTGAAACGTTTGAAAACCAAGGTGCTGCTTCCAATTGGCACAGATGCCCCAGAAACAATAGCTGACAACCACATCAGACCTTTGGCTTCCAAAAAAGTTCAAAAATTGGAACACATACTTCTGGGTTTTTGGCATTCGGGAACCGATTTGTTCGTCAACTAAGCCGTTCGAGAACCAAGGTTCCACTGTAATGTTTAATTGTGGATCATGCTAACCATTTACACACAGACACAACTTCCTGCCTTCAGTTGCCTTTGAAACAAGAACCCTCTGATGTGCTAATTTTCTTACATGATACTTTCATGTTGCACTGAATTATACAGGTAGAAGATGAATACTAAGAAACAATGAGCACATCTTAGAATGAGCAACCACTGTTGAAACGACTGGATTTGCATTAAAGTACCTGTACATTTTTGTTTCATTTCCATCCAAGAGCATTACCCTCTGTTCTTGTCTGGGAAATTAGTAGTTTAAATATGCCCTCTTCCAGAACCAACCTTCTACAAGGAACTCTGCAAATGTCCTGAAAACCTAGTCTATGCTCAAGCAGGTAACTAACTACTACAATAGGCTTCATTTTAAGCTTGTTTGTGTGTGTGTTCGTGTGTGTGTATGTGTTGCCTCCCCTTTCCCTTCATTTCCCCCCAATTCTCCAAATAAGTTTCCTTTTATATTTGGACATTTGGCTTCATTGGTTTCAAAAGGAATTTCTCATTCAGATCTTCCCCATGTGCTAAAACCACACAGCTAAGAGTTAAAGCTGCTCATTGCATTCTAATGTTATTTCAAAGGGACTTGCAAAGGTCTGCCTCATACGGGCTTTGGGAAAGGACATACAAAGATTCTTTGTTTGTTTTTTCTAGAGGTGTGCAAAAGAGAAGAGTACCAGGCAGTTGGGCTCAGAAATTTCAGAAACAGCTGAACAGCCTGGTTCAAGGTTGTCGGTAGAAGCTCACCCTGTCTGGTACAAGCCCATGGTAATACAATTGGGGAGGACTCTTATACAAAAAACAGGGAGTGGTCTGCCAGTAAGCCAAAGCCCTCTGCCTCAGATCCATGCCCCTACAAATGCATTTTCAAAGGGGGAAGAAAGCTACAAAGTGCCCTGTCATGAATACAATGCTTGCTTTGAGCACACCACAGTGAAACTTGAGGCATACATTTACAGCAGGGGTCAGACCATATGGTGGGCCGGACTATATTTTGAAAAAAATAATGAACGAATTCCTATGCCCCACAAATAACCCAGAGATGCATTTTAAATAAAAGGACACATTCTACTCATGTAAAAACATGCTGATTCCTGGACCTTCCGCGGGCTGGATTGAGAAAGTGATTGGGCCGCATCCAGCTCCCGGGCCTTAGGTTGCCTATCCCTGATTTACAGCATACTTCTCTCTTTCAAGAGCTTGACCCCAGTTTGTTGGCGAGGCCAGAAAAGAGGAAAGAAGCGAAGAGAGAGAAAGAGAGTTTGTGTGGCCTTACGCAACATATGCTTTCTTCGTTTTCTGAAGCCAGGTTCCTGCATGCAGCGGTTTCAAAGCGGAAGATCATTATTAGTCTGCTACGGGACAAAACCAGAAGTGGTTGCCTTTTGTCTTGTCTACCCGCTTTGTTCAGCAGTTGCCAAAACCTCATGCACATGGTAGGGGCTCAATGCTTGCCTAAGAAGTTTATTTTGTTTCTCCTTTTGCTGACTTCCTTGGTTGTGGCATGGATGGGACTTCTGCCTTTGTCTTCCTCTTTCATTTTATAAAAGCAACTACATGTGTGTGTGTGTGTGTGTGTGTGTGTGTGTGTGTATGTGTAGGTAGGTATGTAGATAGCTAGCTAGCTAGATAGATAGATCTAGATAGTTACATGGCACCCCGATCTCCACAGCTGTGTGACATCCCAGGGTGCCTGGGTCTTACCCATGGTTTGTGTTTCCTTTGGAAATGAGGCACAGTGCTGGTTTGGGTCGGTTGTTCATTTGGTCAGTGTCATTTGCCTCTTTCTTGAGGTGTAAAATTTTCCACTAGAGTCAGAAGTAGCCCATTTGTTATCATTAGAATTTTTTTCATGCTGGAGAGGTCCGTGCATATCAAGTGGAACTGGTCCTGAAGATAGCCGTTTCTCTCCTCTGTTTGAGTACATTTGGAAGTAACCTGTTGACTTTGAAAGTTTTTTCCAAGCTCAGAAGGTGGCCTCTGGGTCGTTATATCAGTTATGTTTGCCTTCTAGGATTTCTCAGCTAAGGCCAGTTCTTGAGCCAGGCTTGTTGGGTAGTTAATATTTTCGGAATCTTGTCGGAGCCCTTTAAGATCAGTTGACCAGTCCAGAACAGTGGAAGGAGGAGGAATGGCCTCATCTAGAATTAACTCATTCAGCTCCCTCTTACTCTCCTCCTTTTGGAGAAAATAATGTGTGATTTCGCCCTGTCTCCTTCAGCGAATCTGGCATGATTCCCAGATCTTTGCAGTTCTTTCTAGTAAGTACCATAATAATTATGAATATTTGTTGGCAGTTTGCAGAAATCAATTATCTCCAAATGTGGCAGCCTTGAATTTTTCAGTCCGGAGTCAGTGCCATCCAGCAGAAGGGAGTGTTTTAGAGACTCTCTGCAGCTGTCACCTGGGCTCGCTCGTCAACAGTTCTGATAATCAAGATGTTTCTCTTCCTAATTTATAACTAGTATCATGTATCTGGCTCGACCTTGCATTTGGCACTGCCTAGCAAAGTGCTCAGCCCAGCCCAGCTTCATGCAGCCTCAGAGTTTAGGGGAGTTAGAACAATAAAACAATGAGATAAAACAACAAATTAAAACAACAAAAGAAAGCACTAAAAGGAGTTAAGAAATAAAATGGAAGAGGGGATAAAAACAAATGCTAAGGGTCGGTTATAGAGCAGAAACTTGCCTTAGAGTTGGCCTTAGAGCTCAAAACCCTGCTTCAAGCATTCGGCAGCCATCTTCCTACCCAATGTGGTTTATTTACACACCTGAGCCTACTGTGAAGGGGTTCAAAGCATTGCACCCCCAATGCTCTCGCACTCCTTTCTGCAGCACCAAAGCAGTCTGCCCTCCTCGTGCTGTGACCTCCACCACTCCCGCTTGTCACTGAGAAGAGACGGAACAGGATTTTTCTTCACCCTACCAGGCAAACTGCAATCCTGCACATCTCCCTCCTGGACTTTTGTCTTACTTTACTAACTAAATCCAGGACTCAGGGAGGGGCTTCCCCCATTTGGCTGTATGACAGTTTTGTTAGGTTAATGGTTTTGGCCATCATCAGGCTTTCATCCCCTTCGGTGAGCTATTTTGAACAGAAGCTGTTTGGCCCAGTTTCACTCACCAAACATTGATTAATTCTAACTTTCATCGGACCAAGGAATTTAGGGTGTCTCGCATCGAACAAACCCATCTCTCTCTCTCTCTCTCTCTCTCACTCACGCGCGCGCGCACACACACACACACACACACTTGCTGACTTGCTCCTCTTTCTTTCTCTTCTCTTTTGGGCACAGCAGTGCAAAGTTTAATACTATTCTGAGCTGAGTCAGCTTAATGGCTGCTATTTATTTATTTGTACGGCTGTTACGTGGAAGCAGCTCAGGAAATCACTGTGTCCTTTAATTCGCAGGCTTGTGGCCTCTGGTCCTGCCAAAAGGAGAAGGGATGGAAGGAAGGCAAACGCTGCACCTTATCCCTCCGAGGTTTGGGCGATTTGCAGCACGGCCAGGAATTGGTTGACAGGGAGTTACTACAGCTCTGTGCTGTAGCTGCTGCCTTCCCTCTCTCTGTTTGTGCTGTGGCTACCATTTTGCGATCCTAGAGGTTCAAGGATAGCGTCCAGTTTTCCCTTCAATAAGATATGACTAGAAGAAATTGTCAGACACAAGTTAAGGAGATACCTGCTTTAAACAACCTAATGTTTTTTAGTTGTTCATATTTGCAGTGCCGGATTTACGTATAAGCTAAACAAGTTATAGCTTAGGGCCCCACTCTCTTGGGGTCCCCCCAAAAAAATTAAAGGGAAAAAAACCTGGATGTACATTTCCAAAATATAAGATAAAAAACAAATAAAATAAAACCTACATACAGCAACAGTGTTTTGTGTAGTGTAGGCTCCTATGATGTAAGTCAGGGGTCAGCAAACGTTTTCATCAGGGGGCCGGTCCACTGTCCCTCAAACCTTGTGGGGGGCTGAACTATATATTGAAAAATATATGGTAAATACCCTGCAAACCAGTCCCACAGCTGCCTCCGGACCTGGAGGAGGAACGCATAGGTAAAGGTAATTAGGTCCAGTCATTAGGTCCAGTCGTGGCCGACTCTGGGGTTGCAGCACTCATCTCGCTTTATTGGCCGAGGGAGCCAGTGTACAGCTTCCAGGTCATGTGGCCAGCATGACTAAGGCACTTCTGGCAAACCAGAGCAGTGCATGGAAACACTGTTTACCTTCCCGCCGGAGCGGTACCTATTTATCTACTTGCACTTTGACGTGCTTTCGAACTGCTAGGTTGGCAGGAACAGGGACCGAGCAACGGGAGCTCACCCCATCGCGGGGATTCAAACCGCCAACCTTCTGATCGGCAAGTCCTAGGCTCTGTGGTTTAACCCACAGCGCCACCCGCGTCCCTTGTAAACGCATAGTCCCGCACTAAAAAGTAAAGCAGGTGTTAGAAAAGTGTTGAATATATTTACAGCATGATAATATAAAGACGAAGGGACGCGGGTGGCGCTGTGGGTAAAACCTCAGTGCCTAGGACTTGCTGATCGCATGGTCGGCGGTTTGAATCCCCGCAGCGGGGTGAGCTCCCATCGTTCGGTCCCAGCTCCTGCCCACCAAGCAGTTCGAAAGCACCCTTAAGTGCAAGTAGATAAATAGGTACCGCTTTATAGCGGGAAGGTAAACGGCGTTTCCGTGTGCTGCGCTGGTGCTGGCTCGCCAGCTGCAGCTTCGTCACGCTGGCCACGTGACCCGGAAGTGTCTTCGGATGGCGCCGGCTCACAGCCTCTTGAGCGAGATGAGCACGCAACCCTAGAGTCGGACACGACTGGCCCATATAATATAAAGACGAAGGATTTATTGACTATTCTTTTAGTGGCTGCTCGGCTATCAGTAGCTCAAACCTTGAAGGCTTTACAAGGATTATCCATGGACAAATTTTATGCAGTATGCTGGCCAATTGTTTGGTTAGCATCTGCCTGTCTTGGGAGACAACGGAGATGTCTGCCATTTATCCAATATACAATATGAAACTATCTGCAGATACGGCTATCTTGAACAGTAAAGCTTTCACTATATTCTTTCCTGGTAATGACTCTCTATGATGGCTAAAACAAATTTTACAGGACACTATATCCTGCATAGTTTTTTGTTTGTTTGTTTTGAAATAATTTTTATTAAAGATTTTCTTGAATTACAAAAGAACGTGCAATGTCTCTTTTCTTATGCTGGATAGTTGAATAATTTGTATGGCTTAATAAGAATCCTTTATTTATTTCATAAAATATATACACCTCTTGAGTATAAAAACAACAACCTTCAAAGCAGTTTACTAAAGGATAAAACAATAAAAATGAGGAAGAATTACAACCATACTTCAAAACCTACAAAAGTTAAAATACTGAATTAAATTAAAATTACCTGAACTTTCTAAGCATTAATGCTAATGCACAATCAGATACCAGTTGGGGGGGGCATGCTATGTGTGTGTGCATATATATTTCTTTGTTGTTGTTGTTAAAGATTTTATTGATTTTCCATTTTCAAAACAAATATCCACTATCAATACTAAACATTAGCTTTTCACCCCCCCCCCCTTGACTTCCCTCAGCTTCCATTTCTGGTTTATTACATCAAATGATACGTTCTGCTGTTTATATGCAATACTATGTTATCACAGTGTTATATTCCTTGTTTTATGTAAATATAATTGTAAATGTTTATTTAAATCCTGCCAATGAGTCCAATTTTTTTTTTTTTTTGGTGTTTCTGCAAATATATTGTAATAGGTTCCCATTCTTTTTCAAAGTCCCTGTTGTCCTTTTCTCGCAGTTTGTCCGTTAACTTTGCTAACTCTGCGTAGTTCATCCATTTTTCTTGCCATTGTTCTTTAGATGGTACTTCTCCAGTCTTCCAGTTTTGTGCTATTAGAGTTCTTGCTGCTGTTGTAGCATACATAAATAATGTCCGTATTTCTTTTGGCAGCTCTTGTCCTAAAATATCTAACAAAAAGACTTCTGGTTTTTTAACAAATGTTATTTTAAACATTCTTTTCAGTTTGTTGTATATCATTTCCCAAAATATTTTGATAATCTTGCACTCCCACCACATATGATAAAATGTACCTTCCCCTTCTTTACACCTCCAACAGTTCTTTTGTTCTGTTTTATACATTTTTGCCAATTTTACTGGCATGATATACCATCTGTACATCATTTTCATGTAATTCTCCTTCAGCAATACACAGTTGGTAAATTTCAAATTCACTTTCCACAATCTTATCCAGTCCTCAAATACATATATATACATTTCTGGTTCTTAGTGGCAGAACATGAATATTGAAACCTATGGGATGTACAAAAGAACCCAGAGAACTGCCCCCAGAAGGGGGCAGCTAGAAGTAGCCTTTCCTGCTCCCTTTCCCCCCCTCTCAGCCCCCCTCAACTTGCAATTAATGGTTCCCAGAGATCCAGAGCCTCTGGCAAGGAGCAGAAGGGGAAGAGAGCAGAAAATTGGACAGAGGTACTTTTTGCTCCCTTCACAGGGGAAGCCCATGACGTTTTCCCCATGGGCGGATCTTTGGACCCAACCCTATTCGCTCACTCACATCTAGGTCAAATTGTAGGCTAGCATTCAGTATACAAAATATTCTTCAGGGCTGGCCTCTAGGGAGCAATCACAGAAGGATGGAGCCATCTTGGTCACTGGTGTTCTGCGTATGGTTGCTGGTTATGGTGACCTCTGGAACAGGAACTGGAGCTCTATCGCAAGGCGCACAGAAGAAAAAGAACGAGACACATCTGAGAGCCAAGCGAGAAAGCTTCTTTCTGAATTTTTCACCGGCAAAAGCATAGATGATGGGATTAAGGCAGC
The DNA here is from genome assembly GCF_964106645.2 of Podarcis pityusensis. Classification (NCBI taxonomy): domain Eukaryota; kingdom Metazoa; phylum Chordata; class Lepidosauria; order Squamata; family Lacertidae; genus Podarcis; species Podarcis pityusensis. The sequence continues at coordinate 49,960,086 of NC_138037.1, read as the reverse complement.
AGTGGCTGAAAGCCAGTGATTCGGTGATTTGCATGGTGTAATCTAAAAGCCTCCTTGAGCTGCAGCTCTGAAAGAAATCGGAGAGCCTCAATATCTGCAGAAAAAGTGATATGTGGTATGGAGTCCAGAACAGGAAGAACACAACCACCACTAATAAAATCAGCTTCATGGCTCTTCTTTTCCGGTGATTTTTGCAGGACATCAAGGTTTTGACGATCATCAGGTAGCAGAAACTCATGATGCACAGCGGGAGAAGGAAACCAATGACGTTATATTCTATGTAAGTGAAAATGGGCCAGATTTCCTCAAGGTGTTCTGGATACAGAGAAGTGCATTCTCTACCTATATTTCGGATGAACACGAAATGGGGAGCTGCAAACAAAATGGCCAGGGTCCAGACTGCAAGGCTAGTGAGAGATCCATGTCGGATTGTTCTGGCTTTCATGATGCAAGTTGCCCGGACGATAGCAAAGTATCGATCGATGCTTATGACAGTGATGAAAAACATCCCTCCGTACAAGCCCACAGAATAGAAAGAGGAAACGATCCGACACGGAATGTTCCCGAGTGTCCAACCTTTTACGATGTAAGAAGCCCAAAAGGGAAGAGAAATGACAAAAAGGAGGTCACAAATGGCCAAGTTCAGGAGAAATATGTCAGTGACGCTCTTTTGGCGCCCACCTTGCACGATGGTCAGAACCACCAGGCCGTTTCCAACCAGCCCTACGGTGAACACAAGGGCGTACAGTATTGGCAGAAAGGCTTTGCCCAATGCCTGGATGTCTGTTTTCTCGCACATTATGGCCTGCTCTTCATAGAGATACTCAGTGACCACTTCCAGATGGTCCTCAGCCATGATGAATACTTGCCTGAAAAAGGAAAAGGAGAAGAAGAGTTTGGATTTGATATCCCGCCTTTCACTCCCCTTCAGGAGTCTCAAAGCGGCTAACATTCTCCTTTCCCTTCCTCCCCCACAACAAACACTCTGTGAGGTGAGTGGGGCTGAGAGACTTCAAAGAAGTGTGACTGGCCCAAGGTCACCCAGCAGCTGCATGTGGAAGAGCGGAGACGCGAACCCGGTTCCCCAGATTAGGAGACTACCGCTCTTAACCACTACACCACACTGGCTCTCAGTGACCACTTCCAGATGGTCCTCAGCCATGATGAATACTTGCCTGAAAAAGGAAAAGGAGAAGCACAGTTAGCCGTGGAAGAGAGACATGGACTTCTCTCCCGTGGTGGCTGGTGTCCATTGGAATTGGCAGGGAGGCCAACAGTAAGTGGCACTAGAGCCAATGGAAGGCAGAGCTAACTAATTCTAGAGTTCATATAATCATAGAGTTGGAGGGCCCCCCGAGAGTCATCTAGTCCAACTCCCTGTCATGCAGGAATATGCAGGTGGTCTGTATGGGGATTGAATCTGTGACTTTGGTTTTACCAGCACCTAACCAACTAAGCTAACTGGAGAAGGCAGGCAAGTGTTGGTGGATCAGCCTCTGGTGCTCATTTCAAATGCAAAGCAGCTGTGAACCCGACATTAAAGTCCTACAGTTGTGTTAAATCACCTCTTCACATTTTAAGTAACATTTTTGTTTTTGTCATGTGGCCTGAATGACTAAGCCACTTCTGGTGAACCAGAGCAGTGCACGGAAACGCCATTTACCTTCCTGCCAGAGCAGTACCTATTTACGTGCTTTCGAACTGTTAGGTTGGCAGGAGCAGGGACCGAGCAATGGGAGCTCACCCCGTCGCGGGGATTCAAACCGCCGACCTTCTGATCGGCAAGTCCTAGGCTCTGTGGTTTAATCCACAGCGCCACCCGTGTCCCAGTTCCCTTAATTCTTTGGGCGAAACCCTGTGCATTAAATGTTGCCGCATGCCACCATTTTGAGGGTTTTTGTTTTTTAATGTCTGCATTATTGTTTACAGTTAACTTCCTTAAAATTTTGTGCTATTTCTAGATAGACCCAGATTACTGGAACATAAATTAACTGTGGAAGCACTTTCCCAAGTGCTAGTTGGGGAAATAACATGTGCCCCTTTTGTCCATGCAAAGTTGAGATTGCCTTTGAGGCTCGCAAGTCTTTTGCCAGAGAGCCACACTAAGGATTATGGAGCTCTGTGGCAGAACTTCTCTTTCCTTTTTCTACATCACAACCCCCGTGTCGGGGTACCAATTGGGCCTTGTGGTGGCAGCTCTTTACCAAGAGAAAAAAGAAGACATGGCAGATCAAATCATGGATGTCTTGTTATTTGACATATTCACAGGTATTAAAATGCTTGAGTTTGTTCAGTCTCCAGACTACCATATGTACATTTGTGCCATTTAAGTGGACTCCCAAGGTAACTATCATTTTCTCTGAAAAGGTAAAATTTGATTCTTTTCTATGATAGGTCACCCTGGATGGAATCTGTCAAAAGGCAATTCAAGCCAATTTTCCAGTAGACAGCAGAAACATTTTGAAATATACTCGTAGTCAAGAGTGGATTTCATGGTCTTTATTCAACTCATAGTGGTGAAGAGGAATGGCAGTTCCCCCAGAATGTCTGCTTTATATACATTACTTACACAATGGGCCCCACGTGATTGGCTAATTCCGGGATTCTCCTGTAGGCCAATCAGGTTGCGGATTCACTTCCACCTGGAGCTGGATTGGGTGGCTCCTGTGGACGAATCAAACTGTTGCATTCTGGATCCTATTGTTCTAGGACCAATCAGACTGCTGCATTCTGAATCCTATTGTCTAGGACCAATCAGACCGCTGCATTCTGAATCCTATTGTTCTAGGACCAATCAGACTGCTGCCTTTTGGATCCTATTCAACTCAGTACATAACACATTTCATCAGCCTAAAGTGGTATTTTAAATTTGTGCAGCATGACCAAGACTTGGCGAGGGTGTGTGTGTGTTCCTTTTGCAATCCCAGGGTGATATGGGGCTGCAGTCCTACACACACTGAATTTGAAATAAGGCCGTTTAAATCAGTAAAATGAACTTTGAGTAAACATTTACAGATGCTTGTCATTTTACAGTGGAAAAACCAAGTACAGCAGAACACTGGAAGCCAGTGAGACGAAGGAAACAATTGGAAAAACAATGTGCAAGTGGAACGAGGTTTAGTGAGAAACAGTTTTTGGATAAAGCTAGAAGCTGTTCAGTCTGGAGGCATCCTTAGATGTTACAAGAAGAGAGAAAAGCTTGTCTTGCGTTTCATATGATGCGCAGTTGCAGCCTCAGCTATCAGAAGCCTGGGAAACCTTTTGGTGCCCTCTGAGGTTCACTCATATTCACTGAAAAGCAGCTCCTCTGCCACAATACGGAAACTTCAGCAGTCACATTTTGATAGTTCCCACTCATAGTGTTAGTTTCAAGCCAGACCTGATAACCAGACATTAGGTCGCTGTAAGGTGGTGGTTCTCAAAGGGTGTGGCAGGCAAGGGTTGATGGCAAGGGTGGCAGGAAGATTCAAGAACAAGAAACAGGCAAACATTTCAGTGTTTTACACACACACACAAACACACACAGAGAGACAGAGAGACAGACAGACAGACACACACACAGAGAGAGAGAGAGAGAGAGAGAGAATATGGGTTGATAGCTTTTCAAAATACAGTGGTACCTCGGGTTACAGACACTTCAGGTTACAGATGCTTCAGTTTACAGACTCCACTAACCGAGAAATAGTACTTCGGGTTAAGAACTTTGCTTCAGGATGAGAACAGAAATTGCACGGCGGTGGCAGCGGGAGGCCCCATTAGCTAAAGTGGTGCTTCAGGTTAAGAACAGTTTCAGGTTAAGAACGGACCTTTGGAACGAATTAAGTTCTTAACCCGAGGTACCACTGTAGCTTTTTTGACAAATATGAAAGATCGGGAAAGGCTTCTTTGTGTTGTTGAGGAGATGAGAGTTTGTTTGTCTCAAATGAAACCAAATATAAATGAGATCACCCATGCCTCTCATTGAGTTTGTATACAGCCATTTATTATAATAATTTTATTATTTGTACCCCACCCATCTGACTGGGTTACCCCAGCCACTCTGGGCAGCTTCCAACATGTATAAAAACACAATAAAACATTAAACATTTTAAAAGCTTCCCTATTCAGGGCTGCACTTCAGATGTCTTCCAAAGCTTGTATCTCCTTGTCTCAGGAGTCACATAACTCCATACCCTCCAACATTTCTCTCATGAAAATAGGGATGTCCTAAGGAAAAGTGGGACATTCTGGGGTCAAATCAAAAATCGGAATGGCTTCTGTAAATCTGGGACTGTCCCTGGAGCACTTGGAAGGTCTGGACTTAAGGTACATATGTAAGAGGCTCATTCATCATTATATTTTGGGAATGATTTCTGTTCTTATGTAGTTGCATTGTTTCCTGGATGTCCCATACTATAAAGCAGTTATGTTCCATGTTATAAATCAAGCACTGCTAGAAATGGTTTCTTATCGCTTTCCAATGGATCTTTTCTCAATAGAAAACTTGGTGTGGTGTGAGCAAATTTTTATTCTGAAAGGGTGACCTGGGGAATTTTTTGTTTTGTTTTGTTTGAGAAGCACTGCTGTAACCTGTTAAGCCAGCCTTTCTCAACCTGTGGGTCCCCAGGTGTTGTTGAACTACAACGCCCATCACCCCTAGCTAGCAAGGCCAGAGCTCAGGGATGATGGGAGTTGTAGTCCAACAACATCTGGGGACCCACAGGTTGAGAACCACTGCCAGTTAATCCTTAGTTCCCCTCCCCGGCTACTCCCTTTGCACAGAAGCAGCCTGCTGCTATCTTATCTTGCTGGCCCAGGCAAGGATGGTTGCAGAAGCCCAGAGACAACAGGATGAGGCTTCCCACACAGATGGGGCAAGAAGACAGGTGGAAGTGGTAATGCGGCAAAAGGCCTGCGTCTGCTGACCTTTGTGGGAAGAAGATGCATATTGCGCTGAGCTCGCTTTCGTGGTGCTTCCGTCCCTCTCTCTTTCCACACAGCAAATGCCACCTCTGCCCCTCTCGTCCCCTCTTGCCCACATGGGACAGTCCATGTCTTCTTTTGTGTGCCCCCCACCTTCTCTCAGTATAAATTGGGGTGAGGAGGAAAAAGGAACACAGAGTATTGTAGGGTTGGATGCACAGGAAAACCACACCGTGTTGAAACACCCAAGACTTTGAAAAACATTTAATGGGAATTAAATGTTTCACCATACATTTGAAGCACCGTATTTTTCGCTCCATGAGACGCACCCGACCATAAGACGCACCTAGTTTTTAGAGGAGGGAAACAAGAAAAAAAATATTCTGAACGAAACAGTGGATGTATGATTTTTGTGGTTCATGCTGTGGCCACAGACATGTGATTTGACAGTGAGTTTGGGGTAGCCCATTGCAAAAATCCTGAGAATCCATGTGGATCCGTGCTTTGTAACCACGTTTTTGCGTCCTATTTTTTTTAAAAAAGCATGATCTGCTTTTTGCCCCTGGGCAATTCGGCTCCAGGGACCACGCATTCACTCCATAAGACGCACAGACATTTCCCCTTACTTTTTAGGAAGAAAAAAGTGTGTCTTATGGAGCGAAAAATACGGTACATTGAAAACACACGACTCTCTCTCAATGCCCCCACCCCACCCCAAAGAATCCTGGGAACTTGGAAAAGCACAGAGCTACTCTTCCCAGTACCCACTGTAACAAATGACAGTTCCAGGATTCCCTGGGGGAAGTCATGTGCTTTGAATGCACTTTAAATGCATGGTGTTTGCAAAAGCTCTTTGCAAAAGCCCTTTTCACATGTGTAGCCGATGCATGAAGGGCATAGCTGGGCCCTGCTGCTGACCCCACACCAAAGGTATGCACACTTTTGAGTCTCGCCTTGACCCCACGATGTCTGTTCCAAGAGAGGACCATCTGGAAGGAGAGACTATGCACATCAACTCCGCTCCCACATGCTCTTCTCAATGTGCGTGGGGTACGAGCATTTTGAGGGCAGGGGAGAATGGGCACTGCCCGGCTCTGCCCTCAATGTGTATAGCATATGTTGGGGTAAGGCCTTTGGGGTACGTAGCTAAGTCACAGAGCACAAGTTTGAGCCCCGGCATCTGCAGATAGGACTGAGGGAAAACCCTGGAGAGAGACTGCCAATGAGGGCTGCCATATTTCAAAAAGTAAAATTTCTGACACTGCCAACCACCAAAAATGTTGAAGGTATTTTTTAATAAACCTACCCAAACTGTTGAGCTTCATTTGGGAACAAACCCAAATTATTGGGTGATTTTAAGCTTTTGGAGCTGCTTTTTTCCAGCACATTGCCATACATCTGGGTTTTCCCTGACATTTTGCCGGTTCGGCAAAATTCCTTCCCGACACCATTTTTACACCCAAAAACCAGGACATGTCATGAATTTTTGTGACATAGCGCAAGCCTACAGAAGTGAAAGCTGGACCATAAAGAAGGCTGATTGCTGAAGAATTGATGCTTTTGAATTATGGTGCTGGAGGAGACTCTTGAGAGTCCCATGGACTGCAAGAAGATCAAACCTCTCCATTCTTAAGGAAATCAGCCCTGAGTGCTCACTGGAAGGACAGATCCTGAAGCTGAGGCTCCAATACTTTGGCCACCTCATGAGAAGAGAAGACTCCCTGGAAAAGACCCTGATGTTGGGAAAGATGGAGGGCACAAGGAGAAGGGGATGACAGAGGACGAGGACGAGATGGTTGGACAGTGTTCTCGAAGCTACCAGCATCAGTTTGACCAAAGTGCGGGAGGCAGTGGAAGACAGGAGTGCCTGGCGTGCTCTGGTCCATGGGGTCACGAAGAGTCAGACACGACTAAACGACTAAACAGCAACAACAGGGCAAGCCTACTGCCAACCAGTGTAGATAAGACTGAACTTGGGCCTGTAAGGCAGCTTACTATGGGTAGAGATCCTATAGATCAGGTCAACATGGGAACCTGCAGATGTTGTTGGGCTCCCGTCAGATCCAACCATCAGGTTCGGGGGTGATGGGAACTCTGGTCTAAAAACAGCAAGGCTACACCTTCTCTAGATTCAGAGAGAAGGCTTCCTTCTTCACCTCCAAGTCAGTCCTTTTATCAGCCTTTTGAGGACAGGGAACCGTGTCACAGCAATCATGCTTTCCTCACGTCACCTATTAAATGCACAGCTAAGCTAAAGACCATCTCTCTGACTACAATGGCTGCTGGATCTTTCTTGACAGTAAAAAAAAGGGGCTGGAGGCCCTTTGATGGAGCTGATAGATTGCCAGCAACAGCTTGATAATGGCTGATGTTTGGAAGAGTCAATTGTTACGAGAGATTGAAAGCTTCACTTCCCGTGGTGGGCTCATTTATCGGTTTTTATTAAAATAAGTGATACAAAAAGTGGAAGAGCATGCAAACGCCACAAGCCACAGTACAATATCCTGTCTCTTTCAAGCTACCTTCGGTTCTCAAAAAGGTACACCCCCATCTCCAGCCTGTCACAAGCATCTACTGTTAAATAGTTATTCGGAGCCAGTCATTATCATATATGATCTAGCTGAGATTCCTGCATTGCAGTTGGTTGGACCGGATGAGCCTTGGCATTCCTTCCCAAGTCTGCAATTCTATGATTATTTCATTGGCCTGCATCTAAGGATGCTTCCAGATGGGACTTAATGCTGAAGACAGATTGCTGGGATTTCGCAAATGGGTAATGCGCAAGAAAAGACAAGAGAAAACCTGTCCCAAGTGGTGTTTATAGGAAGGCCGTAACACTAAACAATTATCAGCCACAGCTAAGGAACTATGATTACCTGGTTATACCTTAACACCAAGAGAATGTAATACAGTGGTACCTCTGGTTACGTACTTAATTCGTTCCACAGGTCTGTTCTTAACCTGAAACTGTTCTTAACCTGAAGCACCACTTTAGCTAATGGGGCCTCCCGCTGCTGCTGCGCCGCCGCCGTGCGATTTCTGTTCTCATCCTTAAGCAAAGTTCTTAACCCAAGGTACTATTTCTGGGTTAGCGGAGTCTGTAACCTGAAGCGTATGTAACCTGAACCGTATGTAACCCGAGGCACCACTGTACTAAGATAAATTGTCATGTTAAAGATGATCTGTAGATGGTTCTGATCCATAGGTGGTATCTGAGACCACGGAAAAAGGACAGGGTTTATAGGGTTGATAATTTTGGTGGGCAAAGGTGTGCTGTGATCAACATGGACTTTTACATTGCCCCAAATTTTAGAACAATTGAGATTTTGTAATCAAGGTAATGCATGGAATTCCAGTTTGTAGGGCTGCCATCTGCTGCCCACTTGCCTGGGAGGGAGTCCCACTGAACTCAGTTGGAATTACTTCCGAGCAGACATGCACAGGATCACATTGCTAGAAGAGATTTGCTGAATTTTGCTGAATTTGATTCATATGATTTCCGATTAGGACGATGAAGAATCTCCTAATGGCTGCAAAAATTTGAGTCCCAGGAAGTGATTGTTAAACACTGTTTCCATACAGAAAAAGTTCTTGGAAGAAGCCTAGCAAACTACAGAAATAGGAACACTGCCCTATACAGTGGTACCTCGGGTTAAGTACTTAAATACGTTCCGGAGGTCTGTTCTTAACCTGAAACTGTTCTTAACCTGAAGCACCACTTTAGCTAATGGGGCCTCCAGCTGCTGCCGCGCCACAGGAGCACGATTTCTGTTCTCATCCTGAAGCAAAGTTCTTAACCCGAGGTACTATTTCTGGGTTAGCAGAGTCTGTAACCTGAAGCGTATGTAACCTGAGGTACCACTGTATTAGAGATGCTTTAGAAAAGGAGATATCCAATGACCAATGTCAGTCAAACCCACATAGAACCACTAAAATCAGAATACTAGTTAAGTCCATTGATTTGAATTGGTCTGCTCTTAGCATGACTAATGGTGGCTTATCACCCCAGAGTTGTAGCTGTAATAATATAGTTTAGCGTACAACCACAGGTTGTAAAACAGATTATCTTCCACACCTGAACCCTGCAAAAATCAGAATACAACTCCCTTCACATCAGCTGGGATTCCACTCTTCTTGAATTTTTCAGTGCAAATCATTCTTGATTCTAGAGACTTTGGGCAAGATAAAGGAGGTTTGAAAAGCATTCTTTCCAATGCTTTTAGGGTATTCAAATATTCAGAACCGTGAAGTATTCACAACCGTGCCAAAGCATGTTTAAGTGTCAAATGACACATTGTGCTAATTGCATAAAAACAATTACTGTGTGCAGTTTTTTAAAATGTCTACAACCACCACAGGGTGGGTTGGGCAGGATTAGAACCACCACCATCCCACAGTCCCAACAACAATCTCTCCCTGGAGAGGCTATTAGCCTCAGGAAAGAGGATTCCACTGGCGACAATGGAAAGGTAAGCATAATCTTAATTGTGCAACCTTCTACATGCCTAATCATAAGTAAATATAATAATATAAAGTTGAGGTCTTTTTCAGTATTTTAACTTTTGCATGCTTTAAAGTATGGCTGTAGATTTGTCTCGATTTTATTATCTTTCTGCAAACTTTGAGGTGTTTTTTTCTCTTCTTCTTCTTGTCAGTTAAAGAAGCTAATGGATTTTGTACACGGCATTGGCTTGTTAATGAAATATCTGTTTTAAATTGCTACATTGATTCATGCTGAAGACAACACATGGTGTCAGAAGTGAAATACATTGTGTGGAGGTACTATCTCTCTCACATGGGGCAACTGAAGAATGGAGGGGGGAGAATTCAGTGAGTAGGGAAAGACACGGACAGGAAAATTGTAGCAATAAACAATAACATTATTATTATTATTATTATTATTATTATTATTATTATATATTTAGTTATTTATACCCAACCTTTTCCGTATCAGAGACTCAAGATGCCTTACAGATAAAATAAGAATAGCTAAAAACATAGGAAGAGGTGTTAGTAAAGCAGGAATGGATAGAAATTGAGAGAGAGGAAAGCAGCAGTTTTAAACAAAGGTTTGATTGTTTTTGAAATGGTGTCTTAGGTTGGTTCACATTTGTGTGAACTGAATCAAATTTCTCCCGATTCCAAAATCTGATACATGCTTACCTAAGCTGAGAGTAAGTCCAGTTGAGCTCTTGGGGCTAACTTTTGAGCAGGCATACACAGGATTCTGCTGTTAATATAATTTTTTTAAAAAACAAACATGATTTCAAGGTTTAGCCTTGGAAGGACTTCTACTGCAGCTCCTTCCCCACTAACAGCAGTGGATATTTCCATGCCGCAGACTGGAAGTGATGTTTCAACTCCACTATTTTGGCACTGTTGAAATCTCTCTGGCAAACAATCTGATTTTCTGATTGCTTGTACAATGAGACAACCCCCTCCGCTTTGAAGATTAAAATGGAATATATATATATATATATAGTTTATTTTTTAATAAACAAAACAAAGAAAATATGTTTCACGCTGCAGCCAAATCTCGCATATGATGAATCTAACACATCCTTAATCAGTTGTCGGCCTTCATATTTACTTTCGTAGCTGTTGGCTGAGGAGATCAAAATTACACGAGCTAATATTGTGAACTAGAATGGCCAGGTAAAAAGGACATTGGCTCTTGCACCTTTAATAGTAGTTTGTCATGCAAAGTAGCCTATTGAAATGCCCTCTCCTATACAACTATTAAAGGTGCAGGAGTGCTATGGACCTTCGGATATTATATGGTGCTTCTTGTTCTTACCTTAATAGGCTCTGTCTTGCTTTGAATGAAAATGTGCTCAAATCTGATCAGGGTGATTGCTCCCTCTTCTGCCTTAGACTGATGCAGCCAGAGCATAGACTGCAGATGCTGCAACTGTTTCCTCAATTGCAACCCAGCTCTGCAAGGGAAATGAACTGCTTCTTCCGAGAAGATCTTGCATAGGCTGACCAGGACTGCATGCATGTTTAACTGGGCTCTTGCTGGGCTGGGGAAAAAAAATATGGGGTGGGATTATGACATGAGCATCCACCAGATTCTGAGATGAATGAATCATGTGACATAAAGAGTGTCCCCTGGAAAGTTAATTTCCCCAGAGTGCCATGGACTTGACTCCCAACAATAATTTCTCATTTGTTTTGTTTTGTAACGTTTATGTCATATGTTGTGTTGCAAGCATGCCTCTGCTCCACTCTGAAAGGAAGGACAGGGTATAAAAACTTTTAAATAAATAAATGTCGTTTTAGATAGATAGATACAGTGGGTTTCCCCCCCTAAAAAATGTTCAGGGGTACTCTCATTTTGACTCAAGAAAATTACCATTTTATTGTTCAAATTGAGGGAAATAAATACAGTAAACGGACAAAAGTACAAAGAACATGCATTGCCTCATATTACACAGCTGACAGCTGACAGTAACTTCCACATTGGCATGAGGTTGTGTGCACTAACGTCTTCCCGATAATGGCTTGCGGTTGGTGTCTGTCGCCAGCCCGCTAATGCAGATGTCATAAGAGAAACCATGATCAGAAAGGGGAATTAAAGAATGACACTGTCTATATTCGTATCTGCTTTATATTCCGTATTGAGTAAGTATATGTATGCTATCAGAGAATGTCGTTTTCTGAGAAATAATGTACCTTTGACTTCAAGAATGAATCTTTTTACTTGTACCTCTTCATTTCTATCTTTTTAAAGAATGTATCTTTAAGAATGACTTCAAGAATGTATCTTTAAGAAAGTACTTTTTTACTTGTATTTTAAAGAATGTATCTTTTAGAACATGGGTAGGCAAACTATGGCCCGGGGGCCAGATCCAGCCCAATCACCTTCTTAAGCCAGGCCACAGACGGTCCGGGAATCAGCATGTTTTTACAGGAGTAGAATGTGTGCTTTTATTTAAAATGCATCTCCGGGTTATTTGTGGGGCACAGGAATTCGTTCATTTTTCTCTCTCTTCAAAATATAGTCCGGCCCCCCCACAAGGTCTGAGGGACAGTGGACTGGCCCCCTGCTGAAAAAGTTTGCTGACTCCTGTTTTAGAATGCATCTTTTTACTTGTATTTCTTTACCTTGTATCGCTCCTTAAAATGTAACTAAAGAACGTAACTCTTGTCTTTGTATCGCTGTATAGTTTAATGCCCTCATATCCTGTATTCCCTGTTTTATGCCTTTGTATTACTACATTAGTGTATAACCAATCTGTGAATATTATTGTCTGCTACTCACAAACTGTCAAACTCACAAACTGTCAAACCTTGTAGCACCACAGCGCCACCTACTGAGTCTACAAATGAACCCAAGAATACACACAAAATGCAAACATAAACCAAGTTTAATTAATAAAAGTATGCAGAACAGAACTTCACAGCACCACTGATAACCATTTCCCAAAAATCCAGTCAATCATGTAATCTGCATGCTGATCACCTCAGAACCTCCAGTATTCTTTCCTGTAAATAAAGGAAAAACAGAACTATTAGCCAAGATCCGCTGAAAAGGAAAAACAGCTCAACACCTTTTGCTCCCAATCTCAAACAAAGGACATCTCCATTAGCACCACTCAAGATCTTACAACTGGGGTCAGCAAACGTTTTCAGCAGGGGGCTGGTCCACTGTCCCTCATACCTTGTGGGGGGCTGGACTATATTTTTTTTTTGGGGGGGGGATGAGCGAATTCCTATGCCCCACAAATAACCCAGAGATGCATTTTAAATAGCAGCACACATTCTACTCATGTAAAAACTCGCTGATTCCCGGACCGTCCGTGGGCCGGATTTAGAAGGTGATTGGGCCAGATCCGGCCCCTGGGCCATAGTTTGCCTACCCATGTTCTAAAAGATACATTCTTTAAAATACAAAGATACATTCTTTAAAATACTTTCTTAAAGATACATTCTTGAAGGCAGACAGCAGGCTACAGCTTGCAGTTTATTTATTCTTTTATTTCATACCATTTATATTTAGGCGACCACCCATGAACACGTGTTCAATATGTGTGCAACTGTGGACAGGCACATAACTCAGAAGTGACTGATAAATGTCAAAAACGTCACCCAGAGGGGCAGAGCGGGGTGGGGGCAGAACAGAGGGTTGGGGGGGCTTTCCCAACGGTGTTTCAAAGACACACTATTTCATTGATGCACGTGGTGCCTCAAAATGTAACGTTAATGGCGGGTTGCCTGTACTGCTTAATTTTTAAATCCACGTCTTTGTGCTTTGCAAAAAAACACACACAAAAGAATAAAATTATCAGTAAAAGCAGTTTAAAACAACTATTTAATTAAAAGAAATAAGAATTAAGGATCAACCAAAAACAGATTTAAAAACACACAGCAACATTATGGAAGAGGGCAACCAAGGGCAACCAAGATGATCAAGGGTCAGGGTCTGGAAACCAAGCCTTATGAGGAATGGTTGAAGAAGTTGGGTATGTTTAGCCTAGTTAAAGCTATGGTTTTCCCAGTAGTGATGTATGGAAGTGAGAGCTGGACCATAAAGAAGGCTGATCGCCGAAGAATTGATGCTTTTGAATTATGGTGCTGGAGGAGACTCTTGAGAGTCCCGTGGACTGCAAGAAGATCAAACCTCTCTATTCTGAAGGAAATAAGCCCTGAGTGCTCACTGGAAGGACAGATCCTGAAGCTGAGGCTCCAATACTTTGGCCACCTCATGAGAAGAGAAGACTCCCTGGAAAAGACCCTGATGTTGGGAAAGATGGAGGGCACAAGGAGAAGGGGATGACAGAGGACGAGATGGTTGGACAGTGTTCTCGAAGCTACCAGCATGAGTTTGACCAAACTGCGGGAGGCAGTGGAAGACAGGAGTGCCTGGCGTGCTCTGGTTCATGGGGTCACGAAGAGTAGGACACGACTAAACAACAACAAGCCTGGGAAAGAGGCTAAACTCGTGTGTAGCCTGGGGATTTCTTTTCAGTACCAGAATTAGGCTCCAAGTTCTTTCCCAAATCCAATTGTTTTTCCTAAGCTTTTATAATGTGCTTTCATCTATGAAAACTAGCTGAAATTCAACCTATGGAGATGCGTGACTCTACATTTTTCCCTAGCTCCGCGGTAATGAGCTAACCGCCCGCCTTCCTTTCTGTAACAGGGCTCTTTCGTCATCTCCAAGCGACGTGCTTGGGATGATGGGAGTTGCAGTCTGACAAGATCTGGCGACCCAAACCGTTTCATAGCATACAGTATATCGAAGCAGAATTGACAGAGAGGAGCTGAAAACGGCCAAGATCCTTAGCAATTTTTAGGTTTAATTCCAGATCTTAGTAATTTTTAAGTTTAATTCCTGGATCCTCAATCATTTTTAGGTTTAATTCCAGATCTTAGTAATTTTTAAGTTTAATTCCTGGATCCTCAATCATTTTTAGGTTTAATTCTAGGATCCTTAATAAAGTTTAGGTTCAATTCCTAGATCCTTAAGTAATCTTTAGGTTCAATTCCATCAGCATCTGCCGTTAGAGTCTTAAATGAACCACCTGCCATTTTCCAGGCAAACGCGAAGCAGGAAACAAGGTGGAACTCTTCAGTGGTAAGAAAACTAGGCAGGTTCCTAAGATCGGGCTGCTCATCATAGGTATTTAAAACACCGTTATAAATTCCCCACCAAGCCTCGGCTGTGCTGCAAAGGGATTAAAACCCCAAATACATTTTGTCTGCGGAGTTGCGGTGATCATGGAAACCAGCTTGGTACCTAGAAATAGAATTTATTTATATAAAGCACGTGTCAAGAAAATAAACACCACCTAATACTTTTATTGGGGAGATTACATATAAAAATAAGTATAATCTGTGCAATTATTATGATTTTTAAAAGGGTGCAGAAATACATTTAGAATTAAGAGAAAATGTGGTTATGTATGTATGTGTTTATGTATGCACTCATCAGCCTGGGGATTTGTTTCCAGTGCCAAAAGCGGGCTCCCACAAAAGGGTGGGCTCGGTGACCCTCGGGATCCTGTCCAATTCTGCAGTTCCGATTCTAGGATTCTATAAAGTGAGTTTAAAAAAGGCACCGGCGCGCTGCTGGCTGCAAACCCTGCTTCCTTCACCCTTTTTCATTTCATTTCATTTCTCTTTTCTTTTTTGCAGGGGGGCTGCCGGTTGCAAACCCTCCTTCCTCTGCTTCGAGGTTGGGCGCCCGTGTGCCAGGCGACGCTTTAGCCGCTTGTCCTGCGCGCGGGGTTGGACTAGATGACCCCGGGAGTTCCCCCTTCCAAGCCTCCGCCACGCTCTCCCCGCTCTTTGGCGCGCGGTCCTTTGGCCTCGGGGGCGGGGCGTCGGGCGAAGCCCCGCCTCCCCTTCACGTGGCCAGGCTCCTCCCCTCGCCTCGGATTGGTCGGGCGTCGGAGGCGTCGGCGCGGCTGGGGCCCGGCGGCGAGCTGCGTGGGATGCCCTCGGCTGCGGGACCCGAGGCGGAGCTGAGGAGAAGTTGGCCGGGGGCCCGAGAGGCCATGGCGGTCAGTGGGGGGCGGGGGCACCCCTTACTCAAACGGGGGGAGGGCTGGGCTGGGCTAGCCGGCATCCCACCCCCCGCAGTAAGGCGGCCCGGCGCCTCTGCCAGGTGGTGGCTTGGCTTGCTCCCGAGTAAGCACGGGCAGAGTGGCAGCCCCTCTGGGTGGGAGGGGGCCCGCTTCTGGTCTCTGGGTGGGTGGGTGGGACTCAGGACAAGAGCCCTTCTTCACTGTTATTTATTAAACTTGTATACCTGAAGAGGGGTTGGAGGGGGGTGTATGGGGGTGGGGGACTGCTTCTGGTCTCTGGCTGGTGGGAGGTGGGACTCGGAACAGGAGCCTTTCTTCACTTATTTATTAAACTTGTAAACCTGGGGGTGTAGGAGGGTAGGGGGTATAGGGGCGTGGGGTAGGGGTTCGTTGAGGGTGGCGTGTATGGGGTGGTGGGTGACCGCTTCTGGTCTCTAGCTGGCTGGCTGGGATTCTGGAGTGCAGCCTTTCTTCATTTTTTTAATTATTGAATTTGTATACCGCCCCTCGGTTTAAAGATCTTGAGGCGGTCCACGAAGTAGAGAACGAAACCAATAATAATAATAATAATAAGTTTATTTATACCCCGCCGTCCCCAGCCAAGACTGGGCTCAGGGCGGCTAACACCAAATATAAAAACAATTGATTGAAATACAGCTTAAAAACAAGGTTAAAATACTGTACAACATTAAAACATTAAAATTAAAATACAGAAGAGAACCACCAAGTTGGGAATTTGCAGCCTCGTGTTGTGCGTTGAGGAAAGGGCATGGAAAAGGAGGTGCTAGGCAAGCGCATGGAGGTCACAGGCTTTCCGTGGCTCCTCTTGGTAGAGTTGGAAGGGACCCCCAAGGGTCATCCAGCCCAACCCCCTTGTAAGGCGGGGATCTTTTGCTAGCCGGCATCCCACCCCCCGCAGTAAGGCGGCCCGGCGCCTCTACCAGGTGGTGGTTTGGCTTGCTCCCGCATAAGCACGGGCAGAGTTGCAGGCCCTCACAGCTTGGGTGGGAGGGGGCCCGCTTCTGGTCTCTGGGTGGGTGGGTGGGACTCAGGACAAGAGCCCTTCTTCACTGTTATTTATTAAACTTGTATACCTGAGGAGGGGTTGGAGGGGGGTGTATGGGGGTGGGGGACTGCTTCTGGTCTCTGGCTGGTGGGAGGTGGGACTCGGGACAGGAGCCTTTCTTCACTGTTATTTATAAAACTTGTAAACCCGGGGATATAGGAGGGTAGCGTGTATAGGGGGTGGGGTAGGGGTTGGAAGGGGTTGGGGTGTATGGGGTGGTGTTAGGGTTAGGGGACCGCTTCTGGTCTCTGGCTGAGGGGAGCGGGGAGTTGGGACAGGAGCCTTTCTCCATTGTTATTTATTAAACCACATAACACCGGTCTTGAAAGACCCACACTGGCTCCCAGTACGTTTCCGAGCACAATTCAAAGTGTTGGTGCTGACCTTTAAAGCCCTAAATGGCCTCGGCCCAGTATACCTGAAGGAGTGTCTCCACCCCCATCTTTCAGCCTGGACACTGAGGTCCGGTGAGGGCCTTCTGGCAGTTCCCTCGCTGTGAGAAGCCAAGTTACAGGGAACCAGGCAGAGGGCCTTCTCGGTAGTGGCACCCGCCTTGTGGAACGCCCTCCCACCAGATGTCAAAGAGATAAACAACTACCAGACTTTTAGAAGACATCTGAAGGCAGCCCTGTTTAGGGAAGCTTTTAATGTTTAATAGACTGTTGTATTTTGATATTCTTTTGGAAGCCGCCCAGAGTGGCTGGGGAAACCCTTAAGACACGAGGAACAACTTTCTGGTAGTATTAGCAGTTTGACAGTGGAAAAGATAGCTTTGGAATGTTGTAGACACTTTTTCGGTGAGACTGATAAGTATTGGCATGAGGGATGCTGTAGCTGTGGATTTTCTGCACTGACGGGGTTGGGCTAGGTTGCCTTTGAGGTCCCTTAAAGGTAAAGGTAAAGGGACCCCTGACCATTAGGTCCAGTCGTGACCGACTTTGGGGTTGCGGTGCTCATCTCGCTTTATTGGCCGAGGGAGCCGGCGTACAGCTTCTGGATCAAGTGGCCAGCATGACTAAGCCGCTTCTGGCGAACCAGAGCAGCACACGGAAACGCTGTTTACCTTCCCGCTGGAGCAGTACCTATTTATCTACTTGCACTTTGATGTGCTTCCGAACTGCTAGGTTGGCAGGAGCAGGGACTGAGCAAAGGGAGCTCACCCCGTTGTAGGGATTCGAACCGCCGACCTTCTGATCGGCAAGTCCTAGGCTCTGTGGTTTAACCCACAGCACCACCCCCATCCCCATTGAGCCCCTTTGAGGTCAATTGACCTGCATTGAGGTCCCTTACATTTCTATAACTAGTTGAAATCATGCACAGTTGTCACAAGACTTCCAACGGGCTTAAACATGTGAGAGGCATTGCAGGACATTGGCGTTAAATTGCAACTTGTTGAGCATTTTGACCGATACCATTTATGAAAGCAAATCCTGAATTGAGCATTAAAAATATATATTATGTCTTTGCTGGCGATAATATGTCCCATTTAAAGGCTTTTTCTTTTAACATTGCACTGTTTTCCTTTGAAGATGCACCCTGTGGTGAAAGCCTTTGTTTGTGGCTCCATCAGTGGGACCTGCTCTACCCTGCTATTCCAGCCTCTAGACCTGCTTAAAACCCGCCTGCAGACCCTACAGCCATCTGTCAATGGGTAAGCATTTGATATTTCAAGAAGAGACGCTCACGCCCTTGGTGTTAGAGGTTTGGAATAGAGACAGAATGAGAACAGAAGAGGGTGAAAAGTGTTTGGCAAATGAAGTAGGAAAGGTCTTCCAAAAGGTGTTGCAAGACCATGAGGGGAAAGAGCATATTTCAGCCTCAGTTTTTAATCTAATAAATGCATTTATATGGTGGTCTCAGTCAGTAGATAGCCAGGATGATTAATAATTAGTAATTATGATTATGGGCTGTGACTTTGCAATCACCCTGGCTTACAATGAGGTTTCCACACTTAAAAAATCATCCTGATTGTATGTCTGAGCCAGTCATGTTTTGAGTGACTGATCTAGCTAGAACTATCTTAAAAAACATGGATCATTTTTACTGGAAGCCCCGAAAAGCCATTCCCACTGAAACAGCAAGTACTCTAGATACCATGAACTGAAATGTAAGCACATGCCAAAGTAGCGTATTGGCCTTTTCATGTAGTGTTGCCATAAACTAATATGTTAGTGGTCAATAGAGAAGAATGGCAGGATTCAAACCTCTTTGTGTATTACATGAACATCGAATAACTTGTTCAGAGAAGCAGGAATAACTTGGTATACCTGCTCATCTCTGGAGGGCTTTGGCCAACGGAAGGAGGAAAGGATTATTTTGCAATGTGTTTCCTATCAACAGACTGTTGTGATTATGTGTGCCTGTTTTTAACCTCCGATTTGGTTTTCCTTGCAGATCAGGCCGTGTTGGCATGGTAACTCTATTCTTTAAGGTGGTTCGCACAGAAAGTATACTGGGGCTGTGGAAGGGTGTTTCTCCGGTAAGTTGCCTAAATAAAACAGTGTTTTTCTTTTCTTTTGGATTCATTGGAGTTAACCTCATTTGTCTCCTTGTGAGATGAACACCCTATTAACAGAAATAAATGAACGTGACTAACTTAGTTCCATTAATCTCCATGGTTCTGCTCAGAGTAGGTCTAAGATTGTAGAAAATGTAGCCTCGTGTTTATGGTGTCTTGAATTGTGAGCCAGCCACGTAGCTTGAAAAGAGATGCCGTATTTTTCGCCCCATAAGACGCACCTAGTTTTTAGAGGAGGAAAGGGGGAAAGCCCCGGTTTTTTTGAGGATCAGCACAAAGTTGCGCAGCTTCTTTTGCAAAGGGGAAAAGCCCCCTTTATTGAGGATCAGCTCAAAGTTGTTGAGCTTACTTTGCAAAGGAAAAAAATCCTGTTTTTATGGGGTTCAACTCACAGTTTTGCAGCTTCTTTAGGAAAGGAAAGGGAGCCGTTTCTACAGTTTCCAGGCAGATAAACTAATCAGCCAGTCACATGTCACTGGGGAAACAGCCTCCGTCTGCAGCACATTCAACAATGGAGGCCTGGGCAAGGAGGCGGGGCCGGAAAGGGAGCCAGCGATCGACCACACATTTGCTCCATAAGACGCACAGACATTTCCCCTTACTTTTTAGGAGGAAAAGGTGCATCTTCTGGAGTGAAAAATACGGTAAATATGCAATAGAATTTCCGTTGTGGTCTTACCACTAAATATTTTCTCTCTCCCCACTGTTGCCCTTTCATCTCTTCACAGTCCTTTGCAAGATGCATCCCAGGAGTAGGGATTTACTTCAGCACCTTATATATGATAAAACAGCATTTTCTGCTGGATCGTTCTCCTACAGCCCTGGAGTCTGTTTTGCTGGGTGGAACCTCGCGTACTGTAGCTGTGGTATGCATGTTGCCTATCACTGTAGTGAAAACACGGTATGAGGTGAGTTTTGTAACCTTTTTTTTTTTTTTAAAATGGCTGTACTAGTCCCTCAACCGGTCCATATAGGTCAGTTCCTGCCCTTCAACTATACAGCCCGAGGACACTTTCGTTGTTAGGTGTTAAATTTCACTTTTGTGTTTGGTTTGCAGTGTGGAAGGTACGGCTATGAAAGCATTTATGGAGCCCTGAGGAGCATCTATCGGTCAGAAAGTGTCCAGGGCTTGTTTAGCGGTCTGACTGCAACACTCCTGCGTGATGCGCCCTTTTCTGGCATTTACTTGATGTTCTACACACAAACCAAAAAGATAGCACCATATGGTAAGGGTGGTTGTAATGTTGTCCTCACAGCTTCCTGTTCCCGGAATTTAAATTGCAGGGTTTAGATAAGGTACATCAGGCTTTTCCAACAGGATCAGGATGAGCCATTGAAGTATTTATTCACCTGGTTGGCCAGAGAATGAGCTGCGTGACTGAATGGTGGGTTGACAGGCCACATTTCATTATTTGTAGCAATGTAATTTTGCTTGGAGAATATTTGCTATGCACCAGTCATTGTTGGTGTACATAACTGCAGATTGTTACACTCGAGAGAGTTGGCAGAGTTTTGGAGACGTGTCATCTTCTTGTCACCTGATAATTGGTGAAGAATATTTCTATGCACGATTGTTTCTGTGATTGAAATTTTGTCGTGGTGGATGCTGCTTCTAAAACACTCCTTTTAAACATAGTCCTTTGCCTATAGTCTATTCTGTGCCTGGTCTCTTTGCAACCCTGTCTTAAGCATGTTTACTTAAAAGAAAAATAAGTCTGTTGCATAATAGAATTGCCGCCTTACTCTGCAGGGGGGAAACACCATGATGTAATCTGCTGAGTAATCTGTTTAGTCAGCTACCTAGCTGTGCCAGATTAGCACTGAACACTGTAAGGTCCAGGAAGTTACAGCAGAGCACATTTCTGAGTCAGCAATGGGATGATGCCACAATGAAGTTGAATGCCATTGAAGCTGGCTTGGCAGACACCTTTTACTTTATTTACTTGTATGTCTTAATAGGACTGTGACAAACTCTCAACACTGGTTAGTACTTGTTCGAAATGTCGGAGCCACTTTGAAAGTATGCTGCAGGGAAATCAAACTAGAAAGTCATAAGGATGGTAGTCAGCTACATTTAGTGAACAGGACTATGTTAGGTTCATTTATTTCAGTGGGTTTGCTTTGAGCAAAAACTTGCTCAGAATAGAGCAAGGCACGTGGCAAAGTGTGGGAGGAATAGGCAAATTTGGGTAAGGGGACTGGCTAGTTTTGGGATAATTTTAAAGATACGATAAGGAAGATGGAGCAAGCAGCTCTGTATATAAAATGAAGCTAGATTTAAGTGGGGGAACAGTTAGGCAAATGTGACAAGTTGCTTAAGGAAGCTGAAATCTCCTTTTATCCAAGTACTTTTTAGGTGGAATAAGTGGCTGTTACTGAGATGATTAAGAAAGATTTGGCATAAGACTTTGTGACCCTTCTTTTCTCCTGCGGAAAGCTAATTGTGAAATGGTTTTTTCCTCGTTCTTTTCCAGACCAAGTGGACCCAGCACTCTCACCTTTAGTGAACTTTGGCTGCGGGACTGTTGCAGGGATTCTGGCATCGCTGGCAACTCAGCCTGCTGACGTCATCAAAACCCACGTGCAGGTGTCATCCGACAAACACCTCCGGATGCGCCAAGCCATTGCCTTCATCTTCAGGGTAAGGTTGAGTTTGCTCATTAACTAATCACATTTTTATACTGTTATTTCTTTCTGAGGCGTTGAAGACTTTCCAGCTATGTTTGAGGCAGGAGTAGACTGGCGTCATCGGCTGTTCTTACTTTTATCTGTAAGCCTCCTTGAGTCCCTTTTAGGGGGAAAAGGCAAAATAATAACAGATTCTCAGAAACGCAGTTTGAGCTTGGATAAGACTTTGGCCTCACAGCTTGTTCTTATCTGTAGCCCCCCAAAACTGCTAGTGAGTGTTCAGTGATGTGAGCAACTCTCTTCCCAGAAAGGTGCACTATACCACTATATCTGACCATTGGACCTAGAGCTCAGTATCGTTTATGTACTGAAACTGGGAACTTCTACATGCAAACCCTGTTCACACATTGTGACCCATTCTCTAGGCTTGCTATCTCCTCACTCTCCCCTCCAAAACTATACTGAATTTTACAAATATATAGAATCACTGCACATCAACCTTTTGGACTTAGCACACGTTGTTCTGACTTTACAACTTTGTTTTGGTGTTGCAAAATTGTGAGAGTGTTGTTTTGTGTATGCATAGACCTTCCTTGACATCTTCCTACATGTAGAGAGATTGCCCATTACAGTTGTACCTTGGAAGTTGAACGTCTTGGCACTCGTACGTTTTGGCTCCCGAATGCCACAAACCTGGAAATTGGTGTTGCGGTTTGCGAATGTTCTTTGGAACTCGAACACCCGGCACGGCTTCTGATTGGCTGCAGGAGCTTCCTACAGCCAATCGGAAGCCGCGCCTTGGTTTCTGAACATTTTGGAAGTCGAATGGACTTCTGGAATGGATTCCGTTTGACCTCCGAAGTACAACTGTACCAGGTCTGAAAGAGTACTTTGGCTCTTAAACTGGCAGAGCGTACTTTGATGACAGATATAATTTCATGAACTAGCTAAATTATAGGATCTGGATGTGCTACTTTCAGGGTTTTTTATCACTCTTGGCTTGCTTTCAGATAGAAGCAATTCTGGGCTAGCTCTGCTCTGGGAACAAATGGTTGTAAACCATATCTTTGTCCTTTGGACACACAATTAAAAGGGAGAAAGATAACACAACCCTTCCCAAGAAATTTATTTAGTTTAGAAATATTTCATTAAGCTAAGGTATCACCGAATGATGCACTTGTTCTGCTCTTCACCAAACTAGATCTTTTATGGTTCTAGATGCACAAGTATATCCTGTTGAATAATTCCTAGCATCGTTCAAAAAGTAGCTATTGAACAGTTTCTTTTGTTAGGTTTCTATGCTGATCAGCTGGACCCATCCAAAATGTTTTTGTCTTTGCAAGTGAGAGAATCTGTCAAGTTCCTTCATCAGCATTTGTGCCTAAGCATTGTTGTGTCCATAAGGCAAATGCTTGCCCCTTTTTTGTAAGCATTTGGTATATATTTTGCTATCTGCAACATGAGAATACCTTACTTGGGACTCTGAAGTTATGGTACAGACACACTGCTATCTAGGTTAAGGGAACAAGAGCAAGGCATAGGGTTGGCTCAAAGGACTATCTGCTTAATGAATGCACACATGAATTTCCTTCCTTCTCCCCTGCCTGGCTAGGGTCATAATTATATTGACCATTCTGGCTTCTTCCTGCTGCTTTTGTGGGGTGGGTGGAAGTCCTGTTGCAACAGTCGTTTGAATAAAGACCAGGCCTATTGGCTAATGTTTTGCTCCTAATAATAATAATAATAATAATAATAATATTGACCATTCTTAACCCTGACGAAAATGTACACAACTCCGTTTCAGAAACCTGGATTTCCTTTAAACACGCTTCTGAAACAGTTTGAGCACCCTCAGATTTCTTTCATCCAGCTTTAGTAAGAAACCCGGGGAAAGGAATGTGGAGCGTTGTTAACACCTAGTACCATGTGACAATTTTCATTCCATGATCCTTGCCTAGCTAATGCTAAACCCATAGGTAACAGAGGGAGTGTCTCATTAGTATTATTTTTATGATTTTATGATTTTCAATTTTATATATTTCAATAATTTTATAATCATTTTGACATTTCAAAACTTGACTTCCTTCCTCCTCTTTCTGCGGTTCCTTAAACTTATTTTTAATATTTTCTGCATATCCAAATTAACTTAATTTACTCATTTATTCATCTACGCACTTTAAATATATACTCTTATAAAACTGCAGGTTATTACAGTAATCCTGCCAATGTTCCTATCTCTTTACAATTTATTTGTAAATATTCACTAAACCATTTCCATTCTTTTATAAAAATGTTATCTGGATTTCTTATTTTATCGGTATGTTTTCCCATTTCTGCGTATTCCATAAGTTTTTGTATCCATTCTCCTTTTGCTGGGACCACTTCTTCTTTCCATTTTTGGGCAAGTAACATTCTTGCCGCTGTAGTCACATACATTAATAAATTTCTATACAGTTTAGGTAGTTCTGTCCCTATAATTCCCAAAAGGAAAGCTTCTGGGTTTTTTTTACAAAGAAGGAGAGTCTCTAGACAGAATAAAAACCTGATGCAGAAGCAGATAGGAGAAATGATAGCAGCTGTGGCAGCTTTGGAAAACGTTGACCATTCATTCATGTTTGGGGGGTTTTTCTTGGTGAACATTTGCTGCAGCATTAATGTGCCTTGCTGAAGGGTTTGCATGCTTAAGAGTAACGACGACACTTGCTTCTTTCTCCTCCTACAGGATTATGGATTAATAGGCTTTTTCCGAGGTGCCGTCCCAAGAGCTTTGCGACGAACACTGATGGCGGCCATGGCGTGGACTGTCTATGAACAGATGATGTCTAAAATGGGCTTAAAATCCTGAGTGAGTTCTGCCGGAGAACAAAGCGACCTAATCCAGTTCTTCCACTCGCTGCAGTTGCTTTGTGAAACTGGTGGTCTGATCCATATGGGAGGTGACTTGCACCCGTTTGTGGGGAAACTCCGTCCAAGCCTGTGGACCAGGCTTTTATAAGTGAGACTGAGAGGAGCAAAATACTGCTCTGGTCACGACGGGAAGAGCATTCCAGGGAGACTTTGCCATACCTGCCATACAAGTGCACATCTTGGTGTCCGGTGCATGTGTCAGACGTGCTGCTAAGGCCCACCTTCTTCACAAGATCCCTTTTCCAGAAGTCCTCTTCAGCCTGAGCCGCTTCCAAAGAGAACACAGGAAAGACTCTCAAGAAAGCGGTGTTGGGGTGGCCGAACCTAGCATCCCAAACCGGTGACTCCTAAATTGTGTGCTGACTCTCCTGCCTGCTCTCCTCTTGAGTAATGCGTTCTGCTTGTACGCCCAACAAAAACAGGGTAAAGAGGAGAGGCGACAGGAAGCGTGTCTGTTTCAGAGCTTGTCTGGCGCAGTTGGTAAGAAAGAACAAACATTGCCATTGCTGGAAAGCAACAGTGGGACGCAGAAATTCAGCATTCCTTATAATAAGGGCAGGGAGCCTGTAGCCTTCTAGCTGTTTGTTGGACTACATATCCCATCATCAACTATTACCAGAAAAAACAAACCTGACTATTTATTACCAGTGTGGGCTGAGGCTGATGGGAGTTGATAGTACTAATGGGAAGGATACAGGTTCCCCATCCTTGCCTTATAGGATTGCTTTAGTGTGCCAAACCCTGTAGTCAGTGAGTTTAAATGGTTGCCATTAAGCACTCCTGTGTCTCTTCAGTCTTCCTCTGTGTGCACGAAACAGTGGAAGAACAAATCTACTTAAGGCACAACTCAGGAGTCAGATGCTGGGACAAATCCCTCTTAAGCTATCTGTTTAAATGTTGCTGTTAGTCCAGCTGCCTTCGGCAAGGGAGATTGTCCTATCTTGCTGTTATTTAGCTTTCTCCTAGCTGAGTATTGCCTGACTTTTCCCCTTCTTTGCACTCCTTGCTCCAGCGATCAGCATCGGAGGCCATGCCGCAGTTGTCTTTTGTGTGAATAAATTAGAGTGGGTGAAAAGCAAACTGGGGACAGAATGGCATTTAAAATATATTTGTGTTGTCATATGTCTGTACTTTCCATGTTCATAAGAAACCTGGTCCAAAGATCTGTGGCCTTGGAAGCATGTTGAAAGGACTTGGTGATCTCTTTGGCCTCTGAAAGGACTGTGTTTGACTTTGGAATGCTTGGAGAAACTTGTTTTGGCCATTTATTTTATTATTGGAAGCACTGAATTTTTAAATTGCTGATTAAAAAGAAAAAGAAAAAAGCTTGCAAGCATAATTTTCTTTCCAACTTAGATTCTTCTAGTTCAGTTTTGGTGGTTCCAATACTTCAACAGCTAAAAGTTTGACAGTTATAATGCCCTAAACAGATTAGTAGTAAACCTGTGAATCACCTGCGAGGCTGAATAATTTTAATTGGGCTTAAGCCTGACTTTCAAAGACTCATCTGGCCTTCAGCAATGTGCATGGATAAGTCAAAGCTCTAGCAGTCAGAAAATGTATGTACCAGATGTGAAAAATCAAGTGAGTCTTCACAACTAAATATCTCATCAAGGTCTCATGGACTTGAGTTCCAGAACAAAATTATTTATTTTATTCATTTCAACAATATATAAATTGTCTAAATACAATAATCTGCATGTGGTATACAACAGTACAGAAAAGGTATAAATCCATTAAAACTATAAAAATAAAACTACAGTATAAAATCAAACTATAAAAATCAAACTTACGTTAAAATTCCTTCTGGAGTTTTTAAAAAATGTCTCCAATAGGCAGTGGAGATTCAGCCGGGTCCAGGGTGCCTGTCTGAGCTCAACTGGAAGGGAGTTCTAGAAGTTTGGGCCTACAATACTAAATTCACGGCTTCCTAGATATGAGCCATGCCTCTGATGACAAGATCCAATTAATCTGGAGTTTATTATATTGGTTGCAGGGAAAGAAGAGCTCTTGTGTTCTATACGTGCTCAGTCTAAAGAAGGGAGTGGAAAATGCAAAACTTGGAAAATCTTAAAATGGAAGCCACATCCATAGAAATAGCAACAAAGCCCACATATCAGCATATTTATTTGTTTTCATGAAATTCATACACCGCTTGCTTGTTAAAAAAACATACCTCGAAGCAGTTTACAAAAAGATAAAACAATACAATTGAGAAAAAATTCACAATCATACTTCAAAACAAACAAAAGTTGCAATACTATAATAGATAAAGATTATCTCTTCGCAGCCTTCCCTCTCCTATACATTGTATAGAGTGGGGTTGCGCTGTGGATTTGAACTCGGGGCTTGCTGCATGTACAGCATGGAGTCGTTCTCTGGGGTTGGGGGAAACAAATGCCCCGTGATGTGTCTGATACCAGTCTCTGCTGGGGGTATGTGGTTAGAGAACTAGGTGCTGGAGGGCTTAGAATCCTAGACGTTCCCTCTCTTTTGCTTCTGCTGTGTCTGTTTTTGGCTATCCATGCAAAACATGAATGAGGCTATATTGCTGTAACTGCTCTCTACGTTGCTGAAATGAGTCATTGATTTTGCCAGTTCATGTGCACCACCCGGTTCATGTGGTTCAATCTTATTTTAAGTGGTGAGAAAATCTGCCTGTGGTTGTCTCATAGATGAAACAATGGATAGCTCAGTTGGTTAAGAGTGTGGTGCTGATAACGCCAAGGTTGCAGGTTTGATCTCCGTATGGGACAGCCGCATATTCCTGCATTGCAAGGGGGTTGGACTAGATGATCCACAGGGTCCCCTCCAACGCTACATTTCTGCGATTCTAGGACTTCTATAGTGTTTTTACATCAAAACAGCCCTAGTGTAATCAAGAGACCCGTGGTGGTTGACTTTGCAGGTTCTACCTGTGCTTTATGTGCTCATAAACTGCTTAAGTGCCAACCACACATTTGAAATGGGAAGGGTTTAATAGATTGTTGTAGAACTGGGTGATCATGGAGCTGAATTGGGTAAAGAAAGTTTCAAACAGTCTGCACTGCAGCTGATGGTTGCTAGCATACTGTTGAGGAAACAGTGCTTGCGTGATGGTAATGATGTATTCAGCTCTTTTCATCCCTGGCATTAAGAGCTTCATGCCATATCCTCCGACATTTCTCCAATGAATATAGGGGCCTCCTACAGAAAAGTGGGACATTCTGGGATCAAATTAAAAATCCCAACAGAACAGCAACAAGGCAGGCTGGACACCTTATCTCGACTTAAGTATAGAAGCAGAGGCGGTACGCAATACTAGTTTTGAGGATCTGAGCAAACAGTTTGCAATTAGGAAAAAGCAGGAGGAAGTTTTTCAAATGTAAATAAAGTGGAAGTATACAAAAATAATCATTATTTTCCATCTTACTAGGTTTTTTTTCATTTCAAAAAAACAAAAGTTTATTATTTTTTATATTTTGAAGTCGATATATATGGGCGCAACAAAATGTTTTTAAGTCCTTAGGGCCTCTAAAGGTCTTAATCCAGTTATTCTCTGCCTAGGGGCAGCTGCTGAACAGGCTGTCTTATCTATCTTATCAGAAGGAAGTTGGGTGGAGATGCTTTTTGCTTATCAGCCCCAAACAGCCGCAGACCGCAGGAGAGGCTATAGCAACAAACAGTCAAAACAGCACCTTGCACCTAATGGAATATCCTGTGTTTTTGAGGGGAAGATTGGGGCAAGTGGAGTATACCTGTGGCTATATCTTGAAAGCAATTTGCCGCACCACAAAGAATGGTGGGCACTTTAGTTTACCCCTCACAGAGTTAAATTTCCCAGCAACCCTTAAGAAACCACAGTACCCAGATTTGGGGTGTGTGTTTTGAATGTGCTTTAAAGATGCAGCCTGTGTTGTGTATCCTTTTTGAGTGGCAAACTGTAGTACACATCCTCGTTCCTTACACAGCAGAACTGTTGCAGTTAGCAGACTGCCTCAGCATTTATTTTCACATACCTTTATATGCCGATTTGCGTGAGCTTCTTTTGGAGCAGGGGTCAGCAACCTTTTTCAGCCGTGGGCTGGTCCACCGTCCCTCAGACCATGTGGTGGGCCGGACTGTTTTTTTGGGGCGAAATGAACGAATTCCTATGCCCCACAAATATAATAAAAGCACACATTCTACTCATGTAAAAACACCAGGCATGCCCCACAAATAACCCAGAGATGCATTTTAAATAAGAGGGCACATTCTACTCATGTAAAAACACGCTGATTCCCGGACTGTCCGTGGGCCGGATTTAGAAGGCGA
The DNA here is from genome assembly GCF_964106645.2 of Podarcis pityusensis. Lineage (NCBI taxonomy): Eukaryota > Metazoa > Chordata > Lepidosauria > Squamata > Lacertidae > Podarcis > Podarcis pityusensis. Next base: position 49,931,240 of record NC_138037.1, on the reverse strand, counting down.
ATTGGTTGCGTTCGGCCCCCGGGCCTTAGGTTGCCTACCCCTGTTTTGGAGAGTCGTTATTTCTCTGAGCAAGGCTGTTTAAGGCCTTTTTGCTCATTACAGACACAGAAAAGGCTGGAAATGTTTGCCCCTTACTGATGTTGTATGCGCAACAACAACGCAAAATTTAGACCGTTTCTGGTCTGCTTCTTAACTTTGTACAGACAGAGCAATCCTAGCTATAGGAAACTGGCATAATTTACACAGGTTTAAGGTGCCCCTATTCTAAACTCCGTTCAGGAGTCTCTGGGAAAAGCTACCATTGGCTGGCGAGTGTGACATGATCAAATAATCACCGGATTGTAGAGTTGGAAGGGACCTTGAGGGGCATCTAGTCCAACCCTCTGCAATGCAGGAATCGTGCCCACAGCGGTTCCTTCTGGTTAACAGCCAGACAAACTGACCCACAGCACTGACTCGTGTTTTGAGGACTGGGCCCTGGGTCACATGACCCAGTGTAAATCTCGCCTTGCCTGTTCTGCCCACGGCCACCACTTTTTGGACTTTGCTGGTGCAAGTTACGGTGGTGTGCGTTCTGCTAGCTGAGCCCTGGCTGAATCCAGGTGATGGACTTTTGCTGGTGTAGCCACAGCACACCTGAGAAAGCCCAAGATCTACTGGATCCAAACATGTCTTTCCCGTTGGATCTTGGGTTTGGATCTTGTAAGACAGTAACTAACATGAATTCTGGCACCCGCTTTGTTCATAGCATGTGCTGAAGGGATGAGGAACATTCACTTTGTAAATATACCTGCAGAAGAATCAGGTGGTCGGGAAGATTGCAGTCCTAAATGCAGGAGTGAATGGAGCCTGTTTCTGCTTTAGGATTGGGCCACATCACTCTGAATTTACCAGGGCCGGATTTAGGTTTGACGAGGCCCTAAGCGACTGAAGGTAATGGGGCCCTTTATATGTCCAGCTGTCCTTTGTCAACAACAAATTGTTGCTGTTTTTTGTTTTGAGTATATGCTATATGGTAATTTATGGACCAAATAGGTATCTAAAGCCATTTGCGCATGTTGCCATTCAACCAGTGCATGCAGAATGTAGGCACCGTATATATAGAAATGAGCAAACCTGTGATATTTTAGGGAGCAGGCTAGCGGGCGATGTCCATTACTTACATCACAGGAGCCTACACAACACAAAACACTGTTGCTGTATGTAGGTTTTATTTTATTTGTTTTTTATCTTACATTTTGGAAATGTACATCCAGGTGTTTTTTTCCTTTAATTTTTTGGGGGCCCCCAAGAGAATGGGGCCCTAAGCTATAGCTCGTTTAGCTTATTTGTAAATCCGGCACTGGAAGTTACACACACTTGTTTGGGAATAAGCCTTACCAAATGAATGATCGACACAGAATAGGACCCACACATGGCTGCATGGGGATTGGATGAGTGATGGAGCTTCTCAGTAAACAGGATTAAGCTACACAGGTTCACTGACTGCTGGACTGAGTGTATTTCAATGCATACCTATTCAGACGTATGCCCTTTAAAAATATTTATATTTTATTGCAGATATTCCAATTAAAGTGACTTTTTTTTAAAAAAAGGGAAACAAAATGCTTTAAAAATACATAAACCTTCCACTAAAATTCCTCACATACCTGTCAAATACAAATGTATGTAAGTGAAATTATTATTCTAACAGATATACATTTATTTATTTTTATAAATGCTTTCCAAATGTCATTATATTTGCCCACACACAATCTATGACTTCAATACAACTTGCTTCCTGTAGGATTGTAGTCTTACCTGCCTTCCCAAAAACGCCAGCTCCTTTTATTCAAGGCTGTTCCTTAAATGAGGTGGAAGAAGGAAGAAGCAATGGTAAATACTGGGAAGGCGAACAAGTGGCCTCTGTTGCCACTCACAGGCTACTACTGGTACTCCACGTGATTCAGTGCTGTTGCTAAACTATAGAGATACAAAATATGCAAGGGGGTCTTGCAACAAAACGTTTCTCATGGATGCTGCTGCTCAGGGGTTGCCCTCTTCCAGGATACTCCATTCCGCTCCCCGCCCAAGTCAGCATTCTGTGGCCACTGAGCATGCTCAGTCCTCACTGGATTGTTTAGACTCCCCTGCAATTTTTCTTTTTTGTCCTTCTGCAAACTTTGGGATCCCCTTGGGCCTGGTGAGTCTATATACTCTCGAGTTTTAATAAAATAAAATAAAATAAAATTTAAAAGTTGACTTAATTAAAATTTTAATTTAAAATTTAATATAATTTTAATTTAAAAGTTGACTTAATTTAAAATTTTAATTTAAAATTAATCAAATTTAAAATTAAATTAAATTCAAATTTAATTATAATCCCCCTTCATTCATGCCCCGCCTCTTCTTCCTCCAGCGCGCAAGTGGGGCGTGGATTTGACTGCGCAAAGCACACCGACGAGCGCAAAAGCTTCGGAGGGTGAATAGCTGCGTGGCTCAGCGACGCCTCGCGCCCTCTTCCGCTTTCCCCGCACATGGCGGCGCTCCAACAGAGCCCCGGAAGTGAGAGGCGGCGCCGCGTGCGTCGCCGAACTCTTCCCTCCAGGCGCGTCCCGCTTCACCCCGCCCCTGCGCCGAGTCCCTGACGTCACCACACCTTTCCCGGCGGAAGCGCCTCGCGATTGGCGGGCCGGCCGACTATATATAGGCGTCACGAGGCGCCGCGGCCTTCTTTCTCTCCGACCCCAGGGAGGCCTCCATACGGCGTTGTAGCCGCGTGAGTTGGCGCGGGGAAGCGGGCGGGGAACGGGGGGTGGGGGAGCGAAAAGGCGTCTTCGGAGGAAGAAGAGGGAGCCGAGCCGGGGCGGCAGCGTGGGGGGCCCTTGGGGGGAGAGGACCGGGCTGGTCCCCCTTCCGCTGGTGGGCCCTTCGCTCGAGGCCTCGCAGCTGCAGCGGAATAACCCGGCCTCGGGGGCGCCCTGAGAGGCCGCGAGCCCAACCCGTGCTGAGGTTTTAACCCAGATCAGGAATATATACATTGCTATCACTGGATTTCCGTACCGCCCTTCATCCGCAGAGCGCTTTGCAATCTATCTATAATAACACAAATATAGCACAAATGTATATATATGTATGTGTGTGTGTGTATGTATATATATATACACACACACATACACACACACATATATATATATATATACATATACAAACACACACACATTATATATATATATATATAATGTGTGTTTGTGTGTGTGTGTGTATGTATATATATATGTGTGTGTGTGTGTATATGTATGTGTATATATATATATCTATATATATATCTCACAAATTCGTTGCAAGCAAGAGCAATAACACACCCGAACACTGTTTAAATGGCCCTGGACGGTTCAGTTAGCCAAAAGTCATGGAGTATAGGAATAATTTTTCCTTGGTGCCTAAAGGTAATGGATGCCGGCGATCTCTCCTTGCTTCACCTTTAGCTGAAGCAGTTCTGAATCCTGACGTCGTTACATAGTTAATTTGATGTTTCTTGCCATTCTTCCCACCCCCTCCACAAGGACTCGAGGCAGATCACAGATAAAATAGGGACACAGGTGCGGGGGGCGATCGTTAGAAAGGACAACCACACATTACGTGTATATGCACGATATTGAAAAGGACAGCGAAAATGGCGCTGCACCAGCCTTTTCATTACAGTCAGTTCCCAAAAGCGTGTTGAAGTAAGGTCTCTCTAAAGACTGCAAGGAGAGAGCCGGTTTTAAGTTCTCTAGGAAGGGAGTTCCAGAGTCTGGGAATAACATCTACTGTACAATGTAAATAAAACACAGAGAAAATGTTAATTTGCCTCAAAATATCTGCTTCCATATTTTTTTTTAAAGAGCTCCCAGATGAGTAGTCTTCTTTGGCCTTTCTAAGAAATCTTACTCCATTGCAGGCATTGAATGGTTCCCCCTGATTTGGAGACCATAGTCGCTTTTATATGATGGTTGTGTATATTTTAAGCTTGGCAGCAGAATCATGGGCTTTTGTTGCTTAATAGCCTCCTGGTTGAAACCCTTTAAAAACATTTAAAGAAAACATAATTTTGATGCAAACATACCAATTTAAACTTAATAGTAATTAATTTTATATAATAGGCTTAGCATAAAGGTTGCAATTTTTCATTTTGAATTGCTGCAGTTTATTTAAAGCACTTTTATGATCTTCCAGCCAAAAAAGGTTCCCAGAGCAGGTTGCATAAAACCAATGATAGGATCACCCAAGTTTGCATGCTTCCAAGTTCTTTAAATGACCAGCATAAATGGAAACATCTGAGAGGAGAAGCCCAACAAAGCTGATTCAGGGATCCTATTTCCAATCTCTGCCTCTGCTGCAGCCTAATGGCTGCTGTTAGATGACAGTTTTAGGCCAGAAATGTGGTTATGTTGCCTCTTCAATTGCCACTATAGTGCAAGTAGATAAATAGGTACCCCTCCGGCGGGAAGGTAAACTGTATTTCTGTGCACTGCTCTGGTTCGCCAAAAGCGGCTTGGCCACATGACCCAGAAGCTGTCTGTGGACAAATGCTGGCTTCCTTGGCCTATAGAGTGAGATGAGTGCCGCAACCCCAGTCGTTCACAACTGGATCTAACGGTCAGGGGTACCTTTACCTTTAAGATCTTTCTTAAATCACAAAGTTACTGTAAATCACATGCAGAACCCAAGGGTTTTTTTTATCATTCTTGTATTGAAGAAGACTTTGCAATCATATATTTGCCTCTGCAGTGACAGTAGTTCACTATTGCTCCCATTTTATAGATTGGCACGGAGACCTGACAGTGATGTTCCTGTCCCATACTAACATAAGCTGATTCTGTTTTAGGTTTCCTGTCGTTGCTTTAAAAGGAAACTTCACAATGTCCGGAGGTCTTGATGTTCTGCAGATGAAGGAGGAAGATGTCCTCAAATTCCTTGCTGCAGGAACCCACTTGGGAGGCACCAATCTCGACTTTCAGATGGAACAGTACATTTATAAAAGAAAAAGTGATGGTAAGAATCTTGTAGAATGTCAGGGTGATTTTTTAATAGTCTGTTGTTTGTGGCGATGCTAGACTCAGCAGTGGCTTATGAGTGCAAAGCAGCATTGGATTTTACATTTTTCTGTTCAGTTATTTATATATTCATTCTATATACTACTGCTTAGTGCTTTTCACTTCCTTTAGTCCTATTCCTTGCCAAGAATGCACATGCTGAACTTGCCTATTCAAATAAGTGAATTGCTTTTGTTAATTGTTCTTCATGTCTAGGCCAGGGATGGGAATTTCTGGCCCTCCAAATGTTACTAGGCTACAACTACCACCATCCCTGTTTATTAGCCATTTTGGCTAGGGCTGATGGGAGTAGGACTCTGTTAACAACATGTGGAAAGGGTCACAGGTTCACTGTTCCTTGTCCTGGCCTATCTTGCAGTACTCTAGGAGTAAACTGACACCTAGGGGTTCTTTACATTTCAGGACAGGTTTTTTGTACTTTGTTTTACTTCTTTGTGTTCTGTTGTTTATCATGGAGACATGTCACAAAGAATAGCTTTGGTGGCTTGAGTAAGATTCGATATATTTCAGGCAGCTTGATCTACATGTTTGGTTTTAACTGCACGCTATTAAAGCTCAGAGGTGAGGTCAGTTTCTGGCCTATGAACTCTTGAGTGTCGGAAGTGTGCTACAGTAAACTCTGGCAGGATTTTCGCTAACGCCAGGAGAGCTATGCTCTATGACTGGAGTTTGATAGTAGTCACTGCCACATCCATGCCAAGCTTGATAAGGTGAAGGGACATGTTTAATAATACTTTGTAAACGTGCACCTCTGCATTTACTATTGAGGCACTATGAGTGGGAAGGGAAGCACCCCCTTCTGCAAAATTGTCCTCTGAAGTGTAACCACAGCAAAACAGTAAGTGTAGGAACCCTCATGCCACTTGCACATTCCTTTGAATCGTCACTTCCCAGATGAAGGCAAACCAGAGGATGAAATCAGTATATCCCCATGTCTTTTTGGAGCCATTTTTCATTCTCATGCACTCGTATCATTTTAAACAAGGGGGAAGGACAAGTGCAAACAACTGCAGTCGGGAAGCAAGATTCAATACAAGTGCGTCCAGTTGCCAGTTTCTGTTATTTAAAACACCATTGCGTTTTATGTAGGTATTTACATCATCAATCTGAAGAGAACGTGGGAAAAGCTGCTTTTGGCAGCTCGTGCCATTGTTGCCATCGAGAACCCGGCTGATGTGAGCGTTATCTCCTCCAGGAATACTGGACAGGTATGGGAGTATGTCTAGGAATGCGAATTGTGTGATGGGGTTGGCTTTAGTATTTTTGCAAATGTGTCAGCACTTGTCTCCAAATAACCATGCAAGCCAGGTTTCTGTTGAAAATGCAGCATAAATTGTAGAAGAAATTCAACTATTTCAACCTTTCTTATTATCTCCCCACTGTAGCGTGCCGTTCTGAAATTTGCTGCTGCAACTGGAGCTACACCAATTGCTGGCCGTTTCACTCCTGGCACTTTCACCAATCAGATCCAGGCTGCCTTCCGTGAGCCCCGCCTCTTGGTAGTCACTGATCCAAGAGCTGACCATCAGCCACTGACTGAAGCATCATATGTAAACATCCCTACCATTGCCTTGTGCAATACCGATTCTCCCCTGCGCTATGTGGATATTGCAATTCCATGCAACAACAAGGTAAGTGTATACTCTTTATGTCTATCCATGGTTTTCTTTTAAAGGCATTTTCTGGGTGTGATTTTCAAAGTTTGCAGTCAAAGCTTACTGCTGTGTTTTGATAGAAGGCAGCAACTAGTTTTGGAGGGGGGAAACGGGTTGTGTGCACATAGTTAGAGCTCAGAGCTGAGGTCAGTTTCTGGCCAATGAACTCCTGAGTGTAGGAACTGTGCTACATCAATCTTGGCAGGATTTTTCGCTAACGCCACAAGGACTTTCACGGTCCAATGAGTGGAGTTTGATAGTGATTCTTGCCACACCTTTATGAGAAATGATACAGGTAGTTGAGGGACGTACCTACCTTATTTTTAATGTATCTTACCCCATTGTTCTGCTTTTGAATTTGCTGAGCAGTCTTGCCAAAACTTGATTGCCTGTGGCTTTTTAATAAAATACGTTTTTTGCCAATTTACCCTATAATTTTCTGAATTATTATTATTTTGAGAATCTTGGTCCTAATGGATAAATATCTAATCTGTGCTCCAGGGGGCTCATTCAGTTGGCCTGATGTGGTGGATGCTGGCTCGTGAGGTCTTGCGTATGCGTGGTACTATTTCCCGTGAGCACCCGTGGGAGGTCATGCCTGATCTCTACTTCTACCGGGATCCTGAAGAGGTAAGCTCGGATTGGCACACAGTATTGTGTTGGGATTTTAGGACGAGGAAGGAAAAGGAGAGCGTAACCTTGGCAAAGCAGCATGACCCGTACCCTGTCCGCTCAGTCCCTACCCAGAGGTTCACAGTATGAGGAGGCACTTCTGGAGCAAAATGTTTCTTTAACGTTTACACTATGTGTGATTGACACTTGATGGTTTCACTAGTGGGGCACCAAAGTTAGTCACATACATAAACTCTCTTTAGAGGAACCTTTCAACAGCTCTACAGTGGTGCCTCGCAAGACGAAAAGAATCCGTTCTGTGATTCTCTTCGTCTAGTGATTTTTTCCGTCTTGCGAAGCAAGCCCATTGAAGGATTAGCGGATTAGCGCTTTTAGAGGCTTTTAGCGGCTTATCTGCTGATCGGATCAGCTGATAAGCGGCTTAGCACTATTAGCGGCTTTTAGCTGCTTTTAGCGGCTTATCTGCTGATCGGATCAGCTGATAAGCAGCTTAGCGGCTTAGAAAAAGGGGGGGAGGGGAAAAAAACCAGCAGGAACTCGCAAGACATTGTCGTCTTGCGAAGCAAGCCCATAGGAGATTCGTTTTGCGAAGCACCTCCAAAATGGAAAACTCTTTCGTCTAGCGAGTTTTCCGTCTTGCGAGGCATTCGTCTTGCGGGGCACCACTGTATTGAACCAAGTCTTTGGTAGACCTTTTCCAGCTAGAATGGCTATCAGTGTTCTAACCAGCAACACCCACTCAGCCCCTTCTGGGATTTAATTTCCTCTGATGGGACCAAAGCTGGGTTGCCCTGCCCAGCCATTCCCACTCAGATGCTTCAAACCCCAGTTGCTCACACTGACAGCCCAGCTCCTACAGGGAGAGTCAAATACCTATCTGCTAGGTCCCTGTCTAACCTGCAGACAATCTGTGTCTGCCCTCTCTGAAAGGTGCATGGCCCGGTTGATTAGGGCATGGTGCTTGATAATGCCAAGGTTGCAGGTTTGATCCCTGTACGGGAGAGCTGCATATTACTGCATTGCAGGGAGTTGGATAAGCCTCAGGGTCCCTTCCAACTCTGTGGTTCTATTGTGACTCTTAAAGCTCTGCATCTAACTGCTTTCTCCTGATTGGCTCTGGGTCTCTCCAGCTCTCATTGGTTGCCAGGTCACCAGGAGTCAGGCCCATAGCTTGTCCGTCGCAGAATATATCTGTAACATTAGCTTGCGTTAATCTCTCTCTCTCTCAGATTGAAAAGGAAGAGCAGGCTGCAGCTGAGAAGGCGGTTACAAAGGAGGAATTCCAAGGAGAATGGACTGCTCCTGCACCCGAATTCACTGCTCCGCCGCAGCCTGAGGTGGCTGATTGGTCTGAAGGAGTGCAAGTGCCGTCTGTGCCAATACAGACAACATTCCCAGCTGGTAAGTATTTTGAAAGATGACGCTCAAACTTTTCTTAATGACAGCAAACTGTAAAGTTATTTGTCACTTGCGTCAGTGGTGTTTCCATCTTCTCCAACAGAGGTTTCTGTGATAAAATCTCGAGATTTATTAGTTCTCAAACATGACAGGGAGGGTTGGGGGTGTTTGCTTGAGTTTAACATTTCTGATGGTGGTTTTACGTATGTTTTTTCCCCAGAGGACTGGAGTGCACAGCCTGCCACTGAAGACTGGTCTGCAGCCCCCACTGCTCAGGCAACTGAGTGGGTAGGGACTGCCACGGAATGGTCTTAATACATCTACAGGAATTCATGAGTACAGTGAAAAATAAAGATCTTTCTTAATACAAGGCTTTGCTTGCTTTTCTGATATGCAGTGTTATCCTGGTGTGCTCTGAGATCCATGAGCTCATATATATATATATAATAGGCATCGTGCACATGCACAATCAAGTCACCCAACAATGTTACAGAATCTTACGATCTGACATTTGATAAATTTTAGAAGTTTATGCATCAAGGATGTTTTATAGTGATTGTGTATTTTACAGGGCATGTTTGAATCATTTTGGTCACATCCATGCTATGATGCCTTACAGTGTTTTACACAGGGCAAGGCCCACTGTGGTAGCTGATAAACTTTATCAGCTAGTGGTCATGTTTTTGAATTAAGTAGACTGTTGGGCCAGCACATTAACTTTGAGCAGTATGTAATTTCCGAAGAGACACAGCAAAGTGCTTTTTAACCCCTTTCTCCTCTGTGTGAATAGCATTGGGGGCTTTTTTAGAGCTGAACCTGGTTTGTAGCACAAAACGAAATTTAAAAATTCCTTTCGTTACGAGTACGGCAAACCAACACGGCTACCTACCTGTAACATGTTTCACAAAAGTTTAACATCGTAGCCACTCAGGAAAAAAGGACAATACCTTTATTAGGTCAACCAAAATGTTACAAAACAGTGTGTAAGCTTTCCTGTACTTGAGAAATCTTCACCCGCCTGTATGTTAAAGATGGGGAGAAAGAGGCAGCTGGTGTGCCTTTGCTGAAAGTCTTAAGAATTTGTGTAGGAGCAGTTAGCAGATAAGCAAAGGAAACCTTTTCAGATACTGTAGGTTTCAAATAGCACCCTGGTCTTAAGGGAAGGAGCACTCTAGAGACCAATAAAGACCATGCTGCTCAGAGATCAGTTTGACCTTAAGCAGGGTCAGTCTGGAAAGTGAGATGGCTCCTGCCATTGGAGAGGAGGCAAGAAGCTGGGATCCTGCCTGATCCATACTAGATAAGACCTTTATTAGGCTTTCTGTTGACTTTTTGACAAGTAATGGTATCTAGAAGTTCAGGCAGGGTTGGTCTGGCTAGATGAATGATTCTTCCCCATGGTATGGAGGCAAAAGACACAACCCAAGCTCTCCAGTAAGAAGCATCCCTTTACTAGGAATGTCTTTCATCAATATTTGGCAAAACTTCAGGGTTTTTTCTAAAGTTAATTATAGCTCTATGCCAGTTCTTTTACACAAACATGCATATAATTCACACATACTTTCACTAATGGGATAATCTGAGTCCAAGCAATAGCTAAATGTCAGCCGTGGTTTGGAAAATAAAACGCAAGGACATACTATAATACACAAATTCCAAGGACCTGTTACTACAACATCATTGTTTAATTGTATGCCAGCTTTTCATAGTTAAGCCATGCTGAAGGCGGCTTACGACGTGAAAAGATTTACAAAATATAACAAAAGTCATAAGCAATAAAAGTCAAAGGCCACAAAACACACCTGTTCTTAATCAAACCTGCCACAGTGAGGTTTGGAAAAAAAAATCCTATGGAAGCCAGCAGGATGCTTTTTTCAAGCCAAAATATGTGGGGGCATTTTTGCTGGAGAGGGCTTCAAGTGCACAGGGAGGGGAGAGTTGCATCAATTCACATATTTTGCTAGCATTTGAACCCACCATGAAAGGTAGGTTAGAAGTAATGTTCTCATATTGCAGATAGATCATGGTGAGAATGCAGGGAGTGGGATCCTTTGAGCTGGGAGTAAGAAGTTTTGAAGCAGTGGCTTCTTTTGCTCTTAACAGTTCTTAAAATGTAGCTGCTTTTGCATTGGAAAACTTTTATAACCTTTAAAGAGACATTCAGGGTTTCTCCTGTAAATGCATCTAAAGATAACCTCTTAAAAGCCAGGAAGTGAATGAAAACGTTATCATTTGCAACCTTATTTTTCATGCTTCTTGCCTTCATTCCTAGGTCTATATTTTCAAATAATAATAATAAATTTTTATTTATACCCCGCCCTTCCCAGTTCAGAAAAAGGCTCAGGGCGGCTAACAACAAATTTAAAACAATTGATGCAACAAAAAACAGCATAAAATACAATATAAAACGTGAATAACAATAAATTCAGAATTCAAAAATCAATTTAGGGGGGAAATCCATCCAATAAACATTAGATAATCACCAGGGCTAGCTGGCTAAATTAGTCCTATTTGGGCCAGCGAGAAGACCAGGGGAGAATTAGCTGTGGGATCCCAGAGCGGGTAATCTTCATATAGGGGAAGGAAGGAAGGGGAATAAAAGAATGGGGGACCTGTTGTCTTAGCATTGCTCATTCTGAACCCACCTCAAAAAAGACATGCTCCTGATGGTTCAAGCACTGCATATGCTCAAAAGGAAAAGGGGGTTTGGAGAAGTGACCACAGAAGGCTGTTTTTATATGATGGACTTTTGACAGTGACGTACTTTAGACCTCAAATGTGGATGTGTAAAATTTCTACTTGCAGGAATTGATGTGCAGCATACATTTCCAGTGCACGTAGATGAATTGTATTTTAATGGTAGTCAATGAGTCTTACCCCTTCCCATTCCAGGGGGTGGTCCCCTAGGCTGTGGCATCTTTGGATTTGGTCTTGGTTGGTTAGGCAGCCCGCCTCTTGGGCTTGGTGGCCGAGTCACTACAACAGCAGGCTGGAGTGTGGCTCCTCTTGCAGGGTTCTCAGGATTACTGTTTCTGGTGGTGCTTGCTTCTTCCTTCATTGCAGGAGTGTTTTTAATGTTGGCAGACTCAGGCTTGTTATCTTGTAAAAGGAAAGGAACATTCAGTGCTTTTTCGCATATTAACTAACCCATCCATGCATCCTTCAGATCTCATTTAGCTGTTATTTTTGTGCACAGCAAAGCCACTGAGGCAAGCAGTTAGATTCCCCTTGATATCTCTATTAGTTGTTGCATTAGCTAAACTTTTATAATAGTTCAACATCAACCTCCAGAGGGACTGCAGTCCACCTTACCAGATGCATGGAGGGACATCCTCATGAATACACAGGATTTGGGTAAGTATCAGTGACGTCAGAGTGCAATGAAATGCTAACAAGTAAAACCTGAGAATTACACAATTAACAGTGGTATTTTACATAATCAGTAGGTGTAACAGACAACCTGGCACTGGTCAGCTAATTAATACAATGCTAAAAATCCTTTGTCTCTGTTTAGGCCAGAAATGATAGCACTGAAGTTGTCACCTGATGGCATAATGATGTTTAAAATACAGTGGTGCCTCACAATGCGAAATTAATCCGTTCCGCGAGAGTCTTCGTCTAGCGGTTTTTTCGTCTTGCGAAGCAACCCTATTAGCGGCTTAACAGATTAGCGCTATTAGCGGTTTAGCGGCTATTAAAGGCTTATCGGCTTATCGGATTAGCTGCTAAAAGGCTATTAAAGGCTTAGCGGCTTAGATAAAGGGGGGAAAAGCGGAAAAAAAATCTCAAGACTTACAAGACATTTTCGTCTTGCGAAGCAAGCCCATAGGGAAATTCGTCCTGCGAAGCAACTCAAAAACGGAAAACCCTTTCGTCTAGCGGGTTTTCCGTCTTGCGAGGCATTCGTCTTGCGGGGCACCACTGTAGTCTATGTAAAGGGAGCCAGACTATAATCCAGTCATTGGGCAAAAAAAGGTTTTCACTTTTGAGAGAGAGATAAATAGTGTCACCAAAAATGCTGATTATATTTCAAAGGCTGGGTTAATCTAGTTTTCACCTAGTGCCTAAATGAGGCCAACATGGGACAACCTGATGCCATTTAGGGAGGGAGTTCCATAATGTGGGGGGCACTGAGAACCCCCTGTCTCAAGCAGTCACCTGTCCAACAGAAACTAAAACTGGAATAGCAACCAGGGCATCCTCAGTAAATCTTAGTCATTTTTTCAGGTTACTGATTCCCAAGTTGTTTAAACCTTTGTATACCAATACCAAAACTTTGAACTGAGCCCAGGGATTTACCAAAAGAATTACATTGACAAGCATTGATGGAAGACCAGTGGGTTGGGCTGTTTTTACCTTCTGTTGGTTTGGGTCCATCCATGGCCTTTGCACGTGGAACAAGCAAGTCTTCCAAATCTTGCATTGCTGGGTTGGTGGAAGCTTTGTTGTTCTTCTTGTTTTTCTCATCTTCACGTTGCTACAGAGCATGGCACGTAAAAACGTTAGGGTGATATCCTTTGCAATTAATGGACCTAAGCTCGTCCTGCTGCTTAATTTCAGTTGGCCTACGCAGAGTAGGACTAGCGTTGGACACAGCTCTCAGGCATGATCATCATCATTTTTTAAAAATAATTATGGTAAAAGCTACAAATTAAGGGAGAACTAAAACAGAGGCTGAGACTTGAGTGTACTCAATATAAAGCTGATGTTTTGAAACTGGAAAATTACCTGAAATGCAGCAATATTATTTATTTATAAATACACATACATATGAGAATGGAGAAACAGGGCAGGAAAAATGGTTTAAAACAACAGCCCAGGTTTGAGTAAAGCAGGGATGGAGAAACATTGAGGGGAGGGAAGTGACAATTTAAAACAATACCAGGATAAATACAATGAGCAGGATGGGACATTGGCAGTTTAAAACAAGGTTTGGGAATAGCGAGAAGGGTGTTTGAAAAAGCTCTGTTGTGTTAGCTTTTTGGTGTCAGCTTCCGTGTTGTGCTCATCTCTGATATTTCTCCTTTTAAAAACCGATTTGTTCTTTTTAAAAAACGACCTCTCAGTGTCCTGTCAGTGTTTAAAACTGTCATTTTCCTCTCAGAGTTTCTTTCTCCCTGCTTTACTTAAACTTCTGCTGTGGTAAGAGAGCTACTGAGAGGGAAATTGTGGTTTAAACAGCAGCAGAGGTTTGAATTAAGCAGGAATAGAGGATCGTGGAGAGAGAGAAAGGTGGCAATTTTAAACAGTGTCAGAGTTTTGAGGAGAGTGAGCAGGGATGACACTGGGGGAGGACTGGCAGTTTAAAACAAGATCTGAGTACCGAGCGAAGGGAATTTGAAAAGGCTTTGTGTTGTGTTAGTGTCTGTGTTGTACCCAACACTTTTCCTTGTTAAAACTGGTTTGTTTGTTTTCTAAAAAACCACAAAGCCTCTGTGTACTCTCAGAATAGAGTTCTTCAGGTGGGGTGAGACATTCATTTGGAGAGTGTATTTATGCCAGTGGAGTGGGGCTGGGGGGCTGGATACATCATATATTTTCAAATGCTTGCCCCTAGATAGAGCAGCACACGGGTATATTTCATATTATAAAAATGTTGTAGCATTTTTTATATCAGTGTTAAGTGCATCTTAAAAAGTTGGGAATATGAGAATTTATTATGTGGTTTTAATATATAAAGAAGGAGCAGGTAATTCAGGATGAGCTAATATGTACTTAAGGAATGCTAGGAATGTAGCAATCAGCACATGAACTGGCACATGGATTTTTGAACCATGTAGTTCAACAATGGACCCAAACACCTGTGGTGTTTTCATTTGTAAGTTCATTTGATAAAATACAAACATACCATTTGCATTTTCTTCTTCAGCTCCGCATTGGCGTGTTGATAAGCTTCACCCACAGCATTCAGGTAATATATAGCAAGGCTACAAAATCAAATATCAGTTAAACTTCTGTGAAACCTTACAATGGCTTAAAAGTAGACAAAAGAGGCAGGTTTAATTACTGATCTAAGAAATACAATATCAGTTAAACACTTTCATGAGTGTTTTTGTTAATATCCACATTTCCTATCAGTTATTAACAAAAAACAAATAAAAAAACCTTTCTTTTACAACTCTAGCAAAAAATATCAAAGCAGTTTACGAGAATCTATATATAATAAAAACCACAGAAAAATTTAAAATCAGAGGTCATCAGCTGTTAAAGAAAGACATTGTCTTAATTGCCTGGATAGGTTTGGCAGCATAGAAAAGTTTTCAGCAGGCGTTTAAAGGTTAAAACAGAATATTTATAAACTATATATAAGCATATCATTAAAAATATCAAAGTGCCTTACAAAAAAGTATTGTTGTTTTTGCTGCGGTGGAAAAATAATCTGTATTATGGATATAAGGAGTGGAGATGAATTAGGGTGAGAAGATTCTGCATAATCCATTAATGGTTGGTTTGATTTCAGGCTACACGCACAGCACGACATTTTAAATCCTAGCAATTTTTAAACCAATAACCTAAGGATACCTCTTGCTAAAATAAAACTCTTCTTCGCTCTCAGGTCCCCAGGCTATTGGAACAACTTACATCATAAGTAGAATGGCGGGTATAATTAGTCCTGGATTTGCCACATAACCGAAGATCTTGGCCACAAAGGGAAGAAAATCGTGTTGGATGGTCTCTTGGATTACATCGTACATTTTCTTTTCCCCACTGGAATGGTGCCCAACGGTTGCAAATGCATCCCTGAAAGGTTTGGCAGTCGAAACAGAAGGCTTTTTATCACAGGACAAGAAATCAGCCCTCGACAACTTAACCGGCAGGAAAATTTTTTTTTGCAAAAAATCCCTAAGCCCCGGGGTCACAATTTCAGAAAAAATCTGACTTTCGGCAATTCACTCAAAACTGGTGCCCAAGGGTTCCAAATGATCCACTGAATGGTTTGACAGTCGAAACAGCAGGCTTTTAATCACAGGAAAAGAAATCAGCCCTCGAGAACTTAACCGGCGGAAGTAGATTTTTTTGAAAAGACCCCTAAGCCCCGGGGTCACAATTTCAGAAAAAATCTGACTTTTGGCAATTCACTGAAAAATGGTGCCCAACGGTTGCAAATGCTCCCCTGAAAGTTTTGTGGTTGAAACAGAATGGTTGCAAATGCTCCCCTGAAACGTTTGGCGATCGAAACAGAAGGTTTTTTATCACAGGACAAGAAATCAGCCCTCGACAACTTAACCAGCAGAAAAATATTTTTTTGAAAAAATCCCTAAGCCCCGGGGTCACAATTTCAGAAAAAATCTGACTTTTGGCATTTCACTCAAAAATGATGCCCAACGGTTGCAAATGCTCCCCTGAAACGTTTGGCGGTTGAAACAGAAGGCTTCTTATCACAGGACAAGAAATAAGCCCTCGACAACTTAACTGGCGGAAAAATTTTCTTTTGAAAAAATCCCTAAGCCCCGGGGTCACAATCTCAGACAAAATTTGACTTTCGGCAATTCACTCAAAACTAGTGCCCAACGGTTGCAAATGCTCCCCTGAAAGGTTTGGCGGTCAAAACAGAAGGCTTTTTATTACAGAACAAGAAATCAGACCTCGACAATTTAATGAGCAGAAAAATATATTTTTGAAAAAATCCCTAAGCCCCGGGGTCACAATTTCAGAAAAAATGTGACTTTAGGCAATTCACTCAATAATGGTGCCCAACGGTTGCAAATGCTCCCCTGAAAGTTTTGGAGGTCGAAACAGAAGCCTTTTTTTCATAGGACAAGAAATCAGCCCTAGATAACGTAAACGGCAGAATTTTTTTTTTTTTCAAAAAGATCCTTAACCCTGGGGTCACAATTTCAGAAAAAATCTGACTTTCGGCAATTCACTTAAAAATGGTGCCCAACAGTTGCAAATGCTCCCCTGAAAGGTTTGGCAGTCGAAACAGAAGGCTTTTTATCATAGGACAAGAAATCAGCCGTCGACAACTTAACCGGCGGAAGAAGATTTTTTTGAAAAAATCCCTAAGCCCCGGGGTCACAATTTCAGAAAAAATCTGACTTTCGACAATTCACTCAAAAATGGTGTCCAACGGTTGCAAATGCTCCCCTGAAAGCTTTGGCGTTAGAAACAGAAGGCTTTTTATCACAGGACAAGAAATCAGCCCTCGACAACTTAATCGGCGGAAATGTTTTTTTTTTTTTTGAAAAAATACCTAAGGCCCGGGGTCACAATTTCAGAAAAAATCTGACTTTCGGCAATTCACTCAAAACTGGTGCCCAACGGTTGGAAATGATCCCCTGAAACATTTGGTAATCAAAACAGAAGGCTTTTTATCAGAGGACAAGAAATCAGCCCTCGACAACTTAATCGGCGGAAATGTTTTTTTTTTTTTTTAAAATCCCTAAGCCCCGGGGTCACAATTTCAGAAAAAATCTAACTTTCGGCAATTCACTCAAAAATGGTGCCCAACGGTTGCAAATGCTCCCCGGAAAGGTTTGTTGGTCGAAACAGAAGGCTCCTTATCACAGGACAAGAAATCAGCCCTCAACAACTTAACCGGCGGAAAAATTTTCTTTTGAAAAAATCCCTAAGCCCCGGGGTCACAATTTCAGAAAAAATCTGACTTTCGGCAATTCACTCAAAACTTGTGCCCAACGGTTGGAAATGCTCCCCTGAAAGGTTTTGGGGTCGAAATAGAAGGCTTTTTATCACAGGACAAGAAATAAGCCCTCGACAATGTAATGAGCAGAAAAAAAATATTTTTGAAAAAATCCCTAAGCCCTGGTGTCACAGTTTAAGAAAAAATCTGACTTTCGGCAATTCACACAAAACTGGTGCCCAACGGTTGCAAATGCTCCCCTGAAAATTTTGGCGGTCGAAACAGAAGGCTTTTTTGTCAGGAAAAAGCACCAATACAAAAGCCAGCTGCAAGTGGCTGGAATGCAAAACAGGATGTTGTGGTTTGCAAATGTACTGCTGGGAAAAAGGGGCAGTCTATTCTCTGTACTGAGCACCGGATGTTAGCTCAGAGTGTCATCTGACCTGTACTGGAAGTACAGGGGCGGAATTGTGACTCTTCTGATGGAGTCTGAAGGGAGCAGTCGCGTTTCTATGTACTGCTGAATGACAGGAATAAAACATGTAAATAGGACTCCTGTCTGTCTCATTTCCCCTCCCTGGGGGGGAAAGCAAGGAGAGAGAAGCAGAGGGTGTGTTCTCCTCACATCTAATGAGGAGAATCGCCGGTTTACGACCTAGCCTGCCGGGAGTAGCAGACGGAAGGTAAACAAAGTATCTCACTCAATTGCCCGGGGGAGGCCAGTTTACCTCTGACCGTGAGCTGAGATACTGACATATGGTAGCAGAGGATGGTTTCGATCCATCGACCTCTGCATGAGAGGCTGGTGGATTGTCCTCCTCTGCTCCAAGGGAGAAAAGCGTCTGAGAGAAGCCAGAGGCTGAACAGACGGCTGGACCCAGAGGAAAGTGTTTTCCAAGCAACGGAGCTCAAGGTATGCTGCATTTCGGGCTAAAAGTGTGAACGCAGATTGATTAATTCTCTGGTTCACGGGAGCTGCGTTTTTTAAAAAAGAACAATAGCTCCGGAAGGAGGGGCCTGCAGCTCAGAGGCTGAAGCCTGCATTCCACGAATTCTTGTGGTTGATAAACTGTCCTGTTGGAATGCATTGTTGCTAAGTAACGGTCGTGGAAAGTTACTGGCAGAGAAGCTGGACTGTGAGGCTGGGAAAAGCAAAACAATACCAGGGAATGTTTTGGCTACAAGTTTACGAGCTCTTGGAAGGGACTTTCCATAGCAGCTAGCGTTTAGCTGCCAGGTGCCAAGAGCGTAAACAACTTGCAGTTTGCCTGCCTGAGAAAGAAGAAAAACAACTGTTGGATTTTACAGCTTACTTGAGAGTGTGAACTGGAGGCTTGGCTTCAAGATGGATGCCAAGAAGGGGGGAGCTCTGCCTTACCCACCTCCCTTAAAAAATGACAATTATTCATCTTGGTCTATAAAGATGAAGGCCCTGCTGCAGAATCAGAGGCTTTTTGATGTAATTGAAAACCCCATCCCTGCAGCACCAACCGGAGGTTGGGAGTCACGGAACGTGAGGGCCAGGACTGCTATAATTCTGTGTGTCTCAGATGATCAATTGGTGCATGTTCAGCATTTAGAAAATGCGAAAGAGGTTTGGGATACGCTACGTACAACGCATCAGAGAGATGCTGGTTCTTCAGCGTTGTTGTATTTTGAGAAGTTAACCAATCTGAGACTAGCACCTGATGGAGATGTTCAAGCGCACCTGACAGAAATGAAGTTTCTGTGCCAACAGATGGAAGAACGCAATTTCCGTCTACAGGAGGAAGTGTTTTGCTTCATGATGATAAACAGCCTTAATCGGACCTACAAAGAAATAAGCCCTCGACAATGTAATGAGCAGAAAAAAAATATTTTCCAAAAAATCCCTTTACCCTGGGGTCACAATTTCAGAAAAAATCTGACTTTCGGCAATTCAATCAAAAATGGTGCCCAACGGTTGCAAATGCTCCCCTGAAAGGTTTGGCGGTAGAAACAGAAGGCTTTTTATCACAGGACAAGAAATCAGCCCTCGACAACTTAACCGGCGGAAGAATATTTTTTTGAAAAAAACCCTAAGCCCCGGGGTCACAATTTCAGAAAAAATCTGACTTTTGGCAATTCACTCAAAACTGGTGCCCAACGGTTGCAAATGCTCCCCTGAAAGTTTTGGCGGTCAAAAGAGAAGGCTTTTTATCGCAGGACAAGAAATCAGCCCTCGACAATGTAATGAGCAGAAAAAAAATATTTTTGAAAAAATCCCTAAGCCCCGGGGTCACAATTTCAGCAAAAATCTGACTTTTGGCAATTCACTCAAAAATGGTGCCAACCGGTTGCAAATGCTCCCCTGAAAGGTTTGGCGGTCGAAACAGAAGGCTTTTTATCACAGGACAAGAAATCAGCCCTCGACAACTTATCCGGCGGAAAATATTTTTTTGAGAAAATCCCTAAATCCCTAAACAATTTCAGCAAAAATCTGACTTTTGGCAATTCACTCAAAAATGGTGCCAACCGGTTGCAAATGCTCCCCTGAAAGGTTTAGCAATCGAAACAGAAGGCTTTTTATCACAGGACAAGAAATCAGCCCTCAACAACTTAACCGGCGGAAAATATTTTTTTGAGAAAATCCCTAAATCCCTAAACAATTTCAGCAAAAATCTGACTTTTGGCAATTCCCTCAAAAATGGTGCCAACAGGTTGCAAATGCTCCCCTGAAATGTTTGGCGATGGAAACAGAAGGCTTTTTATCACAGGAAAATAAATCAGCCCTCAACAACTTAACCGGCGGAAAATATTTTTTTGAAAAAATCGCTAAGCCCCGGGGTCACAATTTCAGCAAAAATCTGACTTTTGGCAATTCACTCAAAAATGGTGCCAACAGGTTGCAAATGCTCACCTGAAAGGTTTGGCATTCGAAACAGAAGGCTTTTTATCACAGGACAAGAAATCAGCCCTCAACAACTTAACCGGCGGAAAATATTTTTTTGAGAAAATCCCTAAATCCCTAAACAATTTCAGCAAAAATCTGACTTTTGGCAATTCCCTCAAAAATGGTGCCAACAGGTTGCAAATGCTCCCCTGAAATGTTTGGCGATGGAAACAGAAGGCTTTTTATCACAGGAAAATAAATCAGCCCTCAACAACTTAACCGGCGGAAAATATTTTTTTGAAAAAATCGCTAAGCCCCGGGGTCACAATTTCAGCAAAAATCTGACTTTTGGCAATTCACTCAAAAATGGTGCCAACAGGTTGCAAATGCTCACCTGAAAGGTTTGGCATTCGAAACAGAAGGCTTTTTATCACAGGACAAGAAATCAGCCTTCAACAACTTAACCGGCGGAAAATATTTTTTTGAAAAAATCCCTAAGCCCCTGGGTCACAATTTCAGCAAAAATCTGACTTTTGGCAATTCACTCAAAAATGATGCCAGAGCTTGCAAATGCTCCCCTGAAAGGTTTGGGAGTGGAAACAGAAGGCTTTTTCTCACAGGACAAGAAATCAACCTTCAACAACTTAACCGGCAGAAAATATTTTTTTGAAAAAATCCCTAAGCCCCGGGGTCACAATTTCAGCAAAAATCTGACTTTTGGCGATTCACTCAAAAATGGTGCCAACTGGTTGCAAATGCTCCCCTGAAAGGTTTGGGAGTCGAAACAGAAGGCTTTTTATCACAGGACAAGAAATATGCCCTCAACAACTTAACCGGGGGAAAATATTTTTTTGAAAAAATCGCTAAGCCCCGGGGTCACAATTTCAGCAAAAATCTGACTTTTGTTAATTCACTCAAAAATGGTGCCAACAGGTTGCAAATGCTCCCCTGAAATGTTTGGCGATGGAAACAGAAGGCTTTTTATCACAGGAAAATAAATTAGCCCTCGACAACTTAACCGGCGGAAAATATTTTTTTGAAAAAATCGCTAAGCCCCGGGGTCACAATTTCAGCAAAAATCTGACTTTTGGCAATTCACTCAAAAATGGTGCCAACAGGTTGCAAATGCTCCCCTGAAATGTTTGGCGATGGAAACAGAAGGCTTTTTATCACAGGAAAATAAATCAGCCCTCGACAACTTAACCGGCGGAAAATATTTTTTTGAAAAAATCGCTAAGCCCCGGGGTCACAATTTCAGCAAAAATCTGACTTTTGGCAATTCACTCAAAAATGGTGCCAACAGGTTGCAAATGCTCCCCTGAAAGGTTTGGGAGTCGAAACAGAAGGCTTTTTATCACAGGACAAGAAATCAGCCTGCAACAACTTAAAAGGCGCAAAATATTTTTTTGACAAAATCCCTAAGCCCCGGGGTCACAATTTCAGCAAAAATCTGACTTTTGGCAATTCACTCAAAAATGATGCCAGAAGCTTGCAAATGCTCCCCTGAAAGGTTTGGGAGTCGAAACAGAAGGCTTTTTATCACAGGACAAGAAATATGCCCTCAACAACTTAACCGGGGGAAAATATTTTTTTGAAAAAATCGCTAAGCCCCGGGGTCACAATTTCAGCAAAAATCTGACTTTTGTTAATTCACTCAAAAATGGTGCCAACAGGTTGCAAATGCTCCCCTGAAATGTTTGGCGATGGAAACAGAAGGCTTTTTATCACAGGAAAATAAATCAGCCCTCGACAACTTAACCGGCGGAAAATATTTTTTTGAAAAAATCGCTAAGCCCCGGGGTCACAATTTCAGCAAAAATCTGACTTTTGGCAATTCACTCAAAAATGGTGCCAACAGGTTGCAAATGCTCCCCTGAAAGGTTTGGCATTCGAAACAGAAGGCTTTTTATCACAGGACAAGAAATCAGCCTTCAACAACTTAACCGGCGGAAAATATTTTTTTGAAAAAATCCCTAAGCCCCGGGGTCACAATTTCAGCAAAAATCTGACTTTTGGCAATTCACTCAAAAATGATGCCAGAGCTTGCAAATGCTCCCCTGAAAGGTTTGGGAGTGGAAACAGAAGGCTTTTTCTCACAGGACAAGAAATCAACCTTCAACAACTTAACCGGCAGAAAATATTTTTTTGAAAAAATCCCTAAGCCCCGGGGTCACAATTTCAGCAAAAATCTGACTTTTGGAGATTCACTCAAAAATGGTGCCAACTGGTTGCAAATGCTCCCCTGAAAGGTTTGGAAGTCGAAACAGAGGGCTTTTTATCACAGGAAAATAAATTAGCCCTCGACAACTTAACCGGCGGAAAATATTTTTTTGAAAAAATCGCTAAGCCCCGGGGTCACAATTTCAGCAAAAATCTGACTTTTGGCAATTCACTCAAAAATGGTGCCAACAGGTTGCAAATGCTCCCCTGAAATGTTTGGCGATGGAAACAGAAGGCTTTTTATCACAGGAAAATAAATCAGCCCTCGACAACTTAACCGGCGGAAAATATTTTTTTGAAAAAATCGCTAAGCCCCGGGGTCACAATTTCAGCAAAAATCTGACTTTTGGCGATTCACTCAAAAATGGTGCCAACAGGTTGCAAATGCTCCCCTGAAAGGTTTGGGAGTCGAAACAGAAGGCTTTTTATCACAGGACAAGAAATCAGCCTGCAACAACTTAAAAGGCGCAAAATATTTTTTTGACAAAATCCCTAAGCCCCGGGGTCACAATTTCAGCAAAAATCTGACTTTTGGCAATTCACTCAAAAATGATGCCAGAAGCTTGCAAATGCTCCCCTGAAAGGTTTGGCAGTCGAAACAGAAGGCTTTTTATCACAGGACAAGAAATATGCCCTCAACAACTTAACCGGGGGAAAATATTTTTTTGAAAAAATCGCTAAGCCCCGGGGTCACAATTTCAGCAAAAATCTGACTTTTGTTAATTCACTCAAAAATGGTGCCAACAGGTTGCAAATGCTCCCCGGAAATGTTTGGCGATGGAAACAGAAGGCTTTTTATCACAGGAAAATAAATCAGCCCTCGACAACTTAACCGGCGGAAAATATTTTTTTGAAAAAATCGCTAAGCCCCGGGGTCACAATTTCAGCAAAAATCTGACTTTTGGCAATTCACTCAAAAATGGTGCCAACAGGTTGCAAATGCTCCCCTGAAAGGTTTGGCATTCGAAACAGAAGGCTTTTTATCACAGGACAAGAAATCAGCCCTCAACAACTTAACCGGCGGAAAATATTTTTTTGAAAAAATCCCTAAGCCCCGGGGTCACAATTTCAGCAAAAATCTGACTTTTGGCAATTCACTCAAAAATGATGCCAACTGGTTGCAAATGCTCCCCTGAAAGGTTTGGGAGTCGAAACAGAAGGCTTTTTATCACAGGACAAGAAATATGCCCTCAACAACTTAACCGGGGGAAAATATTTTTTTGAAAAAATCGCTAAGCCCCGGGGTCACAATTTCAGCAAAAATCTGACTTTTGTTAATTCACTCAAAAATGGTGCCAACAGGTTGCAAATGCTCCCCTGAAATGTTTGGCGATGGAAACAGAAGGCTTTTTATCACAGGACAAGAAATCAGCCCTCAACAACTTAACCGGCGCAAAATATTTTTTTGAAAAAATCCCTAAGCCCCGGGGTCAGAATTTCAGCAAAAATCTGACTTTTGGCATTTCACTCAAAAATGATGCCAGAACCTTGAAAATGCTCCCCTGAAAGGTTTGGCAGTCGAAACAGAAGGCTTTTCATCACAGGACAAGAAATCAGCCCTCAACAACTTAACCCGTCGAAAATATTTTTTTGAAAAAATCCCTAAGCCCCGGGGTCACAATTTCAGCAAAAATCTGACTTTTGGCGATTCACTCAAAAATGGTGCCAACTGGTTGCAAATGCTCCCCTGAAAGGTTTGGGAGTCGAAACAGAAGGCTTTTTATCACAGGACAAGAAATCAGCCTGCAACAACTTAAAAGGCGCAAAATATTTTTTTGACAAAATCCCTAAGCCCCGGGGTCACAATTTCTGCAAAAATCTGACTTTTGGCAATTCACTCAAAAATGGTGCCAACCGGTTGCAAATGCTCCCCGGAAAGCTTTGGCGATGGAAATAGAAGGCTTTTTATCACAGGACAATAAATCAGCTCTCGACAACTTAACCGGCGGAAAATATTTTTTTTAAAAAATCCCTTAGCCCCGGGGTCACAATTTCAGCATAAATCTGACTTTTGGCAATTCACTCAAAAATGGTGCCAACCGGTTTCAAATGCTCCCCTGAAAGCTTTGGCGATGGAAACAGAAGGCTTTTTATCACAGGACAAGAAATCAGCCCTCAACAACTTAACCGGCGCAAAATATTTTTTTGAAAAAATCCCTAAGCCCCGGGGTCACAATTTCAGCATAAATCTGACTTTTGGCAATTCACTCAAAAATGATGCCAGAAGCTGGCAAATTTTCCCCTGAAAGGTTTGGCAGTCGAAGCAGAAGGCTTTTTATCACAGGACAAGAAATCAGCCTTCAACAACTTAACCGGCGCAAAATATTTTTTTGAAAAAATCCCTAAGCCCCGGGGTCAGAATTTCAGCAAAAATCTGACTTTTGGCATTTCACTCAAAAATGATGCCAGAACCTTGAAAATGCTCCCCTGAAAGGTTTGGCAGTCGAAACAGAAGGCTTTTCATCACAGGACAAGAAATCAGCCCTCAACAACTTAACCCGTCGAAAATATTTTTTTGAAAAAATCCCTAAGCCCCGGGGTCACAATTTCAGCAAAAAACTGACTTTTGGCAATTCACTCAAATATGGTGCCAACCGGATGCAAATGCTCCCCTGAAAGGTTTTGCAGTCGAAACAGAAGACTTTTTATCACAGGACAAGAAATCAGCTCTCGACAACTTATCCGGCGGAAAATATTTTTTTGAAAAAATCTCTAAGCCCTGGGGTCACAATTTCAGCAAAAATCTGACTTTTGGCATTTCACTCAAAAATGATGCCAGAAGCTTGCAAATGCTCCCCTGAAAGGTTTGGGAGTCGAAGCAGAAAGCTTTTTATCACAGGACAAGAAATCAGCCTTAAACAACTTAACCGGCGGAAAATTTTTTTTAAAAAAAAATCCCTAAGCTCCGGGGTCACAATTTCAGCAAAAATCTGACTTTTGGCAATTCACTCAAAAATGGTGCCAACCGGTTGCAAATGCTCCCCTGAAAGCTTTGGCGATGGAAACAGAAGGCTCTTTATCACAGGACAAGAAATCAGCCCTCAACAACTTAACCGGTGGAAAATATTTTTTTGAAAAAATCCCTAAGCCCCGGGGTCACAATTTCAGCAAAAATCTGACTTTTGGCAATTCACTCAAAAATGGTGCCAACCGGTTGCAAATGCTTCCCTGAAAGCGTTGTCGATGGAAACAGAAGGCTTTTTATAACAAAACAAGAAATCAGCCCTCAACAACTTTACCGGCGGAAAATATTTTTTTGAAAAAATCCCTTAGGGTCACAATTTCAGCAAAACTGACTTTTGGCGATTCACTGAAAAATGATGCCAGAAGCTTGCAAATGCTCCCCTGAAAGGTTTGGGAGTCGAAACAGAAGGCTTTTTATCACAGGACAAGAAATCAGCCCTCAACAACTTAACCAGCGGAAAATATTTTTTTGAAAAAATCGCTAAGCCCCAGGGTCACAATTTCAGCAAAAATCTGACTTTTGGCAATTCACTCAAAAATGGTGCCAACCGGTTGTAAATGCTCCCCTGAAAGGTTTGGGAGTCGAAACAGAAGGCTTTTTATCACAGGACAAGAAATCAGCCTGCAACAACTTAAAAGGCGCAAAATATTTTTTTGACAAAATCCCTAAGCCCCGGGGTCACAATTTCTGCAAAAATCTGACTTTTGGCAATTCACTCAAAAATGGTGCCAACCGGTTGCAAATGCTCCCCGGAAAGCTTTGGCGATGGAAATAGAAGGCTTTTTATCACAGGACAAGAAATCATCTCTCGACAACCTAACTGGCGGAAAATATTTTTTTGAAAAAATCCCTAAGCCCTGGGTTCACAATTTCAGAAAAAATCTGACTTTTGGCAATTCACTAAAAAATGATGCCAGAAGCTGGCAAATTTTCCCCTGAAAGGTTTGGCAGTCGAAGCAGAAGGCTTTTTATCACAGGACAAGAAATCAGCCTTCAACAACTTAACCGGCGCAAAATATTTTTTTGAAAAAATCCCTAAGCCCCGGGGTCAGAATTTCAGCAAAAATCTGACTTTTGGCATTTCACTCAAAAATGATGCCAGAACCTTGAAAATGCTCCCCTGAAAGGTTTGGCAGTCGAAACAGAAGGCTTTTCATCACAGGACAAGAAATCAGCCCTCAACAACTTAACCCGTCGAAAATATTTTTTTGAAAAAATCCCTAAGCCCCGGGGTCACAATTTCAGCAAAAAACTGACTTTTGGCAATTCACTCAAATATGGTGCCAACCGGATGCAAATGCTCCCCTGAAAGGTTTTGCAGTCGAAACAGAAGACTTTTTATCACAGGACAAGAAATCAGCTCTCGACAACTTATCCGGCGGAAAATATTTTTTTGAAAAAATCTCTAAGCCCTGGGGTCACAATTTCAGCAAAAATCTGACTTTTGGCATTTCACTCAAAAATGATGCCAGAAGCTTGCAAATGCTCCCCTGAAAGGTTTGGGAGTCGAAGCAGAAAGCTTTTTATCACAGGACAAGAAATCAGCCTTAAACAACTTAACCGGCGGAAAATTTTTTTAAAAAAAAAATCCCTAAGCTCCGGGGTCACAATTTCAGCAAAAATCTGACTTTTGGCAATTCACTCAAAAATGGTGCCAACCGGTTGCAAATGCTCCCCTGAAAGCTTTGGCGATGGAAACAGAAGGCTCTTTATCACAGGACAAGAAATCAGCCCTCAACAACTTAACCGGTGGAAAATATTTTTTTGAAAAAATCCCTAAGCTCCGGGGTCACAATTTCAGCAAAAATCTGACTTTTGGCAATTCACTCAAAAATGGTGCCAACCGGTTGCAAATGCTTCCCTGAAAGCGTTGTCGATGGAAACAGAAGGCTTTTTATAACAAAACAAGAAATCAGCCCTCAACAACTTTACCGGCGGAAAATATTTTTTTGAAAAAATCCCTTAGGGTCACAATTTCAGCAAAACTGACTTTTGGCGATTCACTGAAAAATGATGCCAGAAGCTTGCAAATGCTCCCCTGAAAGGTTTGGGAGTCGAAACAGAAGGCTTTTTATCACAGGACAAGAAATCAGCCCTCAACAACTTAACCAGCGGAAAATATTTTTTTGAAAAAATCGCTAAGCCCCAGGGTCACAATTTCAGCAAAAATCTGACTTTTGGCAATTCACTCAAAAATGGTGCCAACCGGTTGTAAATGCTCCCCTGAAAGCTTTGGCTATGGAAACTAAAGGCTTTTTATGACATTACAAGAAATCCGCCCTCAACAACTTAACTGGCGGAAAATATTTTTTTGAAAAAATCCCTAAGCCCTTGGGTCACAATTTCAGCAAAAATCTGACTTTTGGCGATTCACTCAAAAATGGTGCCAAACCGGTTGCAAATGCTCCCCTGAAAGCTTTGGCGATGGAAACGGAAGGCTTTTCATCACAGGATAAGAAATCAGCCTCAACAACTTAACCGGCAGAAAACATTTTTTTGAAGAAATCCCTAAGTCCCGGGGTCAGAATTTTAGCAAATATCTGACTTTTGGCAATTCACTCAAAAATGATGCCAGAAGCTTGCAAATGCTCCCCTGAAAGCTTTGGTGATGGAAAAAGAAGGCTTTTTATCACAGGACAAGAAATCAGCCCTCAACAACTTAACAGGCGGAAAATATTTTTTTGAAAAAATCCCTAAGCCCCGGCGTCACAATTCCAGTAAAAATCTGACTTTTGGCGATTCACTCAAAAATGATGCCAGAAGCTTGCAAATGCTCCCCTGAAAGGTTTGGGAGTCGAAACAGAAGGCTTTTTATCACAAGACAAGAAATCAGCCCTCAACAACTTAACCAGCGGAAAATATTTTCTTGAAAAAATTGCTAAGCCCCGGGGTAACAATTTCAGCAAAAATCTCACTTTTGGCGATTCACTCAAAAATGATGCCAGAAGCTTGCAAATGCTCCCCTGAAAGCTTTGGCGATGGAAACAGAAGGCTTTTTATCACAGGACAAGAAATCAGCCCTCAACAACTTAACTGGCGGAAATTTTTTTTTTGAAAAAAATCTCTAAGCCTCGGGGTCAGAATTTCAGCAAAAATCTGACTTTTGGCGATTCACTCAGAAATGGTGCCAACCGGTTGCAAATGCTCCCCTGAAAGCTTTGGCGATGGAAACAGAAGGCTTTTTATCACAGGACAAGAAATCAGCCCTCAACAACTTAACTGGCGGAAAATATTTTTTTGAAAAAATCCCTAAGTCCTTGGGTCACAATTTCAGCAAAAATCTGACTTTTGGCAATTCACTCAAAAATGATGCCAGAAGCTAGCAAATGCTCCCCTGAAAGGTTTGGGAGTCGAAACAGAAGGCTTTTTATTACAGGACAAGAAATCAGTCTTCTACAACTTAACTGTGCAAAATATTTTTTTGAAAAAATCCCTAAGCCCCGGGGTCACAATTTCAGCAAAAATCTCACTTTTGGCGATTCAGCAAAAAAGGATGCCAGAAGCTTGCAAATACTCCGCTGAAAGCTTTGGCGATGGAAACAGAAGGCTTTTTCTCACAGGACAAGAAATCAGCCTTCAACAACTTAACCGGCAGAAAATATTTGTTTGAAAAAATCCCTAAGCCTCGGGGTCAGAATTTCAGCAAAAATCTGACTTTTGGCAATTCACTCAAAAATGGTGCCAACCGGTTGCAAATGCTTCCCTGAAAGCGTTGTCGATGGAAACAGAAGGCTTTTTATAACAAAACAAGAAATCAGCCCTCAACAACTTTACCGGCGGAAAATATTTTTTTGAAAAAATCCCTTAGGGTCACAATTTCAGCATAAATCTGACTTTTGGCAATTCACTCAAAAATGGTGCCAACCGGTTGCAAATACTCCCCTGAAATCGTTGTCGTTGGAAACAGAAGGCTTTTTATCACAGGACAAGAAATCAGCCCTCAACAACTTAACCGGCGGAAAATATTTTTTGAAAAAATCCCTAAGCCCCGGGGTCAGAATTTCAGCAAAAATCTGACTTTTGGCGATTCACTCAGAAATGGTGCCAACCGGTTGCAAATGCTCCCCTGAAAGCTTTGGCGATGGAAACAGAAGGGTTTTCATCACAGGACAAGAAATCAGCCTCAACAACTTAACCGGCGGAAAATATTTTTTTGAAAAAATCCCTAAGCCCCGGGGTCACAATTTCAGCAAAAATCTGACTTTTGGCAATTCACTCAAAAATGGTGCCAACCGGTAGCAAATGCTCCCCTGAAAGCTTTGGCGATGGAAACAGAAGGCTTTTTATCACAGGACAAGAAATCAGCCCTCAACAACTTAACCGGCGGAAAATATTTTTTTGAAAAAATCCCTAAGCCCCGGGGTCAAAATTTCAGCAAAAATCTGACTTTTGGCAATTCACTCAAAAATGATGCCAGAAGCTAGCAAATGCTCCCCTGAAAGGTTTGGGAGTCGAAACAGAAGGCTTTTTATCACAGGACAAGAAATCAGCCCTCAACAACTTCACCGGCGGAAAATATTTTTTTGAAAAAATCCCTAAGCCCTGGGGTCAGAATTTCAGCATAAATCTGACTTTTGGCAATTCACTCAAAAATGATGCCAGAAGCTTGCAAATGCTGCCCTGAAAGGTTTGGCGATGGAAACAAAAGATTGGATTGGATTGATCTTTATTACGGCCATTGGCCCGTCACACGACAGTTTCCCATACCAACATAATGTACTTGAACCTCCAAATTTAAAACCGTCAAAACTTACAAAAAACAGACAAGAACCAAAGCAGAACAAAAACAAAAGACCAACATCATACGTTGCAATAAATTTGTAACATAACCATCACCATCTGTTCACAAATCAATAGAAGACATCAATGGTGATTCACCTAGTTACATCCTAAAACATAGATCATGGTTTAAAGGGATTTTCCGAGCCACACAGGAGTCCGTTTCTCTTCTTTAGGGATAGGACACTGATCAAGAATCTGGCAACCGTGAGTGATCTTAGGGGGTCATCATCATTTAATAGATATCTCAGTTTGGCTTCATTTGTATCATCGGCAATTCCCTTTAGATATTGGGCAAGAAACTTGCTCCTGGCCGATGAGTGAAAAGCACAGTCAAAAATTATGTGATGCAACGATTCCGGTGCCCCACAATTACAATCACATAAGAGCGATATCTGTCCATTGGAGAATCTATTTCTCAGCATGTTCGATGGGAAGGTGTTGAATCTTGCCTTTACAAAGGCATATCTATGAGCCGAAGAAGTTAAGGAATTCAAATAGTTTGGGAGCCTTAAGAGGGGTGATAAACCAAGGTTTAGAGGTGAGCAGGTACCATTGCCCAAGACTATTTTCTGCTGCAAGTCCATCTCCTCTAGTTTACAGGTTACTGTTCTTTTAGCTGGAACTATGTCCTGCTCTAGTAATTTGGATGGGGAGATTCCCATTGCCGTTATTTTCAGCTGTAAATTTTTTACCCATGGGCTCTGGAAATCATCTCTCCACATACATTGTATCAAGTACAAGTTTGGGAGATTGTGCCATAGAGATAACCAGTGACAAAGTATGTGCTTCCACAGAGCGTTTTCCAGGGATACAGTATTAAGTTCCATGCGTAACGCTGTATTACTTACACAGTTGGGCAGTTTCAATATCCCTCTTAAAAACTGATTTTGAATAACCTCTAGGTGAGATAGATTGACAAAAGTCCCCCAAATTGAGATGGCATAGGCAATTGTCGGGATCACCTTGGCCTTGAAGACTTTCAACGCCGATGGGATATGAAGGGCCCCATCGGTGAAGAAGAATCGCAAGATCGCCAAGGAGATAGCTTTGGCTCTATTTGCAACATAGGCTACATGGGCCTTCCATCTAAGGTTATGTTGTAACCAAACTCCCAAGTATTGGAATCTATAGACTTGTTCGATGACTCTCCCATCAATTCTCCAATTATGGAGTTTCCGGCTCTTTGAGAAAATTAGGATCTTAGATTTTCCATAATTAATTGTAAGGGAATTTGCGTTACAGTACGATCCAAAAATTTTTAAGGCCCTCCTGAGACCTACTCTAGAAAAGGAAAGGATGACTGCGTTGTCCGCATACAGTAACAAAGGGCAGCGATAAAGTGCTAGGCGGGGTGCATGAATCCTTTCTTGAGCCTCTATTAGGGGAGTCCTCATATCGCTTATGAACAAGTTGAACAGGAATGGAGCCAATATACAACCCTGTCGGACACCTCTGTTAATGGGAATTGGATTGGTGAGATCACCCTCCGGGGTGAGTCTCACTCTAGCCGCTGAGTTCTCATGGAGTTTGATTATTAGCCAGAGAAGCCTTCTGTCGATGCCCCAGCGGGAGAGTTTTTCCCAGAGGATGCTCCTGGGGATACTATCGAATGCTGCCTTTAGGTCAATGAATGCCACACAGAGTTGGCCACCCTTTGGGGTGGAATATTTCCAGGCAAGATGCTGTAAAATTAGAATATGATTAATTGTTGACTGTTTTGGGCGGAATCCAGCTTGTTCGGGCCCAATTAATTTTTTCTCTTCGGCACATTGGTTAAGTCTGTTCAGCAAGAAGCGGGCATACAGTTTCCCCACTATTGAGAGCAGACTGATATTTCTGTAATTCCCCGGGTCATCTGGTGAGCCCTTTTTGTGGATTGGAACGATAACAGCGTCCTTCCATACTTCCGGGATCTTTCCAGAGTTGTTAACGGCATCGAAGATGGTCGCCAGAACTTTAGCCCACCAGTCCGCGTGGTATTTTATAGCTTCTGCCGGGATCAGGTCTGGCCCAGGCGCTTTCCCTGTTTTGAGTTTAACGATCAAGTCATGGATGTCTTCCGGGTCGGTGGGGGGCCAGAGGGGAAGCTGATCTTGAAATTCATCTCTTGTGTTAGCAATACAGTCAGTTGTGGCAAAGTAGTTTTTTAAGTAGGATTCCCAAACCGGGGCAGGAATAATAGTCAAAGGGTATCTTTTAGTTCTTTTATTTACCAGGAGCCAAAATTGTCTGGAGTTCCGTGATGATGAGGCTTCTATGATTGCTCGCCATTGATTCACTTGCCATTCCTGTCTGGCTCCCTTTTGAATTTGCTTGTAGGCTGATTTTGCTTGGAAATATTCTTTTGGCAAGACCGTTGCCCCGGAGGCTTTATACTCTTTGTAGATGTTACCAAGAAGTTGTCTAGCCTGTTTACAAGCACTATTGAACCACAAGGCACCTATCTTCCTTTGTGTTCGATTTATTTTATGCGTCGGGACAGAGAAAAAAGACGTTAGATCTTCTGACAGATTCGAGAATGGTCTTAGAGTTTGGTCATAATCATAATAATTCTCGATTAAGCCTGAATATGCTTGTTTTAGCCCTTGTTGGAAATATGCTGAGTATTTTTGGGCCTGTAGTTCGGACCATTTTACACTTTTGATTTGCAATGCTGAGTTCGTAATCAGATGTGTTGGGTGCTTGTCTCCATCTGGGGTCCAGTCTATAGTCATTGTGGCGACCAACGGTAAGTGGTCGCTCAGTTGAATGTTTTCGACTTTAAAATGGGAAAATTTGGGGAATATGTCATGAGATACTAACATATAATCCAGGACACTGTTTGCAGAGGAGCTTATATGTGTAAACTCACCCGGTACGTCTGGCGGGCAGTTCCCGTTTAGAATCACTAAGTTTAGACGTAGTACCAATTGGTAAAGAAGGGTTCCTGCTTCATTTACCCTTTTGTCTTTAGAAAGTCTTTGATTATGGAGGGAGAGGTCATTAATGAATTCTGGGGTTATCCACCATTTGGCTTTGATTAAAGACTCCCAGTTTGTTGCAATGCGAGCATTGAAGTCCCCTGCTATAACATTGGGTATATTGGGGTATTTGGAGTGACAAAGAGTGAGATGTTCCTCCAAGATTCCCCATTTATTGTGTAAGTCTGCAATATTGCCTCCAGGAGGAAGATAAACATTTGTTATAACAAGTTCAAAGTTTTCCCCCGTAATCAGGACTGTAATTGCAAAGATGGAAGCATTTACAAGCGTGAGTTTTGCCTGTATTTTCAAGGATATTGCTATAACTAATCCTCCACTGGGCCGGCCTCCTTTAGTAGACGGGCATGCCGGTAATGATGTAACATCAAAACCATTAATATCTACTCTCCCCTCTTCCCATGTTTCCTGCAAGAGAATTACTTGGTGTGAGTTTATTAGTTTTACAAAGTCCGGGTCAGATTTTTTCCCCTTCCAACCTGCTATGTTCCAGCTTAAAAGGGAGAACGGGGGAGGATTTGACTGAGGTTTGGGTAGTCACAATGGGGAAGGGGGGAACGCTGGTCTTGGTGGGTTGTCAAATTTAAAGAAGTCAGTAATTTTCCTTTGACTAATAGTAGATGACTTCTCTCCTTTTGGCGCAGATGTACCTCTTGAGCTATTTGTAATTATGCTCTGCTCGCCCGATCCTATAGGGGTAGTGTCCTGGTTTGATCTGGTCTCCTCTCTGAAATCCCTTGTTTTATCCGAGAGGTTATCACCTAGGGGGGCAGAGATTAAGTCGGTACAAGTTTTAACTATTATTAGATTTCCCTTCCGTGGGTGTATCATCTTATTTATATGGCCCAAGGGGTCTTCTGTCCAGTCCATATCGATAGCGGTTTGAGCTTCTAAATCATCAGCTAGAGATTCTCCGTCCGATAATGATGACTCCAGGTCAGGCATTGAGGAATGTGTCGAAATTTTGTTTACATTTTGCTGTTCTTTAGTAGGTGTAACCATTCCAGCTGGTGCAGGAAGGGCTGGTTCCAGATTAACTAATAGGGGTGGCGAGACGATTGTCTGTATCGTTGCCTTGGATTTTATGGACCTATTTTGAGGCTGTGGGCTAAATTTGAGAAGGTCCACTGAGCCTCCAATGGCCCTGTTGGTTTGAATTTCTTTGTTTCCTATTTTGCTTTTGGCCTGAGACATCTTCTCTCTTAGTTTATCTAATTTATTTATTATTTTTTCTTTTTCTTGTGACTGTAATTCATCAAATGAATTCATAAGGGCGCTTTCATCATTAGATATTCTGGAACCACCCAAGTCCGTTCCTGGTTGTGGACTGCAGGCCATCTCCTCCGTTCTCTGTGGGGAAGGCAACATCTCTTTGTCTGGCGATTTTGTAGAGCTTGTTCCTGAATCTAATATCTCTTTCTCTTTTTCCACAAGTAGTGGTTTTACTATGCTGTCCGCAAAAACCCTTGTAGGTATGATTTTTGTTTTTATAAATTTCCATTTTTGTCTTATTATTAATAAGGGTAGTCTCAGCGAACGGAAGGCTAAAATAACTTTGTAAGGGCCATTTGATTGAGTTAGCGGAAGTAAAGCATGAAGATCAATATGAACTATGCTTATTCTCAGGATTTTACTTAGGGCAGTTTTAGCTCCTTCCAAGCTTGACCAGTCCCATATCTCAGACCTTATCGTTAGGCACACCTTCTTAGGTTGCAATGTTAGATTTTGCTTACACATGAGATCGTTTAGTTTATATTTTCTCATCCCCTTTGCCCCAGAGTTTGGTGGGGCTATTACTGGAGGTCCCCTCTGGTAGTTATTATTGAGGGCAATTTTGGCGTCCATATCCATCACTTTTTCCGTTAGCTTGGAAATTGAGCACGTCAGAAAGTCTATCTTTTTAAATATGCAGTCCAGTGTCCTAATGACTAGTTGTAAATGGGAGGACTCATTTCCCAGCTGGTTTTCTTTATCCCGGATCTTTTTCCCATCCACATTGGGCCCACCCTTGACGGGAGTGCTCGTTAAATTACAATTGTGTAAGGTGGTATTTTGGGACTTGGGAATGTTATTAGCTACATCCAAGTCACTTAGTGGAAGAAATCTATTGTATGTGGTAACTGCTGCTTGAGAATTTGACTGGTCTCTTCTTTCTTTAGCTTGTAGCTTGGGGCTAGGGAGGAGCAGTAATTCCTCTGCTTCTCTGAGGCGTTTCCTCTTGCCCATAGCCACAGTAGATATGAGCTAAATAATGTAGATAATACAGGAGAGAAGAAGGGGACTTCCTACCACAGTCAATGATTTGGCTATACAGCTGAGTATTTAACTCCAGGGATTTCTCCGCAGTTCATACAAGAGCTATAATAAGAGTCAAATTCCGATAAAGATTTACCCCTGGTGAGGGCTCAAGTAGATCATCTCAGCTCAGCCCTCTTCACGATTGATTGTTCAAGGGAAGGGCTCTCAATTTAAATCTTGGTCCAGTCCCCCATCCCTCCCCTATTCGGTCTCCAGGAAAAGTGCAAGCAGGCTTTACTTGGAACAGAAGGTCTCACCGATTTGTGAACTTCCAGGCTTTTGTTTTGTTTAATTTAAACTCCCGTCTCCTCTCTCTTCACCCCTCTCTGCCGAAAACTTCTTCTTCACCTCTCAGAGTGTAGTTTCAGCAACCCGAAGCCTAGCAGCCTCGCAGCTTTCCACTCTCGCTGATTGGGATGACGAAGTGCAGCTGGAGAAGACTGCTCGAGAGGGAGGCTGGGTCCTCAAGCCCGTCGGGTTCAGCTGCCCGTTCAGGCACCTGAGGACTTCTATGATCTCCTCTGGTCCTCAGGTCCTCCCCTGGCCTGGCTTCAAAACTTCGGCTTGGCTCTTTCCCTTCCCCAAGTATTAAGACTCCGCTCAGGCCCTGTCTCCTGGCTACAGCTATAGCAGAGGTGATCCAGTGCTCGGGAGTAATTTTAACCAACACTTGCCTTCTAGTTCCTTGTGTAGCCGGTGATTCGGTGTCCTTAAACAGGGGAGTTTCTCTTCGGGTTCTGACTCTGGACTCCCGCTGATTCTCCCTGCTCCGGCGGTCAAGATTGATGGTGACGTCTATTATTCCTTATCTGCAAAGCGCTGACTCATCTGGCACTTTCTCTGCTCACAGCTCAGCATTCTTCTGCTCTCAACTCCAGGTTAAAAAAAACAGATGTGATTAAGAAAAGTAAAATACTTAGTCTAAAACGAGTTAAAACGAGATAAAATCAATTAAAACTCAGTTAAAATTTGTGGAGCTCTGGAGCTGACTGCCTGGCCTGCCGCCATCTTGACCGGAAAATGGAAACAGAAGGCTTTTTATCACAGGACAAGAAATCAGCCCCCAACAACTTCACCGGCGGAAAATATTTTTTTGAAAAAATCCCTTAGCCTTGGGGTCACAATTTCAGCAAAAATCTCACTTTTGGCGATTCAACCAAAAATGATGCCAGAAGCTTGCAAATACTCCGCTGAAAGCTTTGGCGATGGAAACAGAAGGCTTTTTCTCACAGGACAAGAAATCAGCCTTCAACAACTTAACTGGCGGAAATTTTTTTTTTGAAAAAAATCTCTAAGCCCCGGGGTCAGAATTTCAGCAAAAATCTGACTTTTGGCAATTCACTCAAA
This sequence comes from Podarcis pityusensis, assembly GCF_964106645.2. NCBI lineage: Eukaryota > Metazoa > Chordata > Lepidosauria > Squamata > Lacertidae > Podarcis > Podarcis pityusensis. The sequence continues at coordinate 49,894,454 of NC_138037.1, read as the reverse complement.
AATGGTGCCAACCGGTTGCAAATGCTCCCCTGAAAGCGTTGTCGATGGAAACGGAAGGCTTTTTATGACAGGACAAGAAATCATCCCTCTACAACTTAAACGGCGGAAAATATTTTTTTGAAAAAATCCCTATGCCCCGGGGTCACAATTTCAGCAAAAATCTGAATTTTGGCAATTCACTCAAAAATGATGCCAGAAGCTTGCAAATGCTCCCCTGAAAGGTTTGGGAGTCGAAACAGAAGGCTTTTTATCACAGGACAAGAAATCAACCTTCTACAACTTAACCGTGCAAAATATTTTTTTGAAAAAATCCCTAAGCCCCCGGGTCACAATTTCAGCAAAAATCTGACTTTTGGCGATTCAACCAAAAATGATGCCAGAAGCTTGCAAATGCTCCGCTGAAAGCTTTGGCGATGGAAACAGAAGGCTTTTTATCACAGGACAAGAAATCAGCCTTCAACAACTTAAATGGCGGAAATTTTTTTTTTGAAAAAATCTCTAAGCCCCGGGGTCAGAATTTCAGCAAAAATCTGACTTTTGGCAATTCACTCAAAAATGGTGCCAACCGGTTGCAAATGCTCCCCTGAAAGCTTTGGCGATGGAAACAGAAGACTTTTTATGACAGGAGAAGAAATCAGCCCTCAACAACTTAACCGGCGGAAAATATTTTTTTAAAAAAATCCCTAAGCCCCGGGGTCACAATTTCAGCAAAAATCTGACTTTTGGCGATTCACTCAAAAATGATGTCAGAAGCTTGCAAATGCTCCCCTGAAAGGTTTGGGAGTCGAAACAGAAGGCTTTTTATCACAGGACAAGAAATCAGCCCTCAACAACTTAACCAGCGGAAAATATTTTTTTGAAAAAATCCCTAAGCCCCGGGGTCAGAATTTCAGCAAAAATCTGACTTTTGGCAATTCACTCAAAAATGGTGCCAACCGGTTGCAATTGCTCCCCTGAAAGCTTTGGCGATGGAAACAGAAGGCTTTTTATCACAGGACAAGAAAACAGCTCTCAACAACTGTACCGGTGGAAAATATTTTTTTGAAAAAATCCCTTAGCCCCGGGGTCACAATTTCAGCAAAAATCTGACTTTTGGAGATTCACTCAAAAATGGTGCCAACCGGTTGCAAATGCTCCCCTGAAAGGTTTGGGAGTCGAAACAGAAGGCTTTTTATCACAGGACAAGAAATCAGCCCTCAACAACTTAACCGGCGGAAAATATTTTTTTGAAAAAATCCCTAAGCCCCGGTCTCAATTTCAGCAAAAATCTGTCTTTTGGCAATTCACTCAAAAATGGTGCCAACCGGTTGCAAATGCTCCCCTGAAAGGTTTGGCAGTCGAAACAGAAGGCTTTTTATCACAGGACAAGAAATCAGCCCTCAACAACTTAACCGGCGGAAAATATTTTTTTGAAAAAATCCCTAAGCCCCGGTCTCAATTTCAGCAAAAATCTGACTTTTGGCAATTCACTCAAAAATGGTGCCAACCGGTTACAAATGCTCCCCTGAAAGGTTTGGCGTTGGAAACAGAAGGCTTTTTATCACAGGACAAGAAATCAGCCCTCAACAACTTCACCAGTGGAAAATATTTTTTTGAAAAAAATCCCTAAGCCCCGGGGTCACAATTTCAGCAAAAATCTGACTTTTGGAAATTCACTCAAAAATTATGCCAGAAGCTTGCAAATGCTCCCTTGAAAGGTTTGGGAGTCGAAAAAAATGCTTTTTATCACAGGACAAGAAATCAGCCCTCAACAATCTTACCGGCGGAAAATATTTTTTTGAAAAAATCCCTAAGCCCCGGGGTCGGAATTTCAGCAAAAATCTGACTTTTGGCAATTCACTCAAAAATGATGCCAGAAGCTTGCAAATGTTCCACTGAAAGGTTTGGCAGTCGAAACAGAAGGCTTTTTATCACAGGACAAGAAATCAGCCTCAACAACTTACCCGGCGGAAAATATTTTTTTGAAAAAAGCCTTAAGCCCCGGGGTCAGAATTTCAGCAAAAATCTGACTTTTGGCAATTCACTCAAAAATGGTGCCAACCGTTTGTAAATGCTCCCCTGAAAGCGTTGTCGATGAAAACAGAAGGCTTTTTATTACAAGACAAGAAATCAACCTTCAACAACTTAACCGGCGCAAAATATTTTTTTGAAAAAATCCCTAAGCCCCGGGGTCACAATTTCAGCAAAAATCTGACTTTTGGCAATTCACCCCAAAATGATGTCAGAACCTTGCAAATGCTCCCCTGAAAACTTTGAGGATGGAAACAGAAGGCTTTTTATCACAGGACAAGAAATCAGCCCTCAACAACTTTACCGGCGGAAAATATTTTTTTGAAAAAATCCCTAAGCCCCGGGGTCACAATTTCAGCAAAAATCTGACTTTTGGCAATTCACTCAAAAATGATGTCAGAAGCTTGCAAATGCTCCCCTGAAAGGTTTGGGAGTCGAAACAGAAGGCTTTTTATCACAGGACAAGAAATCAGCCCTCAACAACTTAACCAGCGGAAAATATTTTTTTGAAAAAATCCCTAAGCCCCGGGGTCAGAATTTCAGCAAAAATCTGACTTTTGGCAATTCACTCAAAAATGGTGCCAACCGGTTGCAATTGCTCCCCTGAAAGCTTTGGCGATGGAAACAGAAGGCTTTTTATCACAGGACAAGAAAACAGCTCTCAACAACTGTACCGGTGGAAAATATTTTTTTGAAAAAATCCCTTAGGTCACAATTTCAGCAAAAATCTGACTTTTGGAGATTCACTCAAAAATGGTGCCAACCGGTTGCAAATGCTCCCCTGAAAGGTTTGGGAGTCGAAACAGAAGGCTATTTATCACAGGACAAGAAATCAGCCCTCAACAACTTAACCGGCGGAAAATATTTTTTTGAAAAAATCCCTAAGCCCCGGTCTCAATTTCAGCAAAAATCTGTCTTTTGGCAATTCACTCAAAAATGGTGCCAACCGGTTGCAAATGCTCCCCTGAAAGGTTTGGCAGTCGAAACAGAAGGCTTTTTATCACAGGACAAGAAATCAGCCCTCAACAACTTAGCCGGTGCAAAATATTTTCTTGAAAAAATCCTTAAGCCCCGGGGGTCTCAATTTCAGCAAAAATCTGACTTTTGGCAATTCACTCAAAAATGGTGCCAACCGGTTGCAAATGCTCCCCTGAAAGGTTTGGCAGTCGAAACAGAAGTCTTTTTATCACTGGACAAGAAATCAGCCCTCAAGTACTGAACCGGCGGAAAATATTTTTTTGAAAAAATCCCTAAGCCCCGGGGTCACAATTTCAGCAAAAATCTGACTTTTGGCAATTCACTCAAAAATGGTGCCAACCGGTTACAAATGCTCCCCTGAAAGGTTTGGCGTTGGAAACAGAAGGCTTTTTATCACAGGACAAGAAATCAGCCCTCAACAACTTCACCAGTGGAAAATATTTTTTTGAAAAAATCCCTAAGCCCCGGGGTCACAATTTCAGCAAAAATCTGACTTTTGGAAATTCACTCAAAAATTATGCCAGAAGCTTGCAAATGCTCCCTTGAAAGGTTTGGGAGTCGAAAAAAATGCTTTTTATCACAGGACAAGAAATCAGCCCTCAACAATCTTACCGGCGGAAAATATTTTTTTGAAAAAATCCCTAAGCCCCGGGGTCGGAATTTCAGCAAAAATCTGACTTTTGGCAATTCACTCAAAAATGATGCCAGAAGCTTGCAAATGTTCCACTGAAAGGTTTGGCAGTCGAAACAGAAGGCTTTTTATCACAGGACAAGAAATCAGCCTCAACAACTTACCCGGCGGAAAATATTTTTTTGAAAAAATCCCTAAGCCCCGGTCTCAATTTCAGCAAAAATCTGTCTTTTGGCAATTCACTCAAAAATGGTGCCAACCGGTTGCAAATGCTCCCCTGAAAGGTTTGGCAGTCGAAACAGAAGGCTTTTTATCACAGGACAAGAAATCAGCCCTCAACAACTTAGCCGGTGCAAAATATTTTCTTGAAAAAATCCTTAAGCCCCGGGGGTCTCAATTTCAGCAAAAATCTGACTTTTGGCAATTCACTCAAAAATGGTGCCAACCGGTTGCAAATGCTCCCCTGAAAGGTTTGGCAGTCGAAACAGAAGTCTTTTTATCACTGGACAAGAAATCAGCCCTCAAGTACTGAACCGGCGGAAAATATTTTTTTGAAAAAATCCCTAAGCCCCGGGGTCACAATTTCAGCAAAAATCTGACTTTTGGCAATTCACTCAAAAATGGTGCCAACCGGTTACAAATGCTCCCCTGAAAGGTTTGGCGTTGGAAACAGAAGGCTTTTTATCACAGGACAAGAAATCAGCCCTCAACAACTTCACCAGTGGAAAATATTTTTTTGAAAAAATCCCTAAGCCCCGGGGTCACAATTTCAGCAAAAATCTGACTTTTGGAAATTCACTCAAAAATTATGCCAGAAGCTTGCAAATGCTCCCTTGAAAGGTTTGGGAGTCGAAAAAAATGCTTTTTATCACAGGACAAGAAATCAGCCCTCAACAATCTTACCGGCGGAAAATATTTTTTTGAAAAAATCCCTAAGCCCCGGGGTCGGAATTTCAGCAAAAATCTGACTTTTGGCAATTCACTCAAAAATGATGCCAGAAGCTTGCAAATGTTCCACTGAAAGGTTTGGCAGTCGAAACAGAAGGCTTTTTATCACAGGACAAGAAATCAGCCTCAACAACTTACCCGGCGGAAAATATTTTTTTGAAAAAAGCCTTAAGCCCCGGGGTCAGAATTTCAGCAAAAATCTGACTTTTGGCAATTCACTCAAAAATGGTGCCAACCGTTTGTAAATGCTCGCCTGAAAGCGTTGTCGATGAAAACAGAAGGCTTTTTATTACAAGACAAGAAATCAACCTTCAACAACTTAACCGGCGCAAAATATTTTTTTGAAAAAATCCCTAAGCCCCGGGGTCACAATTTCAGCAAAAATCTGACTTTTGGCGATTCACCCCAAAATGATGTCAGAACCTTGCAAATGCTCCCCTGAAAACTTTGAGGATGGAAACAGAAGGCTTTTTATCACAGGACAAGAAATCAGCCCTCAACAACTTTACCGGCGGAAAATATTTTTTTGAAAAAATCGCTAAGCCCCGGGGTCACAATTTCAGCAAAAATCTGACTTTTGGCAATTCACTCAAAAATGATGTCAGAAGCTTGCAAATACTCCCCTGAAAGGTTTGGGAGTCGAAACAGAAGGCTTTTTATCACAGGACAAGAAATCAGCCCTCAACAACTTAACCGGCGGAAAATATTTTTTTGAAAAAATCCCTAAGCCCCGGGGTCGGAATTTCAGGAAAAATTTGACTTTTGGCAATTCACTGAAAAATGGTGCCAACCGGTTGCAAATACTCCCCTGAAACGTTTGGAAATAGAAGCAGAAGGCTTTTTATCACAGGACAAGAAATCAGCTCTCAACAACTTAACCGGCGGAAAATATTTTTTTGAAAAAATCCCTAAGCCCCGGGGTCGGAATTTCAGGAAAAATCTGACTTTTGGCGATTCACTCAAAAATGGTGCCAACCGGTGGAAAATGATCCCCTGAAACGTTTGGAAATCGAAGCAGAAGGCTTTTTATCACAGGACAAGAAATCAGCCCTCAAGAACTGAACCGGCGGAAAATATTTTTTTGAAAAAATCCCTAAGCCCCGGCCGGGGTCACAATTTCAGCAAAAATCTGACTTTTCGCAATTCACTCAAAAATGGTGCCAACCGGTTACAAATGCTCTCCTGAAAGGTTTGGAGATGGAAACAGAAGGCTTTTTATCACAGGACAAGAAATCAGCCCTCAACAACTTCACCGGTGGAAAATATTTTTTTGAAAAAATCCCTAAGCCCTCGGCTCAGAATTTCAGCAAAAATGAGACTTTTGGCAATTCACTCAAAAATGGTGCCAATCGGTTGCAAATGCTCCCCTGAAAGGTTTGGCAGTCGAAACAGAAGGCTTTTTATCACAGGAGAAGAAATCAGCCCACAAGGACTGAACAGGCGGAATATATTTTTTTGAAAAAATCCCTAAGCCCCGGGGTCACAATTTCAGCAAAAATCTGACTTTTGGAAATTCACTCAAAAATGATGCCAGAAGCTTGCAAATGCTCCCTTGAAAGGTTTGGGAGTCGAAAAAGAAGGCTTTTTATCACAGGACAAGAAATCAGCCCTCAACATCTTAACCGACGGAGAATATTTTTTTGAAAAGATCCCTAAGCCCCAGGGTCACAATTTCAGCAAAAATCTGACTTTTGGCAATTCACTCAAATAATGGTGCCAACCGGTTACAAATGCTCCCCTGAAAGTTTTGGCAGTCGAAACAGAAGGCTTTTTGTCACAGGACAAGAAATCAGCCTCAACAACTAAACCGGCGGAAAATATTTTTTTGAAAAAATCCCTAAGCCCCGGGGTCAGAATATCAGCATGAATCAGACTTTTGGCAATTGACTCAAAAATGGTGCCAACCGGTTGCAAGTGCTCCCCTGAAAGCTTTGGCGATGGAAACAGAAGGCTTTTTATCACAGGAGAAGAAATCAGCCTTCAACAACTTAAGCGGCAGAAAATATTTTTTTGAAAAAATCCCTAAGCTCCGGGGTCACAATTTCAGCAAAAATCTGACTTTTGGCAATTCACTCAAAAATGGTGCCAACCGGTTGCAAGTGCTCCCCTGAAAGCTTTGGCGATGGAAACAGGAGGCTTTTTATCACAGGAGAAGAAATCAGCCCTCAACAACTTAACCCGCGGAAAATATTTTTTTTGAAAAAATCCCTAAGCCCCCGGGTCACTATTTCAGCAAAAATCTGACTTTTGGCAATTCCTCAAAAATGATTCCAGAACCTTGCAAATGCTCCCCTGAAAGGTTTGGGAGTCGAAACAGAAGGCTTTTTATCACAGGACAAGAAATCAGCCCTCAACAACTTAACCGACGGAAAATATTTTTTTGAAAAAATACCTAAGCCCCGGGGTCACAATTTTAGCAAAAATCTGACTTTTGGCGATTCACCCAAAAATGATGCCAGAAGCTTGCAAATGCTCCCCAGAAAGGTTTGGGAGACGAAACAGAAGGCTTTTTATCACAGGATAAGAAATCAGCCTCAACAACTTAACCGGGGGAAAATATTTTTTTGAAAAAATCCCTAAGCCCTGGGCTCAGAATTTCAGCAAAAATGAGACTTTTGGCAATTCACTCAAAAATGGTGCCAATCGGTTGCAAATGCTCCCCTGAAAGGTTTGGCAGTCGAAACAGAAGGCTTTTTATCACAGGAGAAGAAATCAGCCCACAAGGACTGAACAGGCGGAATATATTTTTTTGAAAAAATCCCTAAGCCCCGGGGTCACAATTTCAGCAAAAATCTGACTTTTGGAAATTCACTCAAAAATGATGCCAGAAGCTTGCAAATGCTCCCTTGAAAGGTTTGGGAGTCGAAAAAGAAGGCTTTTTATCACAGGACATGAAATCAGCCCTCAACATCTTAACCGACGGAGAATATTTTTTTGAAAAGATCCCTAAGCCCCAGGGTCACAATTTCAGCAAAAATCTGACTTTTGGCAATTCACTCAAATAATGGTGCCAACCGGTTACAAATGCTCCCCTGAAAGTTTTGGCAGTCGAAACAGAAGGCTTTTTATCACAGGACAAGAAATCAGCCTCAACAACTAAACCGGCGGAAAATATTTTTTTGAAAAAATCCCTAAGCCCCGGGGTCAGAATATCAGCAAAAATCTGACTTTTGGCAATTCACTCAAAAATGGTGCCAACCGGTTGCAAGTGCTCCCCTGAAAGCTTTGGCGATGGAAACAGAAGGCTTTTTATCACAGGAGAAGAAATCAGCCTTCAACAACTTAAGCGGCAGAAAATATTTTTTTGAAAAAATCCCTAAGCTCCGGGGTCACAATTTCAGCAAAAATCTGACTTTTGGCAATTCACTCAAAAATGGTGCCAACCGGTTGCAAGTGCTCCCCTGAAAGCTTTGGCGATGGAAACAGAAGGCTTTTTATCACAGGAGAAGAAATCAGCCCTCAACAACTTAACCGGCGGAAAATATTTTTTTTGAAAAAATCCCTAAGCCCCGGGGTCACTATTTCAGCAAAAATTTGACTTTTGGCAATTCCTCAAAAATGATTCCAGAACCTTGCAAATGCTCCCCTGAAAGGTTTGGGAGTCGAAACAGAAGGCTTTTTATCACAGGACAAGAAATCAGCCCTCAACAACTTAACCGACGGAAAATATTTTTTTGAAAAAATACCTAAGCCCCGGGGTCACAATTTTAGCAAATATCTGACTTTTGGCGATTCACCCAAAAATGATGCCAGAAGCTTGCAAATGCTCCCCAGAAAGGTTTGGGAGACGAAACAGAAGGCTTTTTATCACAGGATAAGAAATCAGCCTCAACAACTTAACCGGGGGAAAATATTTTTTTGAAAAAAACCCTAAGCCCCGGAGTCAGAATTTCAGCAAAAAGGAGACTTTTGGCAATTCACTCAAAAATGGTGCCAATCGGTTGCAAATGCTCCCCAGAAAGGTTTGGCAGTCGAAACAGAAGGCTTTTTATCACAGGACAAGAAATCAGCCTCAACAACTTAACCAGCGGAAAATATTTTTTTGAAAAAATTGCTAAGCCCCGGGGTCACAATTTCAGCAAAAATCTGACTTTTGGCAATTCACTCAAAAATGATGCCAACCGGTTGCAAATGGTCCCCTGAAAGGTTTGGCAATGGAAACAGAAGGCTTTTTATGACAGGACAAGAAATCAGCCATCAACAACTTAACCGGCGCAAAATATTTTTTTGAAAAAATCCCTAAGTGCCGGGGTCAGAATTTCAGCAAAAATGAGACTTTTGGCAATTCACTCAAAAATGGTGCCAATCGGTTGCAAATGCTCCCCTGAAAGGTTTGGCCGTCAAAACAGAAGGCTTTTTATCAAAGGAGAAGAAATCAGCCCAAAAGACTGAACAGGCGGAATATATTTTTTTGAAAAAATCACTAAGCCCCGGGGTCACAATTTCAGCAAAACTCTGACTTTTGGAAATTCACTCAAAAATGATGCCAGAAGCTTGCAAATGCTCCCTTGAAAGTTTTGGGAGTCGAAAAAGAAGGCTTTTTATCACAGGACAAGAAATCAGCCCTCAACATCTTAACCGACGGAAAATATTTTTTTGAAAAGATCCCTAAGCCCCGGGGTCACAATTTCAGCAAAAATCTGACTTTTGGCAATTCACTGAAAAAATGGTGCCAAACGGTTGCAAATGCTCCCCTGATAGCTTTGGCGATGGAAACAGAAGGCTTTTTATCACAAGACAAGAAATCAGCCCTCAACAACTTAACCGGCGGAAAATATTTTTTTGAAAAAATCCCTAAACTCCGCGGTCACAATTTCAGCAAAAATCTGACTTTTTGCAATTCACTCAAAAATGGTGCCAACCGGTTACAAATGCTCCCCTGAAAGTTTTGGCAGTCGAAACAGAAGGCTTTTTATCACAGGACAAGAAATCAGCCTCAACAACTAAACCGGCGGAAAATATTTTTTTGAAAAAATCCCTCAGCCCCGGGGTCAGAATATCAGCAAAAATCTGACTTTTGGCAATTCACTCAAAAATGATGCCAGAAGCTTGCAAATGCTCTCCTGAAAGGTTTGGCAGTCGAAACAGAAGGCTTTTTATAACAAGACAAGGAATCAGCCCTCAACAACTTAACCGGCGGAAAATATTTTTTTGAAAAAATCCCTTAGCCCTGGGGTCACAATTTCAGCATAAATCTGACTTTTGGCAATTCACTCAAAAATGGTGCCAACCGGTTGCAAATGCTCCCCTGAAAGCTTTGGCGATGGAAACAGAAGGCTTTTTATCACAGGACAAGAAATCAGCCGTCAACAACTTAACCGACGGAAAATATTTTTTTAAAAAAATCCCTAAGCCCCGGGGTCAGAATTTCAGCAAAAATCTGACTTTTGGCAATTCACTCAAAAATGGTGCCAACCAGTTGCAAATGCTCCCCTGAAAGCTTTGGCGATGGAAACGGAAGGCTTTTTATCACAGGAGAAGAAATCAGCCTCAACAACTTAACCGGCGGAAAATATTTTTTTGAAAAAATTCCTAAGGCCCGGGGTCAGAATTTCAGCCAAAATCCGACTTTTGGCGTTTCACTCCAAAATGATGGCACAAGCTTGCAAATGCTCCCCTGAAAGGTTAGGGAGTCGAAACAGAAGGCTTTTTATCACAGGACAAGAAATCAGCCTCAACAACTTAACCGGCGCAAAATATTTTTTTGAAAAAATCCTTAAGCCCCGGGGTCAGAATTTCAGCAAAAATCTGACTTTTGGCAATTCACTCAAAAATGGTGCCAACCGTTTGCAAATGCTCCCCTGAAAGCGTTGTCGATGAAAACAGAAGGCTTTTTATTACAAGACAAGAAATCAACCTTCAACAACTTAACCGGCGCAAAATATTTTTTTGAAAAAATCCCTAAGCCCCGGGGTCACAATTTCAGCCAAAATCTGACTTTTGGCAATTCACCCCAAAATGATGTCAGAACCTTGCAAATGCTCCCCTGAATACTTTGAGGATGGAAAGAGAAGGCTTTTTATCACAGGACAAGAAATCAGCCCTAAACATCTTAACCGACGGAAAATATTTTTTTGAAAAAATCCCTAAGCCCCGGGGTCGGAATTTCAGCAAAAATCTGACTTTTTGCGATTCACTCAAAAATGGTGCCAACCGGTTGCAAATGCTCCCCTGAAAGGTATGGAAATCGAAGCATAAGGCTTTTTATCGCAGGACAAGAAATCAGCCCTCAAGAACTGAACCGGCGGATAATATTTTTTTGAAAAAATCCCTAAGCCCCGTGGTCACAATTTCAGCAAAAATCTGACTTTTGGCAATTCCCTCAAAAATGGTGCCAACCGGTTACAAATGCTCCCCTGAAAGCGTTGTCCATGAAAACAGAAGGCTTTTTATCACAAGACAAGAAATCAGCCTTCAACAACTTAACCGGCGCAAAATATTTTTTTGAAATAATCCATAAGCCCCGGGGTCACAATTTCAGCAAAAAATTGACTTTTGCCGATTCACCCAAAAATAATGCCAGAACCTTCCAAATGCTCCCCTGAAAACTTTGAGGATGGAAACAGAAGGCTTTTTATCACAGGACAAGAAATCAGCCTTCAACAACTTAACCGGCGGAAAATATTTTTTTGAAAAAATCCCTAAACCCCGGGGTCACAATTTCAGCAAAAATCTGACTTTTGGCAATTCACTCAAAAATGGTGCCAACCGGTTGCAAATGCTCCCCTGAAAGCTTTGGCGATGGAAACAGAAGGCTTTTTATCACAGGAGAAGAAATCAGCCCTCAACAACTTAACCGGCGGAAAACATTTTTTTGAAAAAATCCCTAAGCCCCGGGGTCACAATTTCAGTAAAAATCTGACTTTTGGCAATTCACTCAAAAATGGTGCCAGAAGCTTGCAAATACTCCCCTGAAAGGTTTGGCAGTCGAAACAGAAGGCTTTTTATCACCGGACAAGAAATCAGCCCTCAACAACTTAACCGGCGGAAAATATTTTTTTGAAAAAATTCCTAAGCCCTGGGGTCACAATTTCAGCAAAAATCTGCCTTTGGCGATTCACCCAAAAATGATGCTAGAAGCTTGCAAATGCTCCCCTGAAAACTTTGAGGATGGAAACAGAAGGCTTTTTATCACAGGACAAGAAATCAGCCTTCAACAACTTAACCGGCGGAAAATATTTTTTTAAAAAAATCCCTAAGCCCCGGGGTCACAATTTCAGCAAAAATCTGACTTTTGGCGATTCACTCAAAAATGGTGCCAACCCGTTGCAAATGCTCCCCTGAAAGCTTTGGCGATGGAAACAGACTTTTTATCACAGGAGAAGAAATCAGCCCTCAACAGCTTAACCGGCGGAAAAATATTTTTTGAAAAAATCCCAAAGCCCCGGGGTCACAATTTCATCAAAAATCTGACTTTTGGCAATTCACTCAAAAATGGTGCCAACCGGTTGCAAATGCTCCCCTGAAAGCTTTGGCGATGGAAACAGAAGGCTTTTTATCACAGGACAAGAAATCAGCCGTCAACAACTTAACCGACGGAAAATATTTTTTTAAAAAAATCCCTAAGCCCCGGGGTCAGAATTTCAGCAAAAATCTGACTTTTGGCAATTCACTCAAAAATGGTGCCAACCAGTTGCAAATGCTCCCCTGAAAGCTTTGGCGATGGAAACGGAAGGCTTTTTATCACAGGAGAAGAAATCAGCCTCAACAACTTAACCGGCGGAAAATATTTTTTTGAAAAAATTCCTAAGGCCCGGGGTCAGAATTTCAGCCAAAATCCGACTTTTGGCGTTTCACTCCAAAATGATGGCACAAGCTTGCAAATGCTCCCCTGAAAGGTTAGGGAGTCGAAACAGAAGGCTTTTTATCACAGGACAAGAAATCAGCCTCAACAACTTAACCGTCGCAAAATATTTTTTTGAAAAAATCCTTAAGCCCCGGGGTCAGAATTTCAGCAAAAATCTGACTTTTGGCAATTCACTCAAAAATGGTGCCAACCGTTTGCAAATGCTCCCCTGAAAGCGTTGTCGATGAAAACAGAAGGCTTTTTATTACAAGACAAGAAATCAACCTTCAACAACTTAACCGGCGCAAAATATTTTTTTGAAAAAATCCCTAAGCCCCGGGGTCACAATTTCAGCCAAAATCTGACTTTTGGCAATTCACCCCAAAATGATGTCAGAACCTTGCAAATGCTCCCCTGAATACTTTGAGGATGGAAAGAGAAGGCTTTTTATCACAGGACAAGAAATCAGCCCTAAACATCTTAACCGACGGAAAATATTTTTTTGAAAAAATCCCTAAGCCCCGGGGTCGGAATTTCAGCAAAAATCTGACTTTTTGCGATTCACTCAAAAATGGTGCCAACCGGTTGCAAATGCTCCCCTGAAAGGTATGGAAATCGAAGCATAAGGCTTTTTATCACAAGACAAGAAATCAGCCTTCAACAACTTAACCGGCGCAAAATATTTTTTTGAAATAATCCATAAGCCCCGGGGTCACAATTTCAGCAAAAAATTGACTTTTGCCGATTCACCCAAAAATAATGCCAGAACCTTCCAAATGCTCCCCTGAAAACTTTGAGGATGGAAACAGAAGGCTTTTTATCACAGGACAAGAAATCAGCCTTCAACAACTTAACCGGCGGAAAATATTTTTTTGAAAAAATCCCTAAACCCCGGGGTCACAATTTCAGCAAAAATCTGACTTTTGGCAATTCACTCAAAAATGGTGCCAACCGGTTGCAAATGCTCCCCTGAAAGCTTTGGCGATGGAAACAGAAGGCTTTTTATCACAGGAGAAGAAATCAGCCCTCAACAACTTAACCGGCGGAAAACATTTTTTTGAAAAAATCCCTAAGCCCCGGGGTCACAATTTCAGTAAAAATCTGACTTTTGGCAATTCACTCAAAAATGGTGCCAGAAGCTTGCAAATACTCCCCTGAAAGGTTTGGCAGTCGAAACAGAAGGCTTTTTATCACTGGACAAGAAATCAGCCCTCAACAACTTAACCGGCGGAAAATATTTTTTTGAAAAAATTCCTAAGCCCTGGGGTCACAATTTCAGCAAAAATCTGACTTTTGGCGATTCACCCAAAAATGATGCTAGAAGCTTGCAAATGCTCCCCTGAAAACTTTGAGGATGGAAACAGAAGGCTTTTTATCACAGGACAAGAAATCAGCCTTCAACAACTTAACCGGCGGAAAATATTTTTTTAAAAAAATCCCTAAGCCCCGGGGTCACAATTTCAGCAAAAATCTGACTTTTGGCGATTCACTCAAAAATGGTGCCAACCCGTTGCAAATGCTCCCCTGAAAGCTTTGGCGATGGAAACAGACTTTTTATCACAGGAGAAGAAATCAGCCCTCAACAGCTTAACCGGCGGAAAAATATTTTTTGAAAAAATCCCAAAGCCCCGGGGTCACAATTTCATCAAAAATCTGACTTTTGGCAATTCACTCAAAAATGGTGCCAACCGGTTGCAAATGCTCCCCTGAAAGCTTTGGCGATGGAAACAGAAGGCTTTTTATCACAGGACAAGAAATCAGCCGTCAACAACTTAACCGACGGAAAATATTTTTTGAAAAAATCCCAAAGCCCCGGGGTCACAATTTCAGCAAAAATCTGACTTTTGGCGATTCACTCAAAAATGATGCCAGAAGCTTGCAAATGCTCCACTGAAAGGTTTGGGAGTCGAAACAGAAGGCTTTTTATCACAGGACAAGAAATCAGCACTCAACAACTTAACCGACGGAAAATATTTTTTTGAAAAAATAACTAAATCCCGGGGTCACAATTTAAGCAAAAATCTGCCTTTTGGCAAATCACTCAAAAATGGTGCCAACCGGTTGCAAATGCTCCACTGAAAGCTTTGGCGATGGAAACAGAAGGCTTTTTATCACAGGACAAGAAATCAGCCTTCAACAACTTAACCGGCGGAAAATATTTTTTTGAAAAAATACCTAATCCCCGGGGTCACAATTTCAGCAAAAATCTGACTTTTGGCGATTCACTCAAAAATAATGCCAGAAGCTTGCAAATGCTCCACTGAAAGGTTTGGGAGTCGAAACAGAAGGCTTTTTATCACAGGACAAGAAATCAGCCCTCAACAACTTAACCGGCGGAAAATATTTTTTTGAAAAAATCCCTAAGCCCCGGGGTCGGAATTTCAGCAAAAATCTGACTTTTGGCGATTGACTCAAAAATGGTGCCAACCGGTTGCAAATGCTCCCCTAAAAGGTTTTGTAGTCGAAACAGAAGGCTTTTTATCACAGGACAAGAAATCAGCCCACAAGGACTGAACCGGCGGAAAATATTTTTTTGAAAAAATCCCTAAGCCCCGGGGTCGGAATTTCAGCAAAAATCTGACTTTTGGCAATTCACTCAAAAATGAGTCACAGGACAAGAAATCAGCTTTCAACAACTTGACCGGCGGAAAATATTTTTTTGAAAAAATCCCTAAGCCCCGGTGTCACAATTTCAACAAAAATCTGACTTTTGGCAATTTACTCAAAAATGGTGCCAACCGGTTGCAAATGCTCCCCTGAAAGCTTTGGCGATGGAAACAGAAAGCTTTTTATCACAGGAGAAGAAATCAGTCCTCAACAACTTAACCGGCGGAAAATATTTTTTTGAAAAAATCCCTAAGCCCCGGGGTCACAATTTCAGCAAAAATCTGACTTTTAGCGATTCACCCAAAAATGATGCCAGAAGCTTGCAAATGCTCCCCTGAAAGCTTTGGCGATTGAAACAGAAGGCTTTTTATCACAGGACAAGAAGTCAGCTCTCGACAACTTAACCGGCGGAAAATATTTTTTTGAGAAAATCCCTAAGCCCCGGGGTCCCAATTTCAGCAAAAATCTGACTTTTGGCAATTCACTCAAAAATGGTGCCAACCGGTTGCAAATACTCCCCTGAAATCGTTGTCGTTGGAAACAGAAGGCTTTTTATCACAGGATAAGAAATCAGCCCTCAACAACTTAACCGGCGGAAAATATTTTTTGAAAAAATCCCTAAGCCCCGGGGTCACAATTTCAGCAAAAATCTGACTTTTGGCAATTCACTCAAAAATGGTGCCAGAAGCTTGCAAATCCTACCCTGAAAGCTTTGGCAGTCAAAACAGAAGGCTTTTTATAACAGGACAAGAAATAAGCCCGCAACAAGTTAACCGGCGAAAAATATTTTTTTGAAAAAATCCCTAAGCCACAATTTCAGCAAAAATCTGACTTTTGGCAATTCACTCAAAAATGGTGCCAACCGGTTGCAAATACTCCCCTGAAATCGTTGTCGTTGGAAACAGAAGGCTTTTTATCACAGGACAAGAAATCAGCCTCAACAACTTAACCGGTGGAAAATATTTTTTGAAAAAATCCCTAAGCCCCGGGGTCAGAATTTCAGCAAAAATCTGACTTTTGGCTATTCGCTCAAAAATGATGTCAGAAGCTTGCAAATGCTCCCGTGAAAGCTTTGGCGATGGAAACAGAAGGCTTTTTATCACAGGACAAGAAATCAGCTTTCAAGAACTTGACCGGCGGAAAATATTTTTTTGAAAAAATCCCTTAGCCCCGGGGTCAGAATTTCAGCAAAAATCTGACCTTTGGCTATTCACTCAAAAATGGTGCCAACCGGTTGCAAATGCTCCCCTGAAAGGTTTGGCAGTCGAAACAGAAGGCTTTTCATCATAGGACAAGAAATCAGCCCTCAACAACTTAACCGGCGGAAAATATTTTTTGAAAAAATCCCTAAGCCCCGGGGTCACAATTTCAGCAAAAATCTGACTTTTGACAGTTCACTCAAAAATGGTGCCAGAAGCTTGCAAATCCTCCCCTGAAAGCTTTGGCAGTCGAAACAGAAGGCTTTTTATCACAGGACAAGAAATCAGCCCGCAACAACTTAACCGGCGGAAAATATTTTTTTGAAAAAATCCCTAAGCCCCGGGGTCACAATTTTAGCAAAAATCTGACTTTTGGCAATTCACTAAAAATGGTGCCAACCGGTTACAAATGCTCCCCTGAAAGGTTTGGCAGTCGAAACAGAAGGCTTTTCATCATAGGACAAGAAATCAGCCCTCAACAACTTAACCGGCGCAAAATATTTTTTTGAAAAAATCCCTAAGCCCCGTGGTCAGAATTTCAGCAAAAATCTGACTTTTGACAATTCACTCAAAAATGATGCCAGAAGCTTGCAAATGCTCCCCTGAAAGGTTTGGCAGTCGAAACAGAAGGTTTTTTATCACAGGACAATCAATCAGCCCTCAACAACTATATCGGCGGAAAATATTTTTTTAAAAAACTCCCTAAGCCCCGGGGTCACAATTTCAGCAAAAATCTGACTTTTGGCAATTCACTAAAAAATGGTGCCAGAAGCTTGCAAATGCTCCCCTGAAAGGTTTGGGAGTCGAAACAGAAGGCTTTTTATCACAGGACAAGAAATCAGCCCTCAACAACTTAACCGGCGGAAAATATTTTTTTGAGAAAATCCCTAAGCCCCGGGGTCCCAATTTCAGCAAAAATCTGACTTTTGTCAATTCACTCAAAAATGGTGCCAACCGGTTGCAAATACTCCCCTGAAATCGTTGTCGTTGGAAACAGAAGGCTTTTTATCACAGGACAAGAAATCAGCCCTCAAAAACTTAACCGGCGGAAAATATTTTTTGAAAAAATCCCTATGCCCCGGGGTCACAATTTCAGCAAAAATCTGACTTTTGGCGATTCACTCAAAAATGGTGCCAACCGGTTGCAAATGCTCCCGTGAAAGCTTTGGCGATGGAAACAGAAGGCTTTTTATCACAGGACAAGAAATCAGCTCTCAACAACTTAACCGGCGGAAAATAGTTTTTTGAAACAATCCCTAAGCCCCGCGGTCAGAATTTCAGCAAAAATCAGACTTTTGGCAATTCACTCATAAATGATGCCAAAAGCTTGCAAATGCTCCCCTGAAAGGTTTGGGAGTCGAAACAGAAGGCTTTTTATCACAGGACAAGAAATCAGCCCTCACCAACTTAACCGGCCCAAAATATTTTTTTGACAAAATCCCTAAGCCCCGGGGTCACAATTTCAGCAAAAATCTGACTTTTGGCAATTCACTCAAAAATGAGTCACAGGACAAGAAATAAGCTTTCAACAACTTGACCGGCTGAAAATATTTTTTTGAAAAAATCCCTAAGCCCCGGGGTCACAATTTCAGCAAAAATCTGACTTTTGGCAATTCACTCAAAAATGGTGCCAACCGGTTGCAAATGCTCCCGTGAAAGCTTTGGCGATGGAAACAGAAGGCTTTTTATCACAGGACAAGAAATCAGCTTTCAACAACTTGACCGGCGGAAAATATTTTTTTGAAAAAATCCCTTAGCCCCGGGGTCAGAATTTCAGCAAAAATCTGACTTTTGGCTATTCACTCAAAAATGGTGCCAACCGGTTGCAAATGCTCCCCTGAAAGGTTTGGCAGTCGAAACAGAACGCTTTTCATCATAGGACAAGAAATCAGCCCTCAACAACTTAACCGGCGCAAAATATTTTTTTGAAGAAAATCCCTAAGCCCCGGCGTCACAATTTCAGCAAAAATCTCACTTTTGGCAATTCACTCAAAAATGGTGCCAACCGGTTGCAAATGCTTCGCTGAAAGGTTTGGCAGTCGAAACAGAAGGCTTTTCATCATAGGACAAGAAATAAGCCCGCAACAACTTAACCGGCGCAAAATATTTTTTTGAAAAAATCCCTAAACCAGAATTTCAGCAAAAATCTGACTTTTGGCGATTCACCCAAAATTATGCTAGAAGCTTGCAAATGCTCCCCTGAAAGCTTTGGCGATGGAAACAGAAGGCTTTTTGTCAAAGGAGAAGAAATCAGCTCTCAACAACTTAACCGGCGGAAAATATTTTTTTGAAAAAATCCCCAAGTGCCGGGGTCACAATTTCAGCAAAAATCTGACTTTTGGCGATTCACTCAAAAATGGTGCCAACCGGTTGCAAATGCTCCCCTGAAAGCGTTGTCGATGGAAACAGAAGGCTTTTTATCACAGGACAAGAAATCAGCCTTCAACAACTTAACCGGTGGAAAATATTTTTTTGAAAAAATCCCTAAGCCAGAATTTCAGCAAAAATCTGACTTTTGGCAATTCACTCAAAAATGATGCCAGAAGCTTGCAAATGCTCCCCTGAAAGGTCCGGCAGTCGAAACAGAAGGCTTTTTATCACAGGACAAGAAATCAGCCCTCAACAACTTAACCGGCGGAAATTTTTTTTTTGAAAAAATCCCAAAGCCCCGGGGTCACAATTTCAGCAAAAATCTGACTTTTGGCAATTCACCCAAAAATAATGCCAGAAGCTTGCAAATGGTCCCCTGAAAGCTTTGGCGATGGAAACAGAAGGCTTTTTATCACAGAAGATATCAACTCTCAAGAACTGAACCGGCGGAAAATATTTTTTTGAAAAAATCCCTAAGCCCCGGGGTCACAATTTCAGCAAAAATATGACTTTTGGCGATTCACTCAAAAATGGTGCCAACCGGCTGCAAATGCTCCGCTGAAAGCGTTGTCAATGGAAACAGAAGGCTTTTTATCACAGGACAAGAAATCAGCCTTCAACGACTTAACCGGTGGAAAATATTTTTTTGAAAAAATCCCTAAGCCAGAATTTCAGCAAAACTCTGACTTTTGGCAATTCATGCAAAAATGATGCCAGAAGCTTGCAAATGCTCCCCTGAAAGGTTCGGCAGTCGAAACAGAAGGCTTTTTATCACAGGACAAGAAATCAGCCCTCAACAACTTAACCGGTGGAAAATATGTTTTTGAAAAAATCCCTAAGCCCCGGGGTCACAATTTCAGCAAAAATCTGACTTTTGGCGATTCACTCAAAATTGGTGCCAACCGGTTGCAAATGCTCCCCTGAAAGCATTGTCGATGGAAACACAAGGCTTTTTATCACAGGAAAAGAAATCAGCTCTCAACAACTTAACCGGCGGAAAATATTTTTTTGAAAAAATCCCTAACCCCCAGGGTCACAATTTCAGCAAAAATCCGACTTTTGGCGATTCATTCAATAATCGTGCCACCCGGTTGCGAATGCTCCCCTGAAAGTGTTTTCGATGGAAACAGAAGGCTTTTTATCACAGGAGAAGAAATCACCCTTCAACAACTTAACCGGTGGAAAATATTTTTTTGAAAAAATCCCTAAGCCAGAATTTCAGCAAAAATCTGACTTTTGGCAATTCACTCAAAAATGATGCCAGAAGTTTGCAAATGGTCCCCTGAAAATTTCGGCAGTTGAAACAGAAGGCTTTTTATCACAGGACAAGAAATCAGCCCTCAACAACTTAACCGGTGGAAAATATTTTTTTGAAAAAATCCCTAAGCCCCGGGGTCACAATTTCAGCAAAAATCTGACTTTTGGGGATTCACTCAATAATCGTGCCACCCGGTTGCGAATGCTCCCCTGAAAGTGTTGTCGATGGAAACAGAAGGCTTTTTATCACAGGAGAAGAAATCACCCTTCAACAACTTAACCGGTGGAAAATATTTTTTTGAAAAAATCCCTAAGCCAGAATTTCAGCAAAAATCTGACTTTTGGCAATTCACTCAAAAATGATGCCAGAAGCTTGCAAATGCTCACCTGAAAGCTTTGGCGATGGAAACAGAAGGCTTTTTATCACAGAAGATATCAACTCTCAACAACTTAACCGGCGGAAAATATTTTTTTGAAAAAATCCCTAAGCCCCGGGGTCACAATTTCAGCAAAAATATGACTTTTGGCGATTCACTCAAAAATGGTGCCCACCGGTTGAAAATGCTCGCCTGAAAGCGTTGTCAATGGAAACAGAAGGCTTTTTATCACAGGAGAAGAAATCAGCCTTCAACAACTTAACCGGTGGAAAATATTTTTTTGAAAAAATCCCTAAGCCAGAATTTCAGCAAAACTCTGACTTTTGGCAATTCATGCAAAAATGATGCCAGAAGCTTGCAAATGCTCCCCTGAAAGGTTCGGCAGTCGAAACAGAAGGCTTTTTATCACAGGACAAGAAATCAGCCCTCAACAACTTAACCGGTGGAAAATATGTTTTTGAAAAAATCCCTAAGCCCCGGGGTCACAATTTCAGCAAAAATCTGACTTTTGGCGATTCACTCAAAATTGGTGCCAACCGGTTGCAAATGCTCCCCTGAAAGCATTGTCGATGGAAACACAAGGCTTTTTATCACATTAGAAGAAATCAGCTCTCAACAACTTAACCGGCGGAAAATATTTTTTTGAAAAAATCCCTAACCCCCAGGGTCACAATTTCAGCAAAAATCCGACTTTTGGCGATTCATTTAATAATCGTGCCACCCGGTTGCGAATGCTCCCCTGAAAGTGTTGTCGATGGAAACAGAAGGCTTTTTATCACAGGAGAAGAAATCACCCTTCAACAACTTAACCGGTGGAAAATATTTTTTTGAAAAAATCCCTAAGCCAGAATTTCAGCAAAAATCTGACTTTTGGCAATTCACTCAAAAATGATGCCAGACGATTGCAAATGCTCCCCTGAAAATTTCGGCAGTTGAAACAGAAGGCTTTTTATCACAGGACAAGAAATCAGCCCTCAACAACTTAACCGGTGGAAAATATTTTTTTGAAAAAATCCCTAAGCCCCGGGGTCACAATTTCAGCAAAAATCTGACTTTTGGCGATTCACTCAATAATCGTGCCACCCGGTTGCGAATGCTCCCCTGAAAGTGTTGTCGATGGAAACAGAAGGCTTTTTATCACAGGAGAAGAAATCACCCTTCAACAACTTAACCGGTGGAAAATATTTTTTTGAAAAAATCCCTAAGCCAGAATTTCAGCAAAAATATGACTTTTGGCAATTCACTCAAAAATGATGCCAGAAGCTTGCAAATGCTCCCCTGAAAGCTTTGGCGATGGAAACAGAAGGTTTTTTATCACAGGACAAGAAATCAGCCCTCAACAACTTAACCGGCGGAAATTTTTTTTTTGAAAAAATCCCAAAGCCCCGGGGTCACAATTTCAGCAAAAATCTGACTTTTGGCGACTCACACAAAAATCGTGTCACCCGGTTGCGAATGCTCCCCTGAAAGCGTTGTCGATGGAAACAGAAGGCTTTTTATCACAGGACAAGAAATCAGCCTTCAACAACTTAACCGGTGGAAAATATTTTTTTGAAAAAATCCCTAAGCCCCGGGGTCACAATTTCAGCAAAAATCTGACTTTTGGCGATTCACTCAAAAATGGTGCCAAGCGGTTGCAAATGCTCCCCTGAAAGCATTGTCGATGGAAACAGAAGGCTTTTTATCACAGGACAAGAAATCAGCCTTCAACAACTTAACCGGTGGAAAATATTTTTTTGAAAAAATCCCTAAGCCAGAATTTCAGCAAAAATCTGACTTTTGGCAATTCATGCAAAAATGATGCCAGAAGCTTGCAAATGCTCCCCTGAAAGGTCCGGCAGTCGAAACAGAAGGCTTTTTATCACAGGACAAGAAATCAGCCCTCAACAACTTAACCGGTGGAAAATATTTTTTTATAAAAATCCCTAAGCCCCGGGGTCACAATTTCAGCAAAAATCTGACTTTTGGCAATTCACCCAAAAATAATGCCAGAAGCTTGCAAATGGTCCCCTGAAAGCTTTGGCGATGGAAACAGAAGGCTTTTTATCACAGAAGATATCAACTCTCAACAACTTAACGGGCGGAAAATATTTTTTTGAAAAAATCCCTAAGCCCCGGGGTCACAATTTCAGCAAAAATATGACTTTTGGCGATTCACTCAAAAATGGTGCCAGAAGCTTGCAAATGCTCCCCTGAAAGCGTTGTCAATGGAAACAGAAGGCTTTTTATCACAGGACAAGAAATCAGCCTTCAACAACTTAACCGGTGGAAAATATTTTTTTGAAAAAATCCCTAAGCCAGAATTTCAGCAAAACTCTGACTTTTGGCAATTCATGCAAAAATGATGCCAGAAGCTTGCAAATGCTCCCCTGAAAATTTCGGTAGTTGAAACAGAAGGCTTTTTATCACAGGACAAGAAATCAGCCCTCAACAACTTAACCGGTGGAAAATATTTTTTTGAAAAAATCCCTAAGCCCCGGGGTCACAATTTCAGCAAAAATCTGACTTTTGGCGATTCACTCAAAAATGGTGCCAACCGGTTGCAAATGCTCCCCTGAAAGCGTTGTCGATGGAAACAGAAGGCTTTTTATCACAGGACAAGAAATCAGCCTTCAACAACTTAAGCGGCAGAAAATATTTTTTTGAAAAAATCCCTAAGCTCCAGGGTCACAATTTCAGCAAAAATCTGACTTTTGGCAATTCACTCAAAAATGGTGCCATCCGGTTGTAAATGCTCCCCTGAAAGCGTTGTCGATGGAAACAGAAGGCTTTTTATCACAGGACAAGAAATCAGCCTTCAACAACTTAACCGGTGGAAAATATTTTTTTGAAAAAATCCCTAAGTCCCGGGGTCACAATTTCAGCAAAAATCTGACTTTTGGCGATTCACTCAAAAATGGTGCCAACCGGTTGCAAATGCTCCCCTGAAAGCGTTGTCGATGGAAACAGAAGGCTTTTTATCACAGGACAAGAAATCAGCCTTCAACAACTTAACCGGTGGAAAATATTTTTTTGAAAAAATTCCTAAGCCAGAATTTCAGCAAAAATCTGACTTTTGGCAATTCATGCAAAAATGATGCCAGAAGCTTGCAAATGCTCCCCTGAAAGGTTCGGCAGTCGAAACAGAAGGCTTTTTATCACAGGACAAGAAATCAGCCCTCAACAACTTAACCGGTGGAAAATATTTTTTTGAAAAAATCCCTAAGCCCCGGGGTCACAATTTCAGCAAAAATCTGACTTTTGGCAATTCACCCAAAAATAATGCCAGAAGCTTGCAAATGGTCCCCTGAAAGCTTTGGCGATGGTAACAGAAGGCTTTTTATCACAGAAGAAATCAGCTCTCAACAACTTAACCGGCGGAAAATATTTTTTTGAAAAAATCCCTAAGCCCCGGGGTCACTATTTCAGCAAAAATCTGACTTTTGACGATTCACTCAAAAATGGTGCCAACCCGTTGCAAATGCTCCCCTGAAAGCGTTGTCAATGGAAACAGTAGGCTTTTTATCAGAGGACAAGAAATCAGCCTTCAACAACTTAACTGGTGGAAAATATTTTTTTGAAAAAATCCCTAAGCCAGAATTTCAGCAAAAATCTGACTTTTGGCAATTCACTCAAAAATGATGCCAGAAGCTTGCAAATGCTCCCCTGAAAGGTTCGGCAGTCGAAACAGAAGGCTTTTTATCACAGGACAAGAAATCAGCCCTCAACAACTTAACCGGCGGAAATTTTTTTTTTAAAAAAATCCCAAAGATCCGGGGTCACAATTTGAGCAAAAATCTGACTTTTGGCGATTCACACAAAAATCGTGTCTCCCGGTTGCGAATGCTCCCCTGAAAGCGTTGTCGATGGAAACAGAAGGCTTTTTATCACAGGACAAGAAATCAGCCTTCAACAACTTAACCGGTGGAAAATATTTTTTTGAAAAAATCCCTAAGCTCCGGAGTCACAATTTCAGCAAAAATCTGACTTTTGGCAATTCACTCAAAAATGGTGCCAACCGGTTACAAATGCTCCCCTGAAAGCTTTGGCGATGGAAACAGAAGTCTTTCTATCACAGGACAAGAAATCAGCCTTCAACAACTTAACCGGTGGAAAATATTTTTTTGAAAAAATCCCTAAGCCCCGGGGTCACAATTTCAGTAAAAATCTGACTTTTGGCAATTCACTCAAAAATGGTGCCAGAAGCTTGCAAATGCTCCCCTGAAAGGTTCGGCAGTCGAAACAGAAGGCTTTTTATCACAGGACAAGAAATCAGCCCTCAACAACTTAAGTGGCG
This sequence comes from Podarcis pityusensis, assembly GCF_964106645.2. NCBI lineage: Eukaryota > Metazoa > Chordata > Lepidosauria > Squamata > Lacertidae > Podarcis > Podarcis pityusensis. Next base: position 49,870,015 of record NC_138037.1, on the reverse strand, counting down.
GAATTTTTTTTTTTGAAAAAATCCCTAAGCCCCGTGGTCACAATTTCAGGAAAAATCTGACTTTTGGCGATTCACTGAAAACTGATGCCAGAAGCTTGCAAATGCTCCCCTGAAAGGTTTGGCAGTCGAAACAGAAGGCTTTTTATCACAGGACAAGAAATCAGCTCTTGACTACTTAACCGGCGGAAAATATTTTTTTGAAAAAATCCCTAAGCGCCGGGGTCACAATTTCAGCAAAAATCTGACTTTTGGCGATTCACTCAAAAATGGTGCCAACCGGTTGCAAATGCTCCCCTGAAAGCGTTGTCGATGGAAACAGAAGGCTTTTTATCACAGGACAAGAAATCAGCCTTCAACAACTTAACCGGTGGAAAATATTTTTTTGAAAAAATTCCTAAGCCAGAATTTCAGCAAAAATCTGACTTTTGGCAATTCATGCAAAACTGATGCCAGAAGCTTGCAAATGGTCCCCTGAAAGGTTCGGCAGTCGAAACAGAAGGCTTTTTATCACAGGACAAGAAATCAGCCCTCAACAACTTAACCGGTGGAAAATATTTTTTTGAAAAAATCCCTAAGCCCCGGGGTCACAATTTCAGCAAAAATCTGACTTTTGGCAATTCACCCAAAAATAATGCCAGAAGCTTGCAAATGGTCCCCTGAAAGCTTTGGCGATGGTAACAGAAGGCTTTTTATCACAGAAGAAATCAGCTCTCAACAACTTAACCGGCGGAAAATATTTTTTTGAAAAAATCCCTAAGCCCCGGGGTCACAATTTCAGCAAAAATCTGACTTTTGGCGATTCACTCAAAAATGGTGCCAACCCGTTGCAAATGCTCCCCTGAAAGCGTTGTCAATGGAAACAGTAGGCTTTTTATCACAGGACAAGAAATCAGCCTTCAACAACTTAACCGGTGGAAAATATTTTTTTGAAAAAATCCCTAAGCCAGAATTTCAGCAAAAATCTGACTTTTGGCAATTCACTCAAAAATGATGCCAGAAGCTTGCAAATGCTCCCCTGAAAGGTTCGGCAGTCGAAACAGAAGGCTTTTTATCACAGGACAAGAAATCAGCCCTCAACAACTTAACCGGCGGAAATTTTTTTTTTTTTAAAATCCCAAAGCCCCGGGGTCACAATTTGAGCAAAAATCTGACTTTTGGCGATTCACACAAAAATCGTGTCTCCCGGTTGCGAATGCTCCCCTGAAAGTGTTGTCGATGGAAACAGAAGGCTTTTTATCACAGGACAAGAAATCAGCCTTCAACAACTTAACCGGTGGAAAATATTTTTTTGAAAAAATCCCCAAGCTCCGGAGTCACAATTTCAGCAAAAATCTGACTTTTGGCAATTCACTCAAAAATGGTGCCAACCGGTTGCAAATGCTCCCCTGAAAGCTTTGGTGATGGAAACAGAAGTCTTTCTATCACAGGAAGAGAAATCAGCCTTCAACAACTTAACCGGTGGAAAATATTTTTTTGAAAAAATCCCTAAGCCCCGGGGTCACAATTTCAGTAAAAATCTGACTTTTGGCAATTCACTCAAAAATGGTGCCAGAAGCTTGCAAATGCTCCCCTGAAAGGTTCGGCAGTCGAAACAGAAGGCTTTTTATCACAGGACAAGAAATCAGCCCTCAACAACTTAAGTGGCGGAATTTTTTTTTTTGAAAAAATCCCTAAGCCCCGTGGTCACAATTTCAGCAAAAATCTGACTTTTGGCGATTCACTGAAAACTGATGCCAGAAGCTTGCAAATGCTCCCCTGAAAGGTTTGGCAGTCGAAACAGAAGGCTTTTTATCACAGGACAAGAAATCAGCTCTCGACTACTTAACCGGCGGAAAATATTTTTTTGAAAAAATCCCTAAGCGCCGGGGTCACAATTTCAGCAAAAATCTGACTTTTGGCGATTCACTCAAAAATGGTGCCAACCGGTTGCAAATGCTCCCCTGAAAGCGTTGTCGATGGAAACAGAAGGCTTTTTATCACAGGACAAGAAATCAGCCTTCAACAACTTAAGCGGCAGAAAATATTTTTTTGAAAAAATCCCTAAGCCCCGGGGTCACAATTTCAGCAAAAATCTGACTTTTGGCAATTCACTCAAAAATGATGCCAGAAGCTTGCAAATGCTCCCCTGAAAGGTTCGGCAATCAAAACAGAAGGCTTTTTATCACAGGACAAGAAATCAGCCCTCAACAACTTAAGCGGCGGAATTTTAAAAAAAAAAAAAATCCCTAAGCCCCGGGGTCACAATTTCAGCAAAAATCTGACTTTTGGAGATTCACTCAAAACTGATGCCAGAAGCTTGCAAATGCTCCCCTGAAAGCTTTGGCGATGGAAACAGAAGGCTTTTTATCACAGGAGAAGAAATCAGCCCTCAACACCTTAACCGGCGGAAAATATTTTTTTGAAAAAATCCCTAAGCCCCGGGGTCACAATTTCAGCAAAAATCTGACTTTTGGCGATTCACTCAAAAATGGTGCCAACCCGTTGCAAATGCTCCCCTGAAAGCGTTGTCGATGGAAACAGTAGGCTTTTTATCACAGGACAAGAAATCAGCCTTCAACAACTTAACCGGTGGAAAATATTTTTTTGAAAAAATCCCTAAGCCAGAATTTCAGCAAAAATCTGACTTTTGGCAATTCACTCAAAAATGGTGCCAGAAGCTTGCAAATCCTCCCCTGAAAGCTTTGGCAGTCGAAACAGAAGGCTTTTTTATCACAGGACAAGAAATCAGCCCGCAACAACTTAACCGGCGGAAAATATTTTTTTTGAAAAAATCCCTTAGCCCCGGGGTCACAATTTTAGCAAAAATCTGACTTTTGGCAATTCACTAAAAATGGTGCCAACCGGTTACAAATGCTCCCCTGAAAGGTTTAGCAGTCGAAACAGAAGGCTTTTCATCATAGGACAAGAAATCAGCCCTCAACAACTTAACCGGCGCAAAATATTTTTTTGAAAAAATCCCTAAGCCCCGTGGTCAGAATTTCAGCAAAAATCTGACTTTTGACAATTCACTCAAAAATGATGCCAGAAGCTTGCAAATGCTCCCCTGAAAGGTTTGGCAGTCGAAACAGAAGGTTTTTTATCACAGGACAATCAATCAGCCCTCAACAACTATATCGGAGGAAAATATTTTTTTAAAAAACTCCCTAAGCCCCGGGGTCACAATTTCAGCAAAAATCTGACTTTTGGCAATTCACTAAAAAATGGTGCCAGAGGCTTGCAAATGCTCCCCTGAAAGGTTTGGGAGTCGAAACAGAAGGCTTTTTATCACAGGACAAGAAATCAGCCCTCAACAACTTAACCGGCGGAAAATATTTTTTTGAGAAAATCCCTAAGCCCCGGGGTCCCAATTTCAGCAAAAATCTGACTTTTGTCAATTCACTCAAAAATGGTGCCAACCTGTTGCAAATACTCCCCTGAAATCGTTGTCGTTGGAAACAGAAGGCTTTTTATCACAGGACAAGAAATCAGCCCTCAACAACTTAACCGGCGGAAAATATTTTTTGAAAAAATCCCTAAGCCCCGGGGTCACAATTTCAGCAAAAATCTGACTTTTGGCAATTCACTCAAAAATGGTGCCAGAAGCTTGCAAATCCTCCCCTGAAAGCTTTGGCAGTCGAAACAGAAGGCTTTTTAAAACAGGACAAGAAATCAGCCCTCACCAACTTAACCGGCGCAAAATATTTTTTTGAAAAAATCCCTAAGCCCCGTGGTCATAATTTCAGCAAAAACCTGACTTTTGGCGATTCACTCAAAAATGATGCCAGAAGCTTGCCAATGCTCCCCTGAAAGCTTTGGCGATGGAAACAGAAGGATTTTTATCACAGGACAAGAAATCAGCTCTCAACAACTTAACCGGTGGAAAATAGTTTTTTGAAACAATCCCTAAGCCCCGGGGTCAGAATTTGAGCAAAAATCAGACTTTTGGCAATGCACTCATAAATGATGCCAAAAGCTTGCAAATGCTCCCCTGAAAGGTTTTGGAGTCGAAACAGAAGGCTTTTTATCACAGGACAAGAAATCAGCCCTCACCAACTTAACCGGCCCAAAATATTTTTTTGACAAAATCCCTAAGCCCCGGGGTCACAATTTCAGCAAAAATCTGACTTTTGGCAATTCACTCCAAAATGAGTCACAGGACAAGAAATCAGCTTTCAACAACTTGACCGGCGGAAAATATTTTTTTGAAAAAATCCCTAAGCCCCGGGGTCACAATTTCAGCAAAAATCTGACTTTTGGCTATTCACTCAAAAATGGTGCCAACCCGTTGAAAATGCTCCCCTGAAAGGTTTGGCAGTCGAAACAGAAGGCTTTTCATCATTGGACAAGAAATCAGCACTCAACAACTTAACCGGCGGAAAATATTTTTTGAAAAAATCCCTAACCCCCTGCAAAAATCTGACTTTTGGCGATTCACCCAAAAATGATGCCAGAAGCTTGCAAAAGCTCCCCTGAAAGCTTTGCCGATTGAAACAGAAGGCTTTTTATCACAGGACAAGAAGTCAGCTCTCAACAACTTAACCGGCGGAAAATATTTTTTTGAGAAAATCCCTAAGCCCCGGGGTCCCAATTTCAGCAAAAATCTGACTTTTGGCAATTCACTCAAAAATGGTGCCAACCGGTTGCAAATACTCCCCTGAAAGCTTTGGCAGTTGAAACAGAAGGCTTTTTATAACAGGACAAGAAATCAGCTCTCGACTACTTAACCGGCGGAAAATATTTTTTTGAAAAAATCCCTAAGCCCCGGGGTCACAATTTCAGCAAAAATCTGACTTTTGGCAATTCACTCAAAATGGTGCCAACCGGTTACAAATGCTCCCCTGAAAGGTTTGGCAGTCGAAACGGAAGGCTTTTCATCATAGGACAAGAAATAAGCCCGCAACAACTTAACCGGCGCAAAATATTTTTTTGAAAAAATCCCTAAGCCCCGGGGTAAGAATTTCAGCAAAAATCTGACTTTTGGCGATTCATCCAAAATTATGTCAGAAGCTTGCAAATGCTCCCCTGAAAGCTTTGGCGATGGAAACAGAAGGCTTTTTGTCAAAGGAGAAGAAATCAGCTCTCAACAACTTAACCGGCGGAAAATATTTTTTTGAAAAAATCCCCAAGTGCCGGGGCCACAATTTCAGCAAAAATCTGACTTTTGGCGATTCACTCAAAAATGGTGCCAACCGGTTGCAAATGCTCCCCTGAAAGCGTTGTCGATGGAAACAGAAGGCTTTTTATTACAGGACAAGAAATCAGCCTTCAACAACTTAACCGGTGGAAAATATTTTTTTGAAAAAATCCCTAAGCCAGAATTTCAGCAAAAATCTGACTTTTGGCAATTCACTCAAAAATGATGCCAGAAGCTTGCAAATGCTCCCCTGAAAGCTTTGGCGATGGAAACAGAAGGCTTTTTATCACAGGACAAGAAATCAGCCCTCAACAACTTAACCAGCGGAAATTTTTTTTTTGAAAAAATCCCAAAGCCCCGGGGTCACAATTTCAGCAAAAATCTGACTTTTGGCAACTTAACCGGGGTCACAATTTCAGCAAAAATCTGACTTTTGGCGATTCACCCAAAAATGATGCCAGAAGCTTGCAAATGCTCCCCTGAAAGATTTGGCGATGGAAACAGAAGGCTTTTTATCACAGGAGAAGGAATCAGCCCTCAACAACTTAACCGGCGGAAAATATTTTTTTGAAAAAATCCCTAAGCCCCGGGGTCACAATTTCAGCAAAAATCTGACTTTTGGCAATTCACTCAAAAATGATGCCAGAAGATTGAAAATGCTCCCTTGAAAAGTTTGGGAGTCGAAACAGAAGGATTTTTATCACAGGACAAGAAATCAGCCCTCAACAACTTAACCGGCGGAAAATATTTTTTTGAAAAAATCCCTAAGCTCCGGGTTCACAATTTCAGCAAAAATCTGACTTTTGGCGATTCACTCAAAAATGGTGCCAACCGGTTGTAAATGCTCCCCTGAAAGCGTTGTCGATGTAAACAGAAGGCTTTTTATCACAGGACAAGAAATCAGCCTTCAACAACTTAAGCGGCAGAAAATATTTTTTTGAAAAAATCCCTAAGCTCCGGGGTCACAATTTCAGCAAAAATCTGACTTTTGGCAATTCACTCAAAAATGGTGCCAACCTGTTGTAAATGCTCCCCTGAAAGCTTTGGCGATGGAAACAGAAGGCTTTTTATCACAGGACAAGAAATCAGCCTTCAACAACTTAACCGGTGGAAAATATTTTTTTAAAAAAATCCCTAAGCCCCGGGGTCACAATTTCAGCAAAAATCTGACTTTTGGCAATTCACTCAAAAATGGTGCCAACCGGTTGCAAATGCTCCCCTGAAAGCGTTGTCGATGGAAACAGAAGGCTTTTTATCACAGGACAAGAAATCAGCCTTCAACAACTTAACCGGTGGAAAATATTTTTTTGAAAAAATTCCTAAGCCAGAATTTCAGCAAAAATCTGACATTTGGCAATTCATGCAAAAATGATGCCAGAAGCTTGCAAATGCTCCCCTGAGAGGTTCGGCAGTCGAAACAGAAGGCTTTTTATCACAGGACAAGAAATCAGCCCTCAACAACTTAAGTGGCGGAATTTTTTTTTTTGAAAAAATCCCTAAGCCCCGGGGTCACAATTTCAGCAAAAATCTGACTTTTGGCGATTCACTCAAAAATGGTGCCAACCGGTTGCAAGTGCTCCCCTGAAAGCGTTGTCGATGGAAACAGAAGGCTTTTTATCACAGGACAAGAAATCAGCCTTCAACAACTTAACCGGTGGAAAATATTTTTTTGAAAAAATCCCTAAGCCCCGGGGTCACAATTTCAGCAAAAATCTGACTTTTGGGAATTCACTCAAAAATGATGCCAGAAGCTTGCAAATGCTCCCCTGAAAGGTTTGGCAGTCGAAACAGAAGGCTTTTTATCACAGGACAAGAAATCAACCCTCAAGAACTGAACCGGCGGAAAATATTTTTTTGAAAAAATCCCTAAGCCCCGGGGTCACAATTTCAGCAAAAATCTGACTTTTGGCGATTCACTCAAAAATGGTGCCAACCGGTTGCAAATGCTCCCCTGAAAGCGTTGTCGATGGAAACAGAAGGCTTTTTATCACAGGACAAGAAATCAGCCTTCAACAACTTAACCGGTGGAAAATATTTTTTTGAAAAAATCCCTAAGCCAGAATTTCAGCAAAAATCTGACTTTTGGCAATTCACGCAAAAATGATGCCAGAAGCTTGCAAATGCTTCCCTGAAAGGTTCGGCAGTCGAAACAGAAGGCTTTTTATCACAGGACAAGAAATCAGCCCTCAAGAACTGAACCGGCGGAAAATATTTTTTTGTAAAAATCCCTAACCCCCGGGGTCACAATTTCAGCAAAAATCTGACTTTTGGCGATTCACTCATAATTGGTGCTAACCGGTTGCAAATCCTCCCCTGAAAGCGTTGTCGATGGAAACACAAGGCTTTTTATCACAGGACAAGAAATCAGCCCTCAACAACTTAACTGGCGGAAAATATTTTTTTGAAAAAATCCCTAATCCCCGGGGTCACAATTTCAGGAAAAATCTGACTTTTGGCAATTCACTCAAAAATGATGCCAGAAGCTTGCAAATGCTCCCCTGAAAGGATCGGCAGTCGAAACAGAAGGCTTTTTATCACAGGACAAGAAATCAGCCCTCAACAACTTAACCGGCGGAAATTTTTTTTTTTTGAAAAAATACCAAAGCCCCGGGGTCACAATTTCAGCAAAAATCTGACTTTTGGCAATTCACTCAAAAATGATGCCAGAAGATTGCAAATGCTCCCCTGAAAAGTTTGAGTGTCGAAACAGAAGGCTTTTTATCACAGGACAAGAAATCAGCCTTCAACAACTTAACCGGCAGAAAATATTTTTTTGAAAAAATCCCTAAGCCAGATTTCCAGCAAAAATCTGACTTTTGGCAATTCACGCAAAAATGATGCCAGAATCTTGCAACTGCTCCCCTGAAAGGTTCGGCAGTCGAAACAGAAGGCTTTTTATCACAGGACAAGAAATCAGCCCTCAAGAACTGAACCGGCGGAAAATATTTTTTTGAAAAAATCCCTAACCCCCAGGGTCACAATTTCAGCAAATATCCGACTTTTGGCGATTCACTCAAAAATCGTGCCACCCGGTTGCGAATACTCCCCTGAAAGCGTTGTCGATGGAAACAGAAGGCTTTTTATCACAGGAGAAGAAATCACCCTTCAACAACTTAACCGGTGGAAAATATTTTTTTGAAAAAATCCCTAAGCCAGAATTTCAGCAAAAATCTGACTTTTGGCAATTCACTCAAAAATGATGCCAGAAGTTTGCAAATGCTCCCCTGAAAGTTTCGGCAGTTGAAACAGAAGGCTTTTTATCACAGGACAAGAAATCAGCCCTCAACAACTTAACCGGTGGAAAATATTCTTTTGAAAAAATCCCTAAGCCCCGGGGTCACAATTTCAGCAAAAATCTGACTTTTGGCGATTCACCCCAAAATGATGCCAGAAGCTTGCAAATGCTCCCCTGAAAGATTTGGCGATGGAAACAGAAGGCTTTTTATCACAGGAGAAGAAATCAGCCCTCAACAACTTAACCGGCGGAAAATATTTTTTTGAAAAAATCCCTAAGCCCCGGGGTCACAATTTCAGCAAAAATCTGACTTTTGGCAATTCACTCAAAAATGATGCCAGAAGATTGCAAATGCTCCCTTGAAAAGTTTGGGAGTCGAAAGAGAAGGATTTTTATCACAGGACAAGAAATCAGCCCTCAACAACTTAACCGGCGGAAAATATTTTTTTGAAAAAATCTCTAAGCTCCGGGGTCACAATTTCAGCAAAAATCTGACTTTTGGCGATTCACTCAAAAATGGTGCTAACCGATTGCAAATGCTCCCCTGAAAGCGTTGTCGATGGAAACAGTAGGCTTTTTATCACAGGACAAGAAATCAGCCTTCAACAACTTAACCGGTGGAAAATATTTTTTTGAAAAAATCCCTAAGCCAGAATTTCAGCAAAAATCTGACTTTTGGCAATTCACGCAAAAATGATGCCAGAATCTTGCAACTGCTCCCCTGAAAGGTTCGGCAGTCGAAACAGAAGGCTTTTTATCACAGGACAAGAAATCAGCCTTCAAGAACTGAACCGGCGGAAAATATTTTTTTGTAAAAATCCCTAAGACCCGGAGTCACAATTTCAGCAAAAATCTGACTTTTGGCGATTCACTCAAAATTGGTGCCAACCGGTTGCAAATGCTCCCCTGAAAGCGTTGTCGATGGAAACACAAGGATTTATATCACAGGACAAGAAATCAGCCTTCAGCAGCTTAACAGGCGGAAAATATTTTTTTGAAAAAATCCCTAAGGCAGAATTTCAGCAAAAATCTGACTTTTGGCAATTCACTCAAAAATGATGCCAGAAGCTTGCAAATGCTCCCCTGAAAGGTTCGGCAGTCGAAACAGAAGGCTTTTTATCACAGGACAAGAAATCAGCCCTCAACAACTTAAACGGCGGAAATTTTTTTTTTGAAAAAATCCCAAAGCCCCGGGGTCACAATTTCAGCAAAAATCTGACTTTTGGCGATTCACATAAAAATCGTGTCTCCCGGTTGCGAATGCTCCCCTGAAAGCGTTGTCGATGGAAACAGAAGGCTTTTTATCACAGGACAAGAAATCAGCCTTCAACAACTTAACCGGTGGAAAATATTTTTTTGAAAAAATCCCTAAGCCCCGGGTCACAATTTCAGTAAAAATCTGACTTTTGGCAATTCACTCATAAATGGTGCCAGAAGCTTGCAAATGCTCCCCTGAAAGGTTCGGCAGTCGAAACAGAAGGCTTTTTATCACAGGACAAGAAATCAGCCTTTAACAACTTAACCGGTGGAAAATATTTTTTTGAAAAAATCCCTAAGCCCCGGGGTCACAATTTCAGCAAAAATCTGACTTTTGGCGATTCACTCAAAACTGATGCCAGAAGCTTGCAAATGCTCCCCTGAAAGGTTCGGCAGTCGAAACAGAAGGCTTTTTATCACAGGACAAGAAATCAGCCCTCAAGAACTGAACCGGCGGAAAATATTTTTTTGAAAAAATCCCTAAGCCCCGGGGTCAGAATTTCAGCAAAAATCTGACTTTTGGCGATTCACCCAAAAATGATTCCAACCGGTTGCAAGTGCTCCCCTGAAACGTTTGGCAGTCGAAACAGAAGGCTTTTTATCACAGGACAAGAAATCAGCTCTCGACTACTTAACCGGCGGAAAATATTTTTTTGAAAAAATCCCTAAGCCCCGGGGTCACAATTTCAGCAAAAATCTGACATTTGGCGATTCACTCAAAAATGGTGCCAACCGGTTGCAAATGCTCCCCTGAAAGCGTTGTCGATGGAAACAGAAGGCTTTTTATCACAGGACAAGAAATCAGCCTTCAACAACTTAACCGGTGGAAAATATTTTTTTGAAAAAATCCCTAAGCCAGAATTTCAGCAAAAATCTGACTTTTGGCAATTCACGCAAAAATGATGCCAGAAGCTTGCAAATGCTTCCCTGAAAGGTTCGGCAGTCGAAACAGAAGGCTTTTTATCAGAGGACAAGAAATCAGCCCTCAAGAACTGAACCGGCGGAAAATATTTTTTTGTAAAAATCCCTAACCCCCGGGGTCACAATTTCAGCAAAAATCTGACTTTTGGCGATTCACTCATAATTGGTGCTAACCGGTTGCAAATCCTCCCCTGAAAGCGTTGTCGATGGAAACACAAGGCTTTTTATCACAGGACAAGAAATCAGCCCTCAACAACTTAACTGGCGGAAAATATTTTTTTGAAAAAATCCCTAATCCCCGGGGTCACAATTTCAGGAAAAATCTGACTTTTGGCAATTCACTCAAAAATGATGCCAGAAGCTTGCAAATGCTCCCCTGAAAGGATCGGCAGTCGAAACAGAAGGCTTTTTATCACAGGACAAGAAATCAGCCCTCAACAACTTAACCGGCGGAAATTTTTTTTTTTTGAAAAAATACCAAAGCCCCGGGGTCACAATTTCAGCAAAAATCTGACTTTTGGCAATTCACTCAAAAATGATGCCAGAAGATTGCAAATGCTCCCCTGAAAAGTTTGAGTGTCGAAACAGAAGGCTTTTTATCACAGGACAAGAAATCAGCCTTCAACAACTTAACCGGCAGAAAATATTTTTTTGAAAAAATCCCTAAGCCAGATTTCCAGCAAAAATCTGACTTTTGGCAATTCACGCAAAAATGATGCCAGAATCTTGCAACTGCTCCCCTGAAAGGTTCGGCAGTCGAAACAGAAGGCTTTTTATCACAGGACAAGAAATCAGCCCTCAAGAACTGAACCGGCGGAAAATATTTTTTTGAAAAAATCCCTAACCCCCAGGGTCACAATTTCAGCAAATATCCGACTTTTGGCGATTTACTCAAAATTGGTGCCAACCGGTTGCAAATGCTCCCCTGAAAGCGTTGTCGATGGAAACAGAAGGCTTTTTATCACAGGACAAGAAATCAGCCTTCAACAACTTAACCGGCAGAAAATATTTTTTTGAAAAAATCCCTAAGCCAGAATTTCAGCAAAAATCTGACTTTTGGCAATTCATGCAAAAATGATGCCAGAAGCTTACAAAAGCTCCCCTGAAAGGTTCGGCAGTCGAAACAGAAGGCTTTTTATCACAGGACAAGAAATCAGCCCTCAACAACTTAACCGGCGGAAAATATTTTTTTGAAAAAATCCCTAAGCCCCGGGATCACAATTTCAGCAAAAATCTGACTTTTGGCGATTCACTCAAAAATGGTGCTAATCGATTGCAAATGCTCCCCTGAAAGCGTTGTCGATGGATACAGTAGGCTTTTTATCACAGGACAAGGAATCAGCCTTCAACAACTTAACCGGTGGAAAATATTTTTTTGAAAAAATCCCTAAGCCAGAATTTCAGCAAAAATCTGACTTTTGGCAATTCACGCAAAAATGATGCCAGAATCTTGCAACTGCTCCCCTGAAAGGTTCGGCAGTCGAAACAGAAGGCTTTTTATCACAGGACAAGAAATCAGCCTTCAAGAACTGAACCGGCGGAAAATATTTTTTTGTAAAAATCCCTAAGCCCCGGAGTCACAATTTCAGCAAAAATCTGACTTTTGGCGATTCACTCAAAATTGGTGCCAACCGGTTGCAAATGCTCCCCTGAAAGCGTTGTCGATGGAAACACAAGGCTTTTTATCACAGGACAAGAAATCAGCCTTCAGCAGCTTAACAGGCGGAAAATATTTTTTTGAAAAAATCCCTAAGGCAGAATTTCAGCAAAAATCTGACTTTTGGCAATTCACTCAAAAATGATGCCAGAAGCTTGCAAATGCTCCCCTGAAAGGTTCGGCAGTCGAAACAGAAGGCTTTTTATCACAGGACAAGAAATCAGCCCTCAACAACTTAACCGGCGGAAATTTTTTTTAAAAAAAAAATCCCAAAGCCCCGGGGTCACAATTTCAGCAAAAATCTGACTTTTGGCGATTCACATAAAAATCGTGTCTCCCGGTTGCGAATGCTCCCCTGAAAGCGTTGTCGATGGAAACAGAAGGCTTTTTATCACAGGACAAGAAATCAGCCTTCAACAACTTAACCGGTGGAAAAATTTTTTTTTGAAAAAATCCCTAAGCTCCGGGGTCACAATTTCAGCAAAAATCTGACTTTTGGCGATTCACTCAAAAATGATGCCAGAAGCTTGCAAATGCTCCCCTGAAAGGTTTGGCAGTCGAAACAGAAGGCTTTTTATCACAGGACAAGAAATCAGCCTTCAACAACTTAACCTGTGGAAAATATTTTTTTGAAAAAATCCCTAAGCCCCGGGGTCACAATTTCAGCAAAAATCTAACTTTTGGCAATTCACTCAAAAATGATGCCAGAAGCTTGCAAATGCTCCCCTGAAAGGTTTGGCGATGGAAACAGAAGGCTTTTTATCACAGGACAAGAAATCAGCCCTCAACAACTTAACCGGCGGAAAATATTTTTTTGAAAAAATCCCTAAGCCAGAATTTCAGCAAAAACCTGACTTTTGGCAATTCACGCAAAAATGATGCCAGAAGCTTGCAAATGCTCCCCTGAAAGGTTTGGCAGTCGAAACAGAAGGCTTTTTATCACAGGACAAGAAATCAGCCCTCAAGAACTGAACCGACGGAAAATATTTTTTTGAATAAATCCCTAAGCCCCGGGGTCACAATTTCAGCAAAAATCTGACTTTTGGCGATTCACTCAAAAATGGTTCCAACCGGTTGCAAATGCTCCCCTGAAAGCGTTGTCGATGGAAACAGAAGGCTTTTTATCACAGGACAAGAAATCAGCCTTCAACAACTTAACCGGTGGAAAATATTTTTTTGAAAAAATCCCTAAGCCAGAATTTCAGCAAAAACCTGACTTTTGGCAATTCACGCAAAAATGATGCCAGAAGCTTGCAAATGCTTCCCTGAAAGGTTCGGCAGTCGAAACAGAAGGCTTTTTATCACAGGACAAGAAATCAGCCCTCAACAACTTAACCGGCGGAATTTTTTTTTTTTTTTAAAAATCCCAAAGCCCCGGGGTCACAATTTCAGCAAAAATCTGACTTTTTGCAATTCACCCAAAAATGGTGCCAGAAGCTTGCAAATGCTCCCCTGAAAGCTTTGGCGATGGAAACAGAAGGCTTTTTATCACAGGAGAAGAAATCTTCCCTCAACAACTTAACCGGCGGAAAATATTTTTTTGAAAAAATCCCTAAGCCCCGGGGTCACAATTTCAGCAAAAATCTGACTTTTGGGAATTCACTCAAAAATGATGCCAGAAGATTGCAAATGCTCCCCTGAAAAGTTTGGGAGTCGAAACAGAAGGCTTTTTATCACAGGACAAGAAATCAGCCTTCAACAACTTAACCGGCAGAAAATATTTTTTTTGAAAAAATCCCTAAGCTCCGGGGTCACAATTTCATTTTTAATATAGATTTTTATTGGTTTTACAGCATTTTTTAAACAATACAAACAAATAAAAAGACAAACAAACATGTATAATTTCACAACCTTTTTTCCATAATCTTCGTTTCTCAGACTCCCCCATACCTCCCCTTTCTGCATCCCTGTTTGCAAAATTATTTCAGCAGCTTTTAAGCAATTTTATCAAATATATGTCCTCTTAGTCCTTTCTCTAACTTAATCTTATGTCACGGTTTCCCTTTTCTCTCAGCATCTCGGCATTTTAGCATTCATCAATTTTATAATAGCTCTTAAGAAAAATTTTAAATTTCTTCCAGTCCTCTTCCACCGTCTCTTTCCTCTGATCACGGATTCTGCCAGTCATCTCAGCCAATGTCATATAATCCATCACTTTCATCTGCCATTCTTCCACGGTGGGTAGGTCTTGTGTCTTCCAATACTTTGCGATGAGTATTCTTGCTGCTGTCGTCGCATACATAAAGAAAATTCTATCTTTCTTTGACACCAATTGGCCGACAATGCCCAAGAGAAAGGCCTCTGGTTTCTTAGGGAAAGTACATTTAAGTACCTTTTTCATTTCATTATATATCATTTCCCAGAAAGCCTTAATCTTCGGGCACGTCCACCAAAGGTGATAGAAAGTACCTTCAGTTTCTTTACACTTCCAACACTTATTATCAGGCAAATAAAACTAAGGTTTTGGGGAAAAATTTGACTGATACAGAGTCAGAACGGTTTCAGAATGAGATGGAACTTAATGTGGTTAAAAAAGTAAAATACCTAGGGGTAAACATAACAGTAAAAAATCTAAGTCTATTCAAGGACAATTATGAAAAATGTTGGACAGAAATTAAGAGAGACTTAGATAGTTGGTCAAAATTGAAACTTTCTTTGTTAGGCCGAATTGCTGCTATCAAGATGAATGTATTGCCAAGGATGTTGTTTTTATTTCAAACACTTCAGGTTTTGGACAAAACGGAGTGCTTTCAGAAGTGGCAGAGAGACATTTCTAAGTTTGTCTGGCAGGGCAAAAAGCCCAGAATTAAGTTTAAGATATTAACCGATGCAAAACAAAGAGGGGGCTTTGCCCTGCCAGACTTAAAGTTGTATTATGAAGCCGCAGCGTTCTGCTGGCTAAAAGACTGGCTACTTCTTGAAGACACTGATGTGTTAGATTTGGAAGGGTTTAACAACGCTTTTGGATGGCATGCATATTTATGGTATGACAAGGTTAAAGCAAATAAGGCCTTTAAGAACCATATTGTCAGAAAATCACTGTTTAATGTCTGGACAAAATATAAAGACTTGCTGGAAAATAAAACACCAAGGTGGCTTTCACCTCTGGAAGCTAAGGCCCGAAAAAGACCCAATATGGAGGCTAAATGGCCAAAATATTGGGAAATACTAGAAAAGGATGGAGACAATTGGAAATTGCAGAGTTTGGAGAAAATGAAAGACAAAGTGCGAGATTGGTTACATTACGCTCAGATTAAAGAAGTTTTTAAAAATGATAAGAAACTAGGGTTCCAGGTGGAGAAATCGAAATTAGAAACAGAATTGTTAGAACCAAAGATTAAGGTACTTTCAAGGATGTATAACTTGCTGTTGAAATGGAATACACAAGATGAAATGGTTAAATCGGCTATGATAAGGTGGGCACAGGACATTGGGCATAATATCATGTTTGAGGACTGGGAGAGGTTGTGGAGTAATGGATTGAAATTTACTGCATGTAACGCTCTGAAAGAAAATGTAATGAAAATGATTTATAGATGGTATATGACCCCAGTCAAACTTGCCAAAATTTACCACCTGTCTGATAATAAGTGTTGGAAATGTAAAGAGTGTGAGGGAACGTTCTTCCACCTCTGGTGGACTTGCCCTAAAGTGAAGGCGTTCTGGGAAATGATTTATAATGAATTGAAAAAGGTATTTAAATATACCTTCACTAAGAAACCAGAGGCTTTCCTTTTGGGTATTGTCGGCCAAGGGGTGGCAAAGAAGGACCAGACATTTTTTATGTATGCAACAACAGCAGCAAGGATACTTCTCGCAAAACACTGGAAAACTCAAGATCTACCCACACTGGAAGAATGGCAGATGCAACTGATAGACTACATGGAACTGGCTGAAATGACCGGCAGAATTCGTGACCTGGGAGAAGAGAGGATTGAGGAGGATTGGAAGAAATTTAAGAACTATCTACAAAAGCATTGTAATTTGAGTGAATGCTAAACAAGATGCTAGACTAAAATAACTGAGCACCACTAAATTTAGAAGTTTTTAAGAAAATAAGTAAGACTGTGAAAATTTAGCTCCTTTCGAGAATTATAAGATTATGAAATATAGAAGGGATATAAGAATTTAAATAAGATGATAAATTGCTGACAAAATGTTACAACGATGAAAGTGGGAGCGGGAGATGTGAGGAAGTCCAAAGAAAATGTGAAATTATGTTAAGACAAATGTTATATTGTTTATTATGTTTACTTTTATTGTAAAACCCAATAAATTGCTTTAAAAAAAAAAAAGATAAATTTTTGCTAGCTTGACTGGGGTCATGTACCAACTGTAGATCATTTTCATAACATTTTCCTTTAAGGCATTACATGCCGTAAATTTTATACCGGTGTTCCACAACCATTGCCAGTCAGCAAACATAATATTGTGACCAATGTCCTGTGCCCACTTAATCATAGCCGATTTAACTGTTTCATCTTGTGTATTCCATTTCAGCAGCAAGTTATACATTCTTGACAAATTCTTGGTACTGGGTTCTAACAATTCAGTTTCTAATTTTGATTTCTCCACCTGGAAGCCCCGGGGTCACAATTTCAGCAAAAATCTGACTTTTGGCAATTCACTCAAAAATGGTGCCAGAAGCTTGCAAATGGTCCCCTGAAAGCTTTGGCGATGGAAACAGAAGGCTTTTTATCACAGAAGAAATCAGCTCTCAACAACTTAACCGTCGGAAAATATTTTTTTGAAAAAATCCCTAAGCACTGGGGTCACAATTTCAGCAAAAATCTGACTTTTGGCAATTCACGCAAACTTGATGCCAGAAGCTTGCAAATGCTCCCCTGAAAGGTTCGGCAGTCGAAACAGAAGGCTTTTTATCACAGGACAAGAAATCAGCCCTCAACAACTTAACCGGCGGAAATTTTTTTTTTAAAAAAATCCCTAAGCCCCGGGGTCACAATTTCAGCAAAAATCTGACTTTTGGCGATTCACTCAAAACTGATGCCAGAAGCTTGCAAATGCTCCCCTGAAAGGTTTGGCAGTCGAAACAGAAGGCTTTTTATCACAGGACAAGAAATCAGCCCTCAAGAACTGAATCGGCGGAAAATATTTTTTTGAAAAAATCCCTAAGCCCCGGGGTCACAATTTCAGCAAAAATCTGACTTTTGGCGATTCACCCAAAAATGATGGCAACCGGTTGCAAATGCTCCCCTGAAACGTTTGGCAGTCGAAACAGAAGGCTTTTTATCACAGGAGAAGAAATCAGCTCTCGACTACTTAACCAGCGGAAAATATTTTTTTGAAAAAATCCCTAAGCCCCGGGGTCACAATTTCAGCAAAAATCTGACTTTTGGCAATTCACTCAAAAATGGTGCCTACCGGTTGCAAATCCTTCCCTGAAAGCTTTGGCAGTCGAAACAGAAGGCTTTTTATCACAGGACAAGAAATCAGCCCTCAACAACTTAACCGGCGGAAAATATTTTTTTGAAAAAATCCCTAAGCCCCGGGGTCAGAATTTCAGCAAAAATCAGACTTTTGGCAATTCACTCAAAAATGGTGCCAACCGGTTGCAAATGCTCCCCTGAAAGCTTTGGCGATGGAAACAGAAGGCGTTTTATCACAGGACAGGAAATCAGCCCTCAACAACTTAACCGTCGTTAAATATTTTTTTGAAAAAACCCCTAAGCCCCGGGGTCACAATTTCAGCAAAAATCTGACTTTTGGTAATTCATTCAAAAATGGTGCCAACGGGTTGCAAATGCTCCCGTGAAAGGTTTGGCAGTCGAAACAGAAGGCTTTTTATCACAGGACAAGAAATGAGCTCTCGACAACTTAACCGGCGGAAAATATTTTTTTGAAAAAATCCCTACGCCCCGGGGTCACAATTTCAGCAAAAATCTGACTTTTGGCAATTCACTCAAAAATGGTGCCAACCGGTTGCAAATCCTTCCCTGAAAGCTTTGGCAGTCGAAACAGAAGGCTTTTTATCACAGGACAAGAAATCAGCCCTCAACAACTTAACCGGGGGAAAATATTTTTTTGACAAATCCCTAAGCCCCGGGGTCACAATTTCAGCAAAAATCTGATGTGATGGGACGATGAGCTGCTTGTGCGTAAAATCCAAGTCCCTCAGAGTTTGGTCATGTTTCCAAACCTCTGTCTGTAACGGAGCCCCTTAAACATGGCTCCGTCAGTCGCTTGCAGATTCCGACAGTGGTTGCTTTCGGAATCGCTTCCAACATAAAAGCTCCTTAACGGAAACACGTCTTCTGGACTCCCTGCGTGACGGTTTCCGGCGAGGAGTGGGTGTCCCTACAGGAGGTCCTGAAACCTCCCCACTGTTTTCGCTGGAAGTGTCTCGGAGCCATCCCTCCTGCTCACTTTCCCTCAGCTCAGCTCTTCTCCCCCTACTGGTTCCCTCTTCAGCTGCTGAGTCTCTCCCAACCTGTGTGAGCCCTTCCACCTCCCTTCCTTCCGATGCCAGTCCCCTGACATCCACCTCCCCTCCAGGGCCCCCTTCACCCCCTCCCGCCCCCTCCTCTATGGGCGGTGAGGAGGCAAAACCCCGGAAGGAACTTCCTTCACCTTCCGATGTCTTGAACACTTCTCTCCACCTGTTGCGGTTCCTCGTCTCGAAGTACTCCTCCTCCTCAGAGTCCATCTCCCCTTCCCCTTCCGAATCCATGAATCCTTCCAACTCCTCCTCCTCATCGGTGGTCCCAAAGTATTCCCTCCGGAACCTCTCCACAGGCTGAGGTTTCCTTGGGAACCTTTGATGGAACGTTTCTAACAATACCTCGTCATTGATATCTTCTGCCATTACCCAAGTGTTTTCTGACTCCGGTTCTCCTTCCCACGCTACCAAATACTCCACCTGATCCCCCTTCCACCTGGCGTCGAGGATTTCTGCCACATGGCTGCTGCATTCCATTTCTTCTATGATTGGTCCCCGAGTGGACATCCCTTCTCGTCCCCCCTCATACGGTGACAGTAACGACCTGTGAAATACTGGGTGCAGTTTCATGTGGTTGGGTAACCGGAGCCTGAAAGCCACTGGGTTGACTTGTTGAATGACCTCAAAGGGACCCAACCTCCTGGGTCTTAATTTCTTACAACCTCCTTTGAACGGCAACCCTTGGGTTGACAGCCACACCCGATCTCCCACCCTTATGGTTTCACCTTCCCTTCGGTTCTTGTCTGCCTGCCTCTTGTATTCTTCCTTCGCCCTTTCTAAGTTGAGTTGGAGCTGACGATGGATTGCTTCCATTTCTTCTACAAAATGCTCGGCTGCCGGGACGCTCCATCTCTCCCCTCCCCCCCCCCCGGGAATGCCCTGGGATAACACCCATAATTAGCCAAGAAGGGGCTCATCCCTGTGGACACATTCTCTGCATTGTTGTAGGCAAATTCCGCCAGCGCCAACCTCTCTACCCAGTCATTCTCTCTGTCATTGACATAACACCTCAGGTATTGCTGGAGGACACCGTTTGCTCTTTCCGCCTGCCCGTTGGTTTCAGGGTGCCGGGCAGTCGAAAAGTTGACCTCCACCTGCAGTAAGCTCATGAGCTTCCTCCAGAACCTGGAAGTAAATTGTTTTCCCCTGTCTGAGACCACCCTCAATGGCACGCCGTGCAACCTAAAAATGTGTTCTACAAATAACTTCGCTGTCTCTTCCGCCGTGACTGCATGCGAACAGGCTACAAAGTGGCACATCTTTGTTAGTAGGTCTACCACCACCATGATGGCTGTTTTCCCCTTGGACTTCGGCAGATCAGTCATAAAATCTATCGACACTGCCTCCCAAGGTCGTTCTGGGGTTGGTAAGGGTTCTAATAGCCCCGCCGGCGCCCGCCTCTCCCCTTTGGCTCGCTGGCATTGCTCACACCCTCTTACATACTCCCGTACATCTTCCCTCACCTTAGGCCACCAAAATTCCCTGGTGACCAACCACATGGTTTTGTGTTGCCCAAAATGCCCCGCCGTGGGGCTGTCGTGCAACTGCTTGAGTACCCTCCCCCTTAAGTCTCCTTCGGGGATATACAGTGCCCCTTTGTAATACAACACTCCATTTCTTTCCTCAAAACCCCCTGGTTCCTCTCCCTCACCCCTAAGACCTCTGAGCTTATTCTGGGCATATTCATCATTCTCTGTTTCCTCTACCAGTTCTCTTTGCCCCACCAATGCCGCCCCACACACCCAGCGGTCCTCTGGGATGACATGTCTCTCTTCGGGTTCCCCCTCCCCTTCCAAATATTCAGGTTTGCGTGAGAGAGCGTCCGCCCTAACATTTTCTGGACCTGGCACATAACAAATTTCAAAGTGAAATTTGGAGAACTCCTGGGCCCATCGCACTTGCCGTTGGTTGAGCACTCGTGCCGTTCTCCAATACTCTAAGTTCTTGTGGTCCGTGCACACTTGCACCTTATGTTGTGCCCCAATTAATAAATGCCTCCATCTCCTGAACGCTTCATGAATGGCAAGTAGTTCTCGGTCATGCACCGTTTAGTTCCTCTCAGATTTGTTCAGCTTTCGCGAAAAAAAGGCACACGGTCTCCACTCTGACTCCTCCTTCCCAGGCTGCAGAAGCACCGCCCCCACAGCCCGGTCTGATGCGTCCGTCTCCACTCGCATCGGTTTTTGTAAATCCACATGCAGGAGCTGTGCTTCCGAAGTGAACGCCCTTTTCAGCTCCTCAAAAGCTCGCTCCGCCTCCGCCGTCCAAACGAATTTCCTCTTACTGCTGAGACAGTCCGTAATGGGAGCCGTCAAGTGGGCAAAATTTCTGATGAACTTCCGATAGAAGTTTCCAAATCCAAGGAATCTTTGCACATCCTTCCTTGTTTTCGGTGTTTTCCATTCCAGTACCGCTTGGACCTTGCCAGGATCCATGGTCAATCCCTTGTCCGACAAGCGGTACCCCAGGAATTCCACCTCCTTGGCATGAAACTGACACTTCTCTAGCTTCACCCACAGCTGATTGGCTTGCAGTCTGCCCAACACTTCCCTGACGTCTTTTACATGCTGCTCCTCAGTCTCTGAATATACTAACACATCATCTAAGAAGGCCACACAATTCTTGTAAAGCAAAGGCCCCAGGACGTGGTTCATAAACGATTGAAAGCACGCGGAGCCTCCTTGTAGGCCGAAGGGCATAACTAAATATTCAAATGCCCCCAAAGGGGTGGACATGGTGGTTTTCCATTCATCCCCCTTCCTTATTCGTATCAGGTTGTACGCCCCCCTCAGGTCCAGTTTAGTAAAAATCTTTCCCTTCCTGACCCTTGTCAAAATGTCATCAATTCTGGGCATCGGGAAAGTCACTGGTTCTGACACTGCATTTAAGGACCTGAAGTCCACTACAAGCCTGGGTTTGTCCGTGTTTTTTTTGTCCACAAAAAACACTGGGCTGCCCCCCACCGCCCTGGACTCTCTGATGAACCCTCTCTTCAGGTTCTTGTCAATGAACTCTCTTAGCTCCTGCATCTCTCTGTCTGACATGGCGTACAGCTTGCCTACAGGGAGCTGTGCCCCAGGGAGTAAATTGATTTGACAGTCAAAGGGCCTATGTGGGGGTAGTTTGTCTGCCTCCCTCTCGCTGAAGACGTTGCTCAGGTCGGCGTATTGTTGGGGAACCTTCCCCTTCTCCGTTACTTCCGTCCCTGCTAGAGTGGCTCTGGCCCCTCCTTGAGCCTCCCGCTCTTTGCAGTGTTCTAGACAATGTGCTGACCCAAAGGAGACCACTCTCTGATGCCAGCCCACTAGCGGATCATGTAATGCTAGCCAGCTCATCCCCAAAATAATGGGAGCTCCTCCCAAGGTAGCCACATTAAACGCTATTAGCTCAGTGTGTCTTGCTACCCTCATTATCATTGGGACGGTCTGCTGGCTGACTTCTCCTCCCAGCAGCTCCCTTCCATCGATCGTGGTCACCTGCAAAGGGTTACTTAAAGGGATAGTCTGTATCTGGTGCTCAGCAGCAAACTCCTTACTCATGAAATTGCAGGAGCTGCCTGAGTCCAATAGCGCCTTTATCTTTAGTGGGTGTCCGTTAGGCAGCTCTAGTAACACCTCTATCACTAGGGCGGGTTTAGGAGGTTCCGGCGTGGGCACTTTCACTGCTCTTTGGCCTGGCTGCTGTGCCCCGACGGTGGCAGCCAGGCGTTGGCTTTTACTTGCTCCGGTACCTTTTCCTCCCTCCCCCCAACAGCTCCCGCCATTCCTTGCCATTCCTTTCTTTGGGGGCAGACTCTGGCAAAATGACCTGGCTGTTGGCAGAGATAACATTTCTTGGCGCCCTTTCCCTCCTTCTTCCGCTCTTCACTGGGCTTTGAAACTGCGCGCGCGCGCGCTGTTCCAATCTCCATCGGCTCTCCCGGCGGGAACGGTGGCTCTGGAATCTCTGGAATGCGAAGCTCCCTCCAACGTTCCCCCTTCCCTTCCCGCCTCTCCAAGGCTCTCGCCTCTTGGCGCGCTCCTATGGTCAGTGCTGATTTGGTCAGCTGGTCCATAGACTCCGCCCTGGGCGCCCGGGAAAGTTCGTCTTTCACAGCCGAAGAAAGCCCTTCTTCAAAGAGCATTTGAATGGGTTCCGCCGATAGATCCCACCCCAATTTATGGATCAACATGGTAAACTCAGTCCAGTACTCACGCACAGATCGGCTCCCCTGTTTGCACGCCATTAACTGTCTGCGTACCACTCCCTGCTCAATATCGCTGGAAAACATCAAATCCATTGCACGAAAAAACTTCCTCGTATCCTTCAGGATGTCATTGTTTGTTGCCATCAGGGGCCTCACCCAGTCTTTCGCCCCCTTTTCGAGGTGCCCAATCACAAAAGCCACCCGCGATTCCTCGTCGGGAAAGTCATCAAACTGCAGATTAAGGGCATATTGCATCTCTGTCCTAAAGGCATGATAGTCCTTGGCCTCCCCCCCAAACTTCTGCACCAATCCTGGCAACTTTCTGGCGAGCGGGGTGGTTTTCCCCTTCTCTGCATCTTGAGCCCTCCTCTCCTCGAGCCTCGCCGTCTGCAGCGCTAGCTGGACCTCCAACGCCCTGTACCTTTCCTCCAGGCTTGGACCCGCTCCAGCTCCTGCTTCTCCGGTTCCGGCTGGGTTGCTCATGATGCCTTCTCCTGCACAAACAGTTCACAGAGACTGTCGGAATGCTGTGATGGGACGATGAGCTGCTTGTGCGTAAAATCCAAGTCCCTCAGAGTTTGGTCATGTTTCCAAACCTCTGTCTGTAATGGAGCCCCTTAAACATGGCTCCGTCAGTCGCTTGCAGATTCCGACAGTGGTTGCTTTCGGAATCGCTTCCAACATAAAAGTTCCTTAACGGAAACACGTCTTCTGGACTCCCTGCGTGACAGTTTCCGGCGAGGAGTGGGTGTCCCTACAGGAGGTCCTGAAACCTCCCCACTGTTTTCGCTGGAAGTGTCTCGGAGCCATCCCTCCTGCTCACTTTCCCTCAGCTCAGCTCTTCTTCCCCTACTGGTTCCCTCTTCAGCTGCTGAGTCTCTCCCAACCTGTGTGAGCCCTTCCACCTCCCTTCCTTCCGATGCCAGTTCCCTGACACCTGACTTTTGGCAATTCACTCAAAAATGGTGCCTACCGGTTGCAAATCCTTCCCTGAAAGCTTTGGCAGTCGAAACAAAAGGCTTTTTATCACAGGACAAGAAATCAGCCCTCAACAACTTAACCGGGGGAAAATATTTTTTTGACAAAATCCCTAAGCCCCGGGGTCACAATTTCAGCAAAAATCTGACTTTTGGCAATTCACTCAAAAATGGTGCCTACCGGTTGCAAATCCTTCCCTGAAAGCTTTGGCAGTCGAAACAGAAGGCTTTTTATCACAGGACAAGAAATCAGCCCTCAACAACTTAACCGGCGGAAAATATTTTTTTGACAAAATCCCTAAGCCCCGGGTTCACAATTTCAGCAAAAATCTGACTTTTGGCAATTCACTCAAAAATGGTGCCAACCGGTTGCAAATGCTCCCCTGAAAGGTTTGGCAGTCGAAACAGAAGGCTTTTTATCACAGGACAAGAAATCAGCTCTCGACAACTTAAACGGCGGAAAATATTTTTTTGAAGAAAATCCCTAAGCCCCGGGGTCACAATTTCAGCAAAAATCTGACTTTTGGCAATTCACTCAAAAATGGTGCCAACCGGTTGCAAATGCTCCCCTGAAAGCTTTGGCGATGGAAACAGAAGGCTTTTTATGACAGGACAAGAAATCAGCCCTCAACAACTTAACCGGCGGAAAATATTTTTTTGAAAAAATCACTAAACCCCGGGGTCACAATTTCAGCAAAAATCTGACTTTTGGCGATTCACTCAAAAATGATGCCAGAAGCTGTCAAATGCTCCCCTGAAAGCTTCGGCAGTCGAAACAGAAGGCTTTTTATCACAGGACAAGAAATCGGCCCTCAAAAACTTAACCGGCGGAAATTTTTTTTTTGAAAAAATCCCAAAGCCCCAGGGTCACAATTTCAGCAAAAATCTGACTTTTGGCGATTCACTCAAAAATCGTGTCACCCGGTTGCGAATGCTCCCCTGAAAGCGTTGTGGATGGAAACAGAAGGCTTTTTATCACAGGACAAGAAATCAGCCTTCAACAACTTAACCGGTGGAAAATATTTTTTTGAAAAAATCCCTAAACCAGAATTTCAGCAAAAATCTGACTTTTGGCAATTCACTCAAAAATGATGCCAGAAGCTTGCAAATGCTCCCCTGAAAGGTTCGGCAGTCGAAACAGAAGGCTTTTTATCACAGGAGAATAAATCAGCCCTCAACAACTTAACCGGTGGAAAATATTTTTTTGAAAAAATCCCTAAGCCCCGGGGTCACAATTTCAGCAAAAATCTGACTTTTGGCAATTCACCCAAAAATGATGCCAGAAGCTTGCAAATGCTCCCCTGAAAGCTTTGGCGATGGAAACAGAAGGCTTTTTATCACAGGAGAAGAAATCAGCCCTCAACAACTTAACCGGCGGAAAATATTTTTTTGACAAAATCCCTAAGCCCCGGGGTCACAATTTCAGCAAAAATCTGACTTTTGGCAATTCACTCAAAAATGCTGCCAGAAGATTGCAAATGCTCCCCTGAAAAGTTTGGGAGTCGAAACAGAAGGCTTTTTATCACAGGAAAAGAAATCAGGCTTCAACAACTTAACCGGCAGAAAATATTTTTTTGAAAAAATCCCTAACCCCCGGGGTCACAATTTCAGCAAAAATCTGACTTTTGGCAATTCACTCAAAAATGATGCCAGAAGCTTGCAAATGCTCCCCTGAAAGGTTCGGCAGTCGAAACAGAAGGCTTTTTATCACAGGACAAGAAATCAGCCCTCAACAACTTAACCGGTGGAAAATATTTTTTTGAAAAAATCCCTAAGCCCCGGGGTCACAATTTCAGTAAAAATCTGACTTTTGGCAATTCACCCAAAAATGATGCCAGAAGCTTGCAAATGCTCCCCTGAAAGCTTTGGCGATGGAAACAGAAGGCTTTTTATCACAGGAGAAGAAATCAGCCCGCAACAACTTTACCGGCATAAAATATTTTTTTGAAAAAATCCCTAAGCTCCGGGGTCACAATTTCAGCAAAAATCTGACTTTTGGCAATTCACTCAAAAATGGTGCCAACAGGTTGCAAATGCTCCCCAGAAAGCTTTGACGATGGAAACAGAAGTCTTTTTATCACAGGACAAGAAATCAGCCCTCGACAACTTAACCGGCGGAAAATATTTTTTTGAAAAAATCCCTAACCCCCGGGGTCACAATTTCAGCAACCATCTGACTTTTGGCGATTCACCCAAAAATGATGCCAGAAGCTTGCAAATGCTCCCCTGAAAGGTTTGGTGATGGAAACAGAAGGCTTTTTATCACAGGACAAGAAATCAGCCCTCAAGAACTGAACCGGCGGAAAATATTTTTTTGACAAAATCCCTAAGCCCCGGGGTCACAATTTCAGCAAAAATCTGACTTTTGGGAATTCACTCAAAAATGGTGCCTACCGGTTGCAAATCCTTCCCTGAAAGCTTTGGCAGTCGAAATAGAAGGCTTTTTATCACAGGACAAGAAATCAGCCCTCAACAACTTAACCGGCGGAAAATATTTTTTTCAAGAAAATCCCTAAGCCCCGGGGTCACAATTTCAGCAAAAATCTGCATTTTGGCAATTCACTCAAAAATGATGCCAGAAGCTTGCAAATGCTCCCCTGAAAGGTTTGGGAGTCGAAACAGAAGGCTTTTTATCACAGGACAAGAAATTAGCCCTCAACAACTTAACCGGCGGAAAATATTTTTTTGAAAAAATCCCTAAGCCCCGGGCTCACAATTTCAGCAAAAATCTGACTTTTGGCAATTCACTGAAAAATGATGCCAGAACCTTGCAAATGCTCCCTTGAAAGGTTTGGGAGTCGAAACAGAAGGCTTTTTATCACAGGACAAGAAATCAGCCCTCAACAACTTAACCGGCGGAAAATATTTTTTTGAAAAAAATCCCTAAGCTCCGGGGTCACAATTTCAGTAAAAATCTGACTTTTGGCAATTCACTCAAAAATGGTGCCTACCGGTTGCAAATCCTTCCCTGACAGCTTTGGCAGTCGAAACAGAAGGCTTTTTATCACAGGAGAAGAAATCAGCCCTCAACAACTTAACCGGCGGAAAATATTTTTTTGACAAAATCCCTAAGCCCCGGGGTCACAATTTCAGCAAAAATCTGACTTTTGGCAATTCACTCAAAAATGGTGCCAACCGGTTGGAAAGACTCCCCTGAAAGGTTTGGCAGTCGAAACAGAAGGCTTTTTTTCACAGGACAAGAAATTAGCCCTCAACAACTTAACCGGCGGAAAATATTTTTTTGAAAAAATCTCTAAGCCCCGGGCTCACAATTTCAGCAAAAATCTGACTTTTGGCAATTCACTCAAAAATGATGCCAGAACCTTCCAAATGCTCCGCTGAAAGGTTTGGGAGTCGAAACAGAAGGCTTTTTATCACAGGACAAGAAGTCAGCCCTCAACAACTTAACCGGCGGAAAATATTTTTTTGACAAAATCCCTAAGCCCCGGGGTCACAATTTAAGCAAAAATCTGACTTTTGGCAATTCACTCAAAAATGGTGCCAACCGGTTGCAAATGCTCCCCTGAAAGGTTGGGCAGTCGAAAAAGAAGGCTTTTTATCACAGGACAAGAAATCAGCTCTCGACAACTTAACCGGCGGAAAATATTTTTTTGAAGAAAATCCCTAAGCTCCGGGGTCACAATTTCAGTAAAAATCTGACTTTTGGCAATTGACTGAAAAATGATGCCAGAACCTTGCAAATGCTCCCTTGAAAGGTTTGGGAGTCGAAACAGAAGGCTTTTTATCACAGGACAAGAAATCAGCCCTCAACAACTTAACCGGCGGAAAATATTTTTTTGAAAAAAATCCCTAAGCTCCGGGGTCACAATTTCAGTAAAAATCTGACTTTTGGCAATTCACTCAAAAATGGAGCCAACCGGTTGCAAATGCTCCCCTTAAAAGTTTGGGAGTCGAAAGAGATGGCTTTTTATCACAGGACAAGAAATCAGCCCTCAACAACTTAACCGGCAGAAAATATTTTTTTGAAGAAAATCCCTAAGCCCCGGGGTCACAATTTCAGTAAAAATCTGACTTTTGGCAATTCACTCAAAAATGGTGCCTACCGGTTGCAAATCCTTCCCTGACAGCTTTGGCAGTCGAAACAGAAGGCTTTTTATCACAGGAGAAGAAATCAGCCCTCAACAACTTAACCGGCAGAAAATATTTTTTTGAAAAAATCTCTAAGCCCCGGGCTCACAATTTCAGCAAAAATCTGACTTTTGGCAATTGACTCAAAAATGGTGCCTACCGGTTGCAAATCCTTCTGTGAAAACTTTGGCAGTCGAAACAGAAGGCTTTTTATGACAGGACAAGAAATCAGCCCTCAACAACTTAACCGGCGGAAAATATTTTTTTGAAAAAGTCCCTAAGCCCCGGGGGTC
Organism: Podarcis pityusensis; assembly: GCF_964106645.2. NCBI lineage: Eukaryota > Metazoa > Chordata > Lepidosauria > Squamata > Lacertidae > Podarcis > Podarcis pityusensis. The sequence goes on along the minus strand of NC_138037.1, from coordinate 49,841,830 downwards.
ACAATTTAAGCAAAAATCTGACTTTTGGCAATTCACTCAAAAATGGTGCCAACCGGTTGCAAATGCTCCCCTGAAAGGTTTGGCAGTCGAAAAAGAAGGCTTTTTATCACAGGACAAGAAATCAGCTCTCGACAACTTAACCGGCGGAAAATATTTTTTTGAAGGAAATCCCTAAGCCCCGGGGTCACAATTTCAGCAAAAGTCTGACTTTTGGCCATTCAATCAAAAATGATGCCAGAAGCTTGCAAATGCTCCCCTGAAAGGTTTGGGAGTCGAAACAGAAGGCTTTTTATCACAGGACAAGAAATCAGCCCTCAACAACTTAACCGGCGGAAAATATTTTTTTGACAAAATCCCTAAGCCCCGGGGTCACAATTTCAGCAAAAATCTGACTTTTGGCAATTCACTCAAAAATGGTGCCAACCGGTTCCAAATGCTCCCCTGAAAGCTTTGGCGATGGAAGCAAAAGGCTTTTTATCACAGGACAAGAAATCAGCCCTCAACAACTTAACCGGCAGAAAATATTTTTTTGACAAAATCCCTAAGCCCCGGGGTCACAATTTCAGCAAAAATCTGACTTTTGGCAATTCACTCAAAAATGATGCCAACCGGTTGGAAAGACTCCCCTGAAAGGTTTGGCAGTCGAAACAGAAGGCTTTTTATCACAGGAGAAGAAATCAGCCCTCAACAACTTAACCGGCAGAAAATATTTTTTTGAAAAAATCCCTAAGCCCCGGGGTCACAATTTCAGCAAAAATCTGACTTTTGGCAATTCACTCAAAAATGGTGCCAACAGGTTGCAAATGCTCCCCAGAAAGCTTTGACGATGGAAACAGAAGGCTTTTTATCACAGGACAAGAAATCAGCCCTCAACAACTTAACCGGAGGAAAATTTTTTTTTGAAAAAATCCCTTAGCCCTGGGGTCACAATTTCAGCAAAAATCTGACTTTTGGCGATTCACCCAAAAATGATGCCAGAAGCTTGCAAATGCTCCCCTGAAAGGTTTGGTGATGGAAACAGAAGGCTTTTTATCACAGGACAAGAAATCAGCCCTCAAGAACTGAACCGGCGGAAAATATTTTTTTGACAAAATCCCTAAGCCCCGGGGTCACAATTTCAGCAAAAATCTGACTTTTAGGAATTCACTCAAAAATGGTGCCTACCGGTTGCAAATCCTTCCCTGAAAGCTTTGGCAGTCGAAATAGAAGGCTTTTTATCACAGGACAAGAAATCAGCCCTCAACAACTTAACCGGCGCAAAATATTTTTTTGAAGAAAATCCCTAAGCCCCGGGGTCACAATTTCAGCAAAAATCTGCATTTTGGCAATTCACTCAAAAATGATGCCAGAAGCTTGCAAATGCTCCCCTGAAAGGTTTGGGAGTCGAAACAGAAGGCTTTTTATCACAGGACAAGAAATTAGCCCTCAACAACTTAACCGGCGGAAAATATTTTTTTGAAAAAATCCCTAAGCCCCGGGGTCACAATTTCAGTAAAAATCTGACTTTTGGCAATTCACTCAAAAATGGTGCCTACCGGTTGCAAATCCTTCCCTGACAGCTTTGGCAGTCGAAACAGAAGGCTTTTTATCACAGGAGAAGAAATCAGCCCTCAACAACTTAACCGGCGGAAAATATTTTTTTGACAAAATCCCTATGCCCCGGGGTCACAATTTCAGCAAAAGTCTGACTTTTGGCAATTCAATCAAAAATGATGCCAGAAGCTTGCAAATGCTCCCCTGAAAGGTTTGGGAGTCGAAACAGAAGGCTTTTTATCACAGGACAAAAAATTAACCCTCAACAACTTAACCGGCGGAAAATATTTTTTTGAAAAAATCCCTAAGCCCCGGGGTCACAATTTCAGCAAAAATCTGACTTTTGTCGATTCACTCAAAAATGATGCCAGAAGCTTACAAACGCTCCCTTGAAAGGTTTGGGAGTCGAAACAGAAGGCTTTTTATCACAGGACAAGAAATCATCCCTCAACAACTTAACCGGCGGAAAATATTTTTTTGACAAAATCCCTAAGCCCCGGGGTCACAATTTCAGCAAAAATCTGACTTTTGGCAATTCACTCAAAAATGGTGCCAACCGGTTCCAAATGCTCCCCTGAAAGCTTTGGCGATGGAAGCAGAAGGCTTTTTATGACAGGACAAGAAATCAGCCCTCAACAACTTAACCGGCGGAAAACATTTTTTTTGAAAAAATCCCTAAACCCCGGGGTCACAATTTCAGCAATAATCTGACTTTTGGCAATTCACTCAAAAATGGTGCCAACCGGTTGGAAAGACTCCCCTGAAAGGTTTGGCAGTCGAAACAGAAGGCTTTTTTTCACAGGACAAGAAATTAGCCCTCAACAACTTAACCGGCGGAAAATATTTTTTTGAAAAAATCTCTAAGCCCCGGGCTCACAATTTCAGCAAAAATCTGACTTTTGGCAATTCACTCAAAAATGATGCCAGAACCTTGCAAATGCTCCCTTGAAAGGTTTGGGAGTCGAAACAGAAGGCTTTTTATCACAGGACAAGAAATCAGCCCTCAACAACTTAACCGGCAGAAAATATTTTTTTGAAGAAAATCCCTAAGCCCCGGGGTCACAATTTCAGTAAAAATCTGACTTTTGGCAATTCACTCAAAAATGGTGCCTACCGGTTGCAAATCCTTCCCTGACAGCTTTGGCAGTCGAAACAGAAGGCTTTTTATCACAGGAGAAGAAATCAGCCCTCAACAACTTAACCGGCAGAAAATATTTTTTTGAAAAAATCTCTAAGCCCCGGGCTCACAATTTCAGCAAAAATCTGACTTTTGGCAATTCACTCAAAAATGGTGCCTACCGGTTGCAAATCCTTCTGTGAAAACTTTGGCAGTCGAAACAGAAGGCTTTTTATGACAGGACAAGAAATCAGCCCTCAACAACTTAAACGGCGGAAAATATTTTTTTGAAAAAGTCCCTAAGCCCCGGGGGTCACAATTTAAGCAAAAATCTGACTTTTGGCAATTCACTCAAAAATGGTGCCAACCGGTTGCAAATGCTCCCCTGAAAGGTTTGGCAGTCGAAAAAGAAGGCTTTTTATCACAGGACAAGAAATCAGCTCTCGACAACTTAACCGGCGGAAAATATTTTTTTGAAGGAAATCCCTAAGCCCCGGGGTCACAATTTCAGCAAAAGTCTGACTTTTGGCCATTCAATCAAAAATGATGCCAGAAGCTTGCAAATGCTTCCCTGAAAGGTTTGGGAGTCGAAACAGAAGGCTTTTTATCACAGGACAAGAAATCAGCCCTCAACAACTTAACCGGCGGAAAATATTTTTTTGACAAAATCCCTAAGCCCCGGGGTCACAATTTCAGCAAAAATCTGACTTTTGGCAATTCACTCAAAAATGGTGCCAACCGGTTGGAAAGACTCCCCTGAAAGGTTTGGCAGTCGAAACAGAAGGCTTTTTATCACAGGACAAGAAATCAGCCCTCAACAACTTAACCGGCAGAAAATATTTTTTTGACAAAATCCCTAAGCCCCGGGGTCACAATTTCAGCAAAAATCTGACTTTTGGCAATTCACTCAAAAATGGTGCCAACAGGTTGCAAATGCTCCCCAGAAAGCTTTGACGATGGAAACAGAAGGCTTTTTATCACAGGACAAGAAATCAGCCCTCAACAACTTAACCGGAGGAATTTTTTTTTTTGAAAAAATCCCTTAGCCCTGGGGTCACAATTTCAGCAAAAATCTGACTTTTGGCAATTCACTCAAAAATGGTGCCTACCGGTTGCAAATCCTTCCGTGAAAGGTTTGGGAGTCGAAACAGAAGGCTTTTTATCACAGGACAAGAAATAAGCCCTCAACAACTTAACCGGCACAAAATATTTTTTTGAAAAAATCCCTAAACCCCGGGGTCACAATTTCAGCAAAAATCTGACTTTTGGCAATTCACTCAAAAATAATGCCAGAAGCTTGCAAATGCTCCCCTGAAAGCTTTGGCAGTCGAAACAGAAGGCTTTTTGTCACAGGACAAGAAATCAGCCCTCAACAACTTAACCGGCGGAAATTTTTTTTTTGAAAAAATCCCTAAGCCCCGGGGTCACAATTTCAGCAAAAATCTGACTTTTGGCGATTCACTCAAAACTGATGCCAGAAGTTTCCAAATGCTCCCCTGAAAGGTTTGGCAGTCGAAACAGAAGGATTTTTATCACAGGACAAGAAATCAGCCCTCAAGAACTGAACCGGCGGAAAATATTTTTTTGAAAAAATCCCTAAGCCCCGGGAGTCACAATTTCAGCAAAAATCTGACTATTGGCGATTAACCCAAAAATGGTTCCAACCGGTTGCAAATGCTCCGCTGAAAGGTTTTGCAGTCGAAACAGAAGGCTTTTTATCACGGGACAAGAAATCAGCCCTCGACAACTTAACCGGCGGAAAATATTTTTTTGAAAAAATCCCTAACCCCCGGGGTCACAATTTCAGCAAAAATCTGACTTTTGGCGATTCACCCAAAAATGATGCCAGAAGCTTGCAAATGCTCCCCTGAAAGGTTTGGTGATGGAAACAGAAGGCTTTTTATCACAGGACAAGAAATCAGCCCTCAAGAACTGAACCGGCGGAAAATATTTTTTTGACAAAATCCCTAAGCCCCGGGGTCACAATTTCAGCAAAAATCTGACTTTTGGCAATTCACTCAAAAATGATGCCAACCGGTTGGAAAGACTCCCCTGAAAGGTTTGGCAGTCGAAACAGAAGGCTTTTTATCACAGGAGAAGAAATCAGCCCTCAACAACTTAACCGGCAGAAAATATTTTTTTGAAAAAATCCCTAAGCCCCGGGGTCACAATTTCAGCAAAAATCTGACTTTTGGCAATTCACTCAAAAATGGTGCCAACAGGTTGCAAATGCTCCCCAGAAAGCTTTGACGATGGAAACAGAAGGCTTTTTATCACAGGACAAGAAATCAGCCCTCAACAACTTAACCGGAGGAAATTTTTTTTTTGAAAAAATCCCTTAGCCCTGGGGTCACAATTTCAGCAAAAATCTGACTTTTGGCAATTCACTCAAAAATGGTGCCTACCGGTTGCAAATCCTTCCGTGAAAGGTTTGGCAGTCGAAACAGAAGGCTTTTTATCACAGGACAAGAAATAAGCCCTCAACAACTTAACCGGCGCAAAATATTTTTTTGAAAAAATCCCTAAACCCCGGGGTCACAATTTCAGCAAAAATCTGACTTTTGGCAATTCACTCAAAAATAATGCCAGAAGCTTGCAAATGCTCCCCTGAAAGCTTTGGCAGTCGAAACAGAAGGCTTTTTGTCACAGGACAAGAAATCAGCCATCAACAACTTAACCGGCGGAAAATATTTTTTTGAAAAAATCCCTAAGCCCCGGGGTCACAATTTCAGCAAAAATCTGACTTTTGGCAATTCACTCAAAAATGATGCCAACCGGTTGGAAAGACTCCCCTGAAAGGTTTGGCAGTCGAAACAGAAGGCTTTTTATCACAGGAGAAGAAATCAGCCCTCAACAACTTAACCGGCAGAAAATATTTTTTTGAAAAAATCCCTAAGCCCCGGGGTCACAATTTCAGCAAAAATCTGACTTTTGGCAATTCACTCAAAAATGGTGCCAACAGGTTGCAAATGCTCCCCAGAAAGCTTTGACGATGGAAACAGAAGGCTTTTTATCACAGGACAAGAAATCAGCCCTCAACAACTTAACCGGCGGAAATTTTTTTTTTGAAAAAATCCCTAAGCCCCGGGGTCACAATTTCAGCAAAAATCTGACTTTTGGCGATTCACTCAAAACTGATGCCAGAAGTTTCCAAATGCTCCCCTGAAAGGTTTGGCAGTCGAAACAGAAGGATTTTTATCACAGGACAAGAAATCAGCCCTCAAGAACTGAACCGGCGGAAAATATTTTTTTGAAAAAATCCCTAAGCCCCGGGAGTCACAATTTCAGCAAAAATCTGACTATTGGCGATTAACCCAAAAATGGTTCCAACCGGTTGCAAATGCTCCGCTGAAAGGTTTTGCAGTCGAAACAGAAGGCTTTTTATCACGGGACAAGAAATCAGCCCTCGACAACTTAACCGGCGGAAAATATTTTTTTGAAAAAATCCCTAAGCCCCGGGGTCACAATTTCAGCAAAAATCTGACTTTTGGCGATTCACCCAAAAATGATGCCAGAAGCTTGCAAATGCTCTCCTGAAAGGTTTGGTGATGGAAACAGAAGGCTTTTTATCACAGGACAAGAAATCAGCCCTCAAGAACTGAACCGGCGGAAAATATTTTTTTGACAAAATCCCTAAGCCCCGGGGTCACAATTTCAGCAAAAATCTGACTTTTGGCGATTCACTCAAAACTGATGCCAGAAGTTTCCAAATGCTCCCCTGAAAGGTTTGGCAGTCGAAACAGAAGGATTTTTATCACAGGACAAGAAATCAGCCCTCAAGAACTGAACCGGCGGAAAATATTTTTTTGAAAAAATCCCTAAGCCCCGGGGGTCACAATTTCAGCAAAAATCTGACTATTGGCGATTAACCCAAAAATGGTTCCAACCGGTTGCAAATGCTCCGCTGAAAGGTTTTGCAGTCGAAACAGAAGGCTTTTTATCACAGGAGAAGAAATCAGCCCTCAACAACTTAACCGGCGGAAAATATTTTTTTGAGAAAATCCCTAAGCTCCGGGGTCACAATTTCAGTAAAAATCTGACTTTTGGCAATTCACTCAAAAATGGAGCCAACCGGTTGCAAATGCTCCCCTTAAAAGTTTGGGAGTCGAAAGAGATGGCTTTTTATCACAGGACAAGCAATCAGCCCTCAACAACTTAACCGGCAGAAAATATTTTTTTGACAAAATCCCTAAGCCCCGGGGTCACAATTTCAGCAAAAGTCTGACTTTTGGCAATTCACTCAAAAATGATGCCAGAACCTTGCTAATGCTCCCTTGAAAGGTTTGGGAGTCGTAACATAAGGCTTTTTATCACAGGACAAGAAATAAGCCCTCAACAACTTAACCGGCGCAAAATATTTTTTTGAAAAAATCCCTAAACCCCGGGGTCACAATTTCAGCAAAAATCTGACTTTTGGCAATTCACTCAAAAATAATGCCAGAAGCTTGCAAATGCTCCCCTGAAAGCTTTGGCAGTCGAAACAGAAGGCTTTTTGTCACAGGACAAGAAATCAGCCCTCAACAACTTAACCGGCGGAAAATATTTTTTTGAAAAAATCCCTAAGCCCCGGGGTCACAATTTCAGCAAAAATCTGACTTTTGGCAATTCACTCAAAAATGATGCCAACCGGTTGGAAAGACTCCCCTGAAAGGTTTGGGAGTCGAAACAGAAGGCTTTTTATCACAGGAGAAGAAATCAGCCCTCAACAACTTAACCGGCGCAAAATATTTTTTTGAAAAAATCCCTAAGCCCCGGGGTCACAATTTCAGCAAAAATCTGACTTTTGGCAATTCACTCAAAAATGGTGCCAACAGGTTGCAAATGCTCCCCAGAAAGCTTTGACGATGGAAACAGAAGGCTTTTTATCACAGGACAAGAAATCAGCCCTCAACAACTGAACCGGCGGAAATTTTTTTTTTGAAAAAATCCCTAAGCCCCGGGGTCACAATTTCAGCAAAAATCTGACTTTTGGCGATTCACTCAAAACTGATGCCAGAAGTTTGCAAATGCTCCCCTGAAAGGTTTGGCAGTCGAAACAGAAGGATTTTTATCAAAGGACAAGAAATCAGCCCTCAAGAACTGAACCGGCGGAAAATATTTTTTTGAAAAAATCCCTAAGCCCCGGGGTCACAATTTCAGCAAAAATCTGACTATTGGCGATTAACCCAAAAATGGTTCCAACCGGTTGCAAATGCTCCGCTGAAAGGTTTTGCAGTCGAAACAGAAGGCTTTTTATCACGGGACAAGAAATCAGCCCTCGACAACTTAACCGGCGGAAAATATTTTTTTGAAAAAATCCCTAACCCCCGGGGTCACAATTTCAGCAAAAATCTGACTTTTGGCGATTCACCCAAAAATGATGCCAGAAGCTTGCAAATGCTCCCCTGAAAGGTTTGGTGATGGAAACAGAAGGCTTTTTATCACAGGACAAGAAATCAGCCCTCAAGAACTGAACCGGCGGAAAATATTTTTTTGACAAAATCCCTAAGCCCCGGGGTCACAATTTCAGCAAAAGTCTGACTTTTGGCAATTCAATCAAAAATGATGCCAGAAGCTTGCAAATGCTCCCCTGAAAGGTTTGGCAGTCGAAACAGAAGGATTTTTATCAAAGGACAAGAAATCAGCCCTCAAGAACTGAACCGGCGGAAAATATTTTTTTGAAAAAATCCCTAAGCCCCGGGGGTCACAATTTCAGCAAAAATCCGACTTTTGGGAATTCACTCAAAAATGGTGCCTACCGGTCGCAAATCCTTCCCTGAAAGCTTTGGCAGTCGAAATAGAAGGCTTTTTATCACAGGACAAGAAATCAGCCCTCGACAACTTAACCGGCGGAAAATATTTTTTTGAGAAAATCCCTAAGCTCCGGGGTCACAATTTCAGTAAAAATCTGACTTTTGGCAATTCACTCAAAAATGGAGCCAACCGGTTGCAAATGCTCCCCTTAAAAGTTTGGGAGTCGAAAGAGATGGCTTTTTATCACAGGACAAGCAATCAGCCCTCAACAACTTAACCGGCAGAAAATATTTTTTTGAAGAAAATCCCTAAGCCCCGGGGTCACAATTTCAGTAAAAATCTGACTTTTGGCAATTCACTCAAAAATGGTGCCTACCGGTTGCAAATCCTTCCCTGACAGCTTTGGCAGTCGAAACAGAAGGCTTTTTATCACAGGAGAAGAAATCAGCCCTCAACAACTTAACCGGCGGAAAATATTTTTTTGACAAAATCCCTAAGCCCCGGGGTCACAATTTCAGCAAAAGTCTGACTTTTGGCAATTCACTCAAAAATGATGCCAGAACCTTGCTAATGCACCCTTGAAAGGTTTGGGAGTCGAAACATAAGGCTTTTTATCACAGGACAGGAAATAAGCCCTCAACAACTTAACCGGCGGAAAATATTTTTTTGAAAAAATCCGTAAGCCCCGGGGTCACAATTTCAGCAAAAATCTGACTTTTGGCGATTCACTCAAAAATGATGCCAGAAGCTTACAAATGCTCCCTTGAAAGGTTTGGGAGTCGAAACAGAAGGCTTTTTATCACAGGACAAGAAATCAGCCCTCAACAACTTAACCGGCGGAAAATATTTTTTTGACAAAATCCCTAAGCCCCGGGGTCACAATTTCAGCAAAAATCTGACTTTTGGCAATTCACTCAAAAATGGTGCCAACCGGTTGCAAATGCTCCCCTGAAAGCTTTGGCGGTGGAAGCAGAAAGCTTTTTATGACAGGACAAGAAATCAGCCCTCAACAACTTAACCGGCGGAAAATATTTTTTTGAAAAAATCCCTAAACCCCGGGGTCACAATTTCAGCAAAAATCTGACTTTTGGCAATTCACTCAAAAATGGTGCCAACCGGTTGGAAAGACTCCCCTTTAAGGTTTGGCAGTCGAAACAGAAGGCTTTTTTTCACAGGACAAGAAATAAGGCCTCAACAACTTAACCGGCGGAAAATATTTTTTTGAAGAAAATCCCTAAGCCCCGGGACACAATTTCAGCAAAAATCTGCATTTTGGCAATTCACTCAAAAATGATGCCAGAAGCTTGCAAATGCTCCCCTGAAAGGTTTGAGAGTCGAAACAGAAGGCTTTTTATCACAGGACAAGAAATTAGCCCTCAACTTAACCGGCGGAAAATATTTTTTTGAAAAAATCCCTAAGCCCCGGGGTCACAATTTCAGCAAAAATCTGACTTTTGGCAATTCACTCAAAAATGGTGCCAACAGGTTGCAAATGCTCCCCTGAAAGCTTTGGCGATGGAAACAGAAGGCTTTTTATCACAGGACAACTAATCAGCCCTCAACAACTTAACCGGCGGAAAATATTTTTTTGACAAAATCCCTAAGCCCCGGGGTCACAATTTCAGCAAGATTCTGACTTTTGGCAATTCACTCAAAAATGGTGCCAACCGGTTGCAAATGCTCCCCTGAAAGCTTTGGCGATGGAAGCAGAAAGCTTTTTATGACAGGACAAGAAATCAGCCCTCAACAACTTAACCGGCGGAAAATATTTTTTTGAAAAAATCCCTAAACCCCGGGGTCACAATTTCAGAGAAAATCTGACTTTTGGCAATTCACTCAAAAATGGTGCCAACCGGTTGGAAAGACTCCCCTGAAAGGTTTGGCAGTCGAAACAGAAGGCTTTTTATCACAGGACAAGAAATCAGCCCTCAACAACTTAACCGGCGGAAAATATTTTTTTGAAGAAAATCCCTAAGCCCCGGGGTCACAATTTCAGCAAAAATCTGCATTTTGGCAATTCACTCAAAAATGATGCCAGAAGCTTGCAAATGCTCCCCTGAAAGGTTCGGCAGTCGAAACAGAAGGCTTTTTATCACAGGACAAGAAATTAGCCCTCAACAACTTAACCGGCGGAAAATATTTTTTTGAAAAAATCTCTAAGCCCCAGGGTCACAATTTCAGCAAAAATCTGACTTTTGGCAATTCACTCAAAAATGGTGCCAACCGGTTGCAAATGCTCCCCTGAAAGCTTTGGCGATGGAAACAGAAGGCTTTTTATCACAGGACAAGAAATCAGCCCTCAACAACTTAACCGGCGGAAAATATTTTTTTGAAAAAATCCCTAAACCCCGGGGTCACAATTTCAGAGAAAATCTGACTTTTGGCAATTCACTCAAAAATGGTGCCAACCGGTTGGAAAGACTCCCCTGAAAGGTTTGGCAGTCGAAACAGAAGGCTTTTTATCACAGGACAAGAAATCAGCCCTCAACAACTTAACCGGCGGAAAATATTTGTTTGAAGAAAATCCCTAAGCCCCGGGGTCACAATTTCAGCAAAAATCTGCATTTTGGCAATTCACTCAAAAATGATGCCAGAAGCTTGCAAATGCTCCCCTGAAAGGTTTGGGAGTCGAAACAGAAGGCTTTTTATCACAGGACAAGAAATCAGCCCTCAACAACTTAACCGGCGGAAAATATTTTTTTGAAAAAATCCCTAAGCCCCGGGGTCACAATTTCAGCAAAAATCTGACTTTTGGCAATTCACTCAAAAATGGTGCCAACAGGTTGCAAATGCTCCCCTGAAAGCTTTGGCGATGGAAACAGAAGGCTTTTTATCACAGGACAAGAAATCAGCCCTCAACAACTTAACCGGCGGAAAATATTTTTTTTGAAAAAATCCCTAAGCCCCGGGGTCACAATTTCAACAAAAATCTGACTTTTGGCAATTCACTCAAAAATCGTGCCAACCGGTTGCAAATGCTCCCCTGAAAGGTTTGGCAGTCGAAACAGAAGGCTTTTTATCACAGGACAAGAAATCAGCCCTCAACAACTCAACCGGGGGAAAATATTTTTTTGAAAAAATCCCTAAGCCCCGGGGTCAGAATTTCAGCAAAAATCTGACTTTTGGCGATTCACTCAAAAATGATGCCAGAAGCTTACAAATGCTCCCCTGAAAGCTAAGCCCCGGGGTCAGAATTTCAGCAAAAATCTGACTTTTGGCAATTCACTCAAAAATGGTGCCAACCGGTTGGAAAGACTCCCCTGAAAGGTTTGGCAGTCGAAACAGAAGGCTTTTTTTCACAGGACAAGAAATAAGCCCTCAACAACTTAACCGGCGGAAAATATTTTTTTGAAGAAAATCCCTAAGCCCCGGGACACAATTTCAGCAAAAATCTGCATTTTGGCAATTCACTCAAAAATGGTGCCAACCGGTTGGAAAGACTCCCCTGAAAGGTTTGAGAGTCGAAACAGAAGGCTTTTTATCACAGGACAAGAAATTAGCCCTCAACAACATAAGCGGCGGAAAATATTTTTTTGAAAAAATCTCTAAGCCTCGGGATCACAATTTCAGCATAAATCTGACTTTTGGCAATTCACTCAAAAATGATGCCAGAACCTTCCAAATGCTCCCCTGAAAGGTTTGGGAGTCGAAACAGAAGGCTTTTTATCACAGGACAAGAAGTCAGCCCTCAACAACTTAACCGGCGGAAAATATTTTTTTGACAAAATCCCTAAGCCCCGGGGTCACAATTTCAGCAAAAATCTGACTTTTGGCAATTCACTCAAAAATGGTGCCTACCGGTTGCAAATCCTTCCCTGAAAGCTTTGGCAGTCGAAACAGAATCCTTTTTATCACAGGACAAGAAATCAGCCCTCAACAACTTAAACGGCGGAAAATATTTTTTTGAAAAAATCCCTAAGCCCCGGGGTCACAATTTCAGCAAAAATCTGACTTTTGGCAATTCACTCAAAAATGATGCCAGAAGCTTGCAAATGCTCCCCTGAAAGGTTTGGGAGTCGAAACAGAAGGCTTTTTATCACAGGACAAGAAATTAGCCCTCAACAACTTAACCGGCGGAAAATATTTTTTTGAAAAAATCCCTAAGCCCCGGGGTCAGAATTTTAGCAAAAATCTGACTTTTGGCGATTCACTCAAAAATGATGCCAGAAGCTTACAAATGCTCCCCTGAAAGCTTTGGCAGTCGGAACAGAAGGCTTTTATCACAGGACAAGAAATCAGCCCTCAACAACTTAACCGGCGGAAAATATTTTTTTGAAAAATTCCCTAAACCCCGGGGTCACAATTTCAGCAAAAATCTGACTTTTCGCAATTCACTCAAAAATGGTGCCAACCGGTTGGAAAGACTCCCCTGAAAGGTTTGGCAGTCATAACAGAAGGCTTTTTTTCACAGGACAAGAAATCAGCCCTCAACAACTTAACCGGCGGAAAATATTTTTTTGAAGAAAATCCCTAAGCCCCGGGGTCACAATTTCAGCAAAAATCTGCATTTTGGCAATTCACTCAAAAATGATGCCAGAAGCTTGCAAATGCTCCCCTGAAAGGTTTGGGAGTCGAAACAGAAGGCTTTTTATCACTACAAGAAATTAGCGCTCAACAACTTAACCGGCGGAAAATATTTTTTTTGAAAAAATCCCTAAGCCCCGGGGTCACAATTTCAACAAAAATCTGACTTTTGGCAATTCACTCAAAAATGGTGCCAACCGGTTGCAAATGCTCCCCTGAAAGGTTTGGCAGTCGAAACAGAAGGCTTTTTATCACAGGACAAGAAATCAGCCCTCAACAACTCAACCGGGGGAAAATATTTTTTTGAAAAAATCCCTAAGCCAGAATTTCAGCAAAAATCTGACTTTTCGCAATTCACTCAAAAATGATGCCAGAAGCTTGCAAATGCTCCCCTGAAAGCTTCGGCAGTCGAAACAGAAGGCTTTTTATCACAGGAGAAGGAATCAGCCCTCAACAACTTAACCGGCGGAAAATATTTTTTTGAAAAAATCCCTAAGCCCCGGGGTCACAATTTCAGCAAAAATCTGACTTTTGGCAATTCACTCAAAAATGATGCCAGAAGATTGCAAATGCTCCCCTGAAAAGTTTGGGAGTCGAAACAGAAGGCTTTTTATCACAGGACAAGAAATCAGCCTTCAACAACTTAACCGGCAGAAAATATTTTTTTGAAAAAATCCCTCAGCTCCGGGGTCACAATTTCAGCAAAAATCTGACTTTTGGCAATTCACTCAAAAATGGTGCCAACCGGTTGCAAATGCTCCCCTGAAAGCTTTGGCAATGGAAACAGAAGGCTTTTTATCACAGGACAAGAAATCAGCCCTCAAGAACTGAACCGGCGGAAAATATTTTTTTGAAAAAATCCCTAAGCTCCGGGGTCACAATTTCAGCAAAAATCTGACTTTTGTCAATTCACTCAAAAATGATGCCAACCGGTTGCAAATTCTCCCCTGAAACGTTTGGCAGTCGAAACAGAAGGCTTTTTATCATAGGACAAGAAATCAGCTCTCGACTACTTAACCGGCGGAAAATATTTTTTTGAAAAAATCCCTAAGCCCCGGGGCCACAATTTCAGCAAAAATCTGACTTTTGGCAATTCACTCAAAAATGGTGCCAACCGGTTGCAAATGCTCCCCTGAAAGCGTTGTCGATGGAAACACAAGGCTTTTTATCACAGGACAAGAAATCAGCCTTCAACAACTTAACCGGCGGAAATTTTTTTTTTGAAAAAATCCCTAAGCCAGTATTTCAGCAAAAATCTGACTTTTGGCAATTCACGCAAAAATGATGCCAGAAGCTTGCAAATGCTCCCCTGAAAGGTTCGGCAGTCGAAACAGAAGGCTTTTTATCACAGGACATGAAATCAGCTCTCGACAACTCAACCGGCGGAAAATATTTTTTTGAAGAAAATCCCTAAGCACTGGGGTCACAATTTCAGCAAAAATCTGACTTTTGGCGATGCACTTCCCTGAAAGGTTTGGCAGTCGAAACAGAAGGCTTTTTATCACAGGACAAGAAATCAGCCCTCAAGAACTGAACCGGTGGCAAATATTTTTTTGAAAAAAATCCCTAAGCACTGGGGTCACAATTTCAGCAAAAATCTGACTTTTGGCGATGCACTTCCCTGAAAGGTTTGGCAGTCGAAACAGAAGGCTTTTTATCACAGGACAAGAAATCAGCCCTCAAGAACTGAACCGGTGGCAAATATTTTTTTGAAAAAATTCCTAAGCCCCGGGGTTACAATTTCAGCAAAAATCTGACTTTTGGCGATTCACCCAAAAATGATGCCAACCGGTTGCAAATTCTCCCCTGAAACGTTTGGCAGTCGAAACAGAAGGCTTTTTATCACAGGACATGAAATCAGCTCTCGACTACTTAACCGGCGGAAAATATTTTTTTGAAAAAATCCCTAAGCCCCGGGGTCACAATTTCAGCAAAAATCTGACTTTTGGCAATTCACTCAAAAATGATGCCAGAAGCTTGCAAATGCTCCCCTGAAAGGTTTGGCGATGGAAACAGAAGTCTTTTTATCACAGGATAAGAAATCAGCCCTCAACAACTGAACCGGCGGAAAATATTTTTTTGAAAAAATCCCTAAGCCCCGGGGTCACAATTTCAGCAAAAATCTGACTTTTGGCGATGCACTTCCCTGAAAGGTTTGGCAGTCGAAACAGAAGGCTTTTTATCACAGGACAAGAAATCAGCCCTCAAGAACTGAACCGGTGGCAAATATTTTTTTGAAAAAATTCCTAAGCCCCGGGGTTACAATTTCAGCAAAAATCTGACTTTTGGCGATTCACCCAAAAATGATGCCAACCGGTTGCAAATTCTCCCCTGAAACATTTGGCAGTCGAAACAGAAGGCTTTTTATCACAGGACAAGAAATCAGCTCTCGACTACTTAACCGGCGGAAAATATTTTTTTGAAAAAATCCCTAAGCCCCGGGGTCACAATTTCAGCAAAAATCTGACTTTTGGCAATTCACTCAAAAATGATGCCAGAAGCTTGCAAATGCTCCCCTGAAAGGTTTGGCGATGGAAACAGAAGTCTTTTTATCACAGGATAAGAAATCAGCCCTCAACAACTGAACCGGCGGAAAATATTTTTTTGAAAAAATCCCTAAGCCCCGGGGTCACAATTTCAGCAAAAATCTGACTTTTGGCAATTCACTCAAAAATGATGCCAACCGGTTTTAAAGACTCCCCTGAAAGGTTTGGCAGTCGAAACAGAAGGCTTTTTATCACAGGACAAGAAATCAGCCCTCAACAACTTAACCGGCAGAAAATATTTTTTTGAAAAAATCCCTAAGCCCCGGGGTCACAATTTCAGCAAAAATCTGACTTTTGGCAATTCACTCAAAAATGGTGCCAACAGGTTGCAAATGCTCCCCAGAAAGCTTTGACGATGGAAACAGAAGGCTTTTTATCACAGGACAAGAAATCAGCCCTCAACAACTTAACCGGCGGAATTTTTTTTTTTTGAAAAAATCCCTAAGCCCCGGGGTCACAATTTCAGCAAAAATCTGACTTTTGGCGATTCACTCAAAACTGATGCCAGAAGTTTGCAAATGCTCCCCTGAAAGGTTTGGCAGTCGAAACAGAAGGATTTTTATCACAGGACAAGAAATCAGCCCTCAAGAAATGAACCGGCGGAAAATATCCGATGGTCACAATTTCAGCAAAAATCTGACTTTTGGCGATTAACCCAAAAATGGTTCCAACCGGTTGCAAATGCTCCGCTGAAAGGTTTTGCAGTCGAAACAGAAGGCTTTTTATCACAGGCCAAGAAATCAGCCCTCAAGAACTGAACCGGCGGAAAATATTTTTTTGAAAAAATCCCTAAGCCCCGAGGTCACAATTTCAGCAAAAATCTAACTTTTGGCGATTCACCCAAAAATGATGCCAACCGGTTGCAAATTCTCCCCTGAAACGTTTGGCAGTCGAAACAGAAGGCTTTTTATCACAGGACAAGAAATCAGCTCTCGACTACTTAACCGGCGGAAAATATTTTTTTGAAAAAATCCCTAAGCCCCGGGGTCACAATTTCAGCAAAAATCTGACTTTTGGCAATTCACTCAAAAATGGTGCCAACCGGTTGCAAATGCTCCCCTGAAAGGTTTGGCAGTCGAAACAGAAGGCTTTTTATCACAGGACAAGAAATCAGCCCTCAACAACTCAACCGGGGGAAAATATTTTTTTGAAAAAATCCCTAAGCCAGAATTTCAGCAAAAATCTGACTTTTCGCAATTCACTCAAAAATGATGCCAGAAGCTTGCAAATGCTCCCCTGAAAGCTTCGGCAGTCGAAACAGAAGGCTTTTTATCACAGGAGACGGAATCAGCCCTCAACAACTTAACCGGCGGAAAATATTTTTTTGAAAAAATCCCTAAGCCCCGGGGTCACAATTTCAGCAAAAATCTGACTTTTGGCAATTCACTCAAAAATGATGCCAGAAGATTGCAAATGCTCCCCTGAAAAGTTTGGGAGTCGAAACAGAAGGCTTTTTATCACAGGACAAGAAATCAGCCTTCAACAACTTAACCGGCAGAAAATATTTTTTTGAAAAAATCCCTCAGCTCCGGGGTCACAATTTCAGCAAAAATCTGACTTTTGGCAATTCACTCAAAAATGGTGCCAACCGGTTGCAAATGCTCCCCTGAAAGCTTTGGCAATGGAAACAGAAGGCTTTTTATCACAGGACAAGAAATCAGCCTTCAACAACTTAACCGGTGGAAAATATTTTTTTGAAAAAATCCCTCAGCTCCGGGGTCACAATTTCAGCAAAAATCTGACTTTTAGCAATTCACTCAAAACTGATGCCAGAAGCTTGCAAATGCTCCCCTGAAAGGTTTGGCAGTCGAAACAGAAGGCTTTTTATCACAGGACAAGAAATCAGCCCTCAAGAACTGAACCGGCGGAAAATATTTTTTTGAAAAAATCCCTAAGCTCCGGGGTCACAATTTCAGCAAAAATCTGACTTTTGTCAATTCACTCAAAAATGATGCCAACCGGTTGCAAATTCTCCCCTGAAACGTTTGGCAGTCGAAACAGAAGGCTTTTTATCATAGGACAAGAAATCAGCTCTCGACTACTTAACCGGCGGAAAATATTTTTTTGAAAAAATCCCTAAGCCCCGGGGCCACAATTTCAGCAAAAATCTGACTTTTGGCAATTCACTCAAAAATGGTGCCAACCGGTTGCAAATGCTCCCCTGAAAGCGTTGTCGATGGAAACACAAGGCTTTTTATCACAGGACAAGAAATCAGCCTTCAACAACTTAACCGGCGGAAATTTTTTTTTTGAAAAAATCCCTAAGCCAGTATTTCAGCAAAAATCTGACTTTTGGCAATTCACGCAAAAATGATGCCAGAAGCTTGCAAATGCTCCCCTGAAAGGTTCGGCAGTCGAAACAGAAGGCTTTTTATCACAGGACATGAAATCAGCTCTCGACAACTCAACCGGCGGAAAATATTTTTTTGAAGAAAATCCCTAAGCACTGGGGTCACAATTTCAGCAAAAATCTGACTTTTGGCGATGCACTTCCCTGAAAGGTTTGGCAGTCGAAACAGAAGGCTTTTTATCACAGGACAAGAAATCAGCCCTCAAGAACTGAACCGGTGGCAAATATTTTTCTGAAAAAATTCCTAAGCCCCGGGGTTACAATTTCAGCAAAAATCTGACTTTTGGCGATTCACCCAAAAATGATGCCAACCGGTTGCAAATTCTCCCCTGAAACGTTTGGCAGTCGAAACAGAAGGCTTTTTATCACAGGACAAGAAATCAGCTCTCGACTACTTAACCGGCGGAAAATATTTTTTTGAAAAAATCCCTAAGCCCCGGGGTCACAATTTCAGCAAAAATCTGACTTTTGGCAATTCACTCAAAAATGATGCCAGAAGCTTGCAAATGCTCCCCTGAAAGGTTTGGCGATGGAAACAGAAGTCTTTTTATCACAGGATAAGAAATCAGCCCTCAACAACTGAACCGGCGGAAAATATTTTTTTGAAAAAATCCCTAAGCCCCGGGGTCACAATTTCAGCAAAAATCTGACTTTTGGCAATTCACTCAAAAATGATGCCAACCGGTTTTAAAGACTCCCCTGAAAGGTTTGGCAGTCGAAACAGAAGGCTTTTTATCACAGGACAAGAAATCAGCCCTCAACAACTTAACCGGCAGAAAATATTTTTTTGAAAAAATCCCTAAGCCCCGGGGTCACAATTTCAGCAAAAATCTGACTTTTGGCAATTCACTCAAAAATGGTGCCAACAGGTTGCAAATGCTCCCCAGAAAGCTTTGACGATGGAAACAGAAGGCTTTTTATCACAGGACAAGAAATCAGCCCTCAACAACTTAACCGGCAGAAAATATTTTTTTGAAAAAATACCTAAGCCCCGGGGTCACAATTTCAGCAAAAATCTGACTTTTGGCGATTCACTCAAAACTGATGCCAGAAGTTTGCAAATGCTCCCCTGAAAGGTTTGGCAGTCGAAACAGAAGGATTTTTATCACAGGACAAGAAATCAGCCCTCAAGAAATGAACCGGCGGAAAATATCTGATGGTCACAATTTCAGCAAAAATCTGACTTTTGGCGATTAACCCAAAAATGGTTCCAACCGGTTGCAAATGCTCCGCTGAAAGGTTTTGCAGTCGAAACAGAAGGCTTTTTATCACAGGCCAAGAAATCAGCCCTCAAGAACTGAACCGGCGGAAAATATTTTTTTGAAAAAATCCCTAAGCCCCGAGGTCACAATTTCAGCAAAAATCTAACTTTTGGCGATTCACCCAAAAATGATGCCAACCGGTTGCAAATTCTCCCCTGAAACGTTTGGCAGTCGAAACAGAAGGCTTTTTATCACAGGACAAGAAATCAGCTCTCGACTACTTACCCGGCGGAAAATATTTTTTTGAAAAAATCCCTAAGCCCCGGGGTCACAATTTCAGCAAAAATCTGACTTTTGGCAATTCACTCAAAAATGGTGCCAACCGGTTGCAAATGCTCCCCTGAAAGCGTTGTCGATGGAAACACAAGGCTTTTTATCACAGGACAAGAAATCAGCCTTCAACAACTTAACCGGCGGAATTTTTTTTTTTAAAAAAATCCCTAAGCCAGTATTTCAGCAAAAATCTGACTTTTGGCAATTCATGCAAAAATGATGCCAGAAGCTTGCAAATGCTCCCCTGAAAGGTTCGGCAGTCGAAACAGAAGGCTTTTTATCACAGGACAAGAAATCAGCTCTCGACAACTTAACCGGCGGAAAATATTTTTTTGAAGAAAATCCCTAAGTACTGGGGTCACAATTTCAGCAAAAATCTGACTTTTGGCGATTCACTCAAAACTGATGCCAGAAGCTTGCAAATGCTACCCTGAAAGGTTTGGAAGTCGAAACAGAAGGCTTTTTATCACAGGACACGAAATCAGCCCTCAAGAACTGAACCGGCGGCAAATATTTTTTTGAAAAAATCCCTAAGCCCCGGGGTCACAATTTCAGCAAAAATCTGACTTTTGGCGATTCACCCAAAAATGATGCCAGAAGCTTGCAAATGCTCCCCTGAAAGCTTTGGCGATGGAAACGGAAGGCTTTTTATCACAGGAGAAGAAATCAGCCCTCAACAACTTAACCCGCGGAAAATATTTTTTTTGAAAAAATCCCTAAACCCCGGGGTCGGAATTTCAGCAAAAATTTGACTTTTGGCAATTCACTCAAAAATAATGCCTGAAGCTTGCAAATGCTCCCCTGAAAGCTTTGGCAGTAGAAACAGAAGGCTTTTTATCACAGGACAAGAAATCAGCCTTCAACAACTTAACCGGCGGAAATTTTTTTTTGAAAAAATCCCTAAGCCCCGGGGTCACAATTTCAGCAAAAATCTGACTTTTGGCAATTCACTCAAAAATGATGCCAACCGGTTGGAAAGACTCCCCTGAAAGGTTTGGAAGTCGAAACAGAAGGCTTTTTATCACAGGACAAGAAATCAGCCCTCAACAACTTAACCGGCAGAAAATATTTTTTTGAAAAAATCCCTAAGCCCCGGGGTCACAATTTCAGCAAAAATCTGACTTTTGGCAATTCACTCAAAAATGGTGCCAACAGGTTGCAAATGCTCCCCAGAAAGCTTTGACGATGGAAACAGAAGGCTTTTTATCACAGGACAAGAAATCAGCCCTCAACAACTTAACCGGCGGAAATTTTTTTTTTGAAAAAATCCCTAAGCCCCGAGGTCACAATTTCAGCAAAAATCTGACTTTTGGCGATTCACTCAAAACTGATGCCAGAAGTTTGCAAATGCTCCCCTGAAAGGTTTGGCAGTCGAAACAGAAGAATTTTTATCACAGGACAAGAAATCAGCCCTCAAGAACTGAACCGGCGGAAAATATTTTTTTGAAAAAATCCCTAAGCCCCGGGGTCGGAATTTCAGCAAAAATCTGACTTTTGGCAATTCACTCAAAAATAATGCCAGAAGCTTGCAAATGCTCCCCTGAAAGCTTTGGCAGTGGAAACAGAAAGCTTTTTATCACAGGACAAGAAATCAGCCCTCAACAACTTAACAGGCAGAAAATATTTTTTTGAAAAAATCTCTAAGCCCCGGGATCACAATTTCAGCAAAAATCTGACTTTTGGCGATTCACTCAAAACTGATGCCAGAAGCTGGCAAATGCTCCCCTGAAAAGTTTGGCAGTCGAAACAGAAGGCTTTTTATCACAGGACAAGAAATCAGCCCTCAAGAACTAAACCGGCGGCAAATATTTTTTTGAAAAAATCCCTAAGCCCCGGGGTCACAATTTCAGCAAAAATCTGACTTTTGGCGATTCAGCCAAAAATGATGCCAACCGGTTGCAAATTCTCCCCTGAAACGTTTGGCAGTCGAAATAGAAGGCTTTTTATCACAGGACAAGAAATCAGCTCTCGACTACTTAACCGGCGGAAAATATTTTTTTGAAAAAATCCCTAAGCCCCGGGGTCACAATTTCAGCAAAAATCTGACTTTTGGCAATTCACTCAAAAATGATGCCAGAAGCTTGCAAATGCTCCCCTGAAAGGTTTGGCGATGGAAACAGAAGGCTTTTTATCACAGGACAAGAAATCAGCCCTCAAGAACTGAACCGGCGGAAAATATTTTTTTGAAAAAATCCCAAAGCCCCGGGCTCACAATTTCAGCAAAAATCTGACTTTTGGCGATTAACCCAAAAATGGTTCCAACCGGTTGCAAATGCTCCGCTGAAAGGTTTTGCAGTCGAAACAGAAGGCTTTTTATCACGGGACAAGAAATCAGCCGTCGACAACTTAACCGGCGGAAAATATTTTTTTGAAAAAATCCCTAACCCCTGGGGTCACAATTTCAGCAAAAATCTGACTTTTGGCGATTCACCCAAAAATGATGCCAAAAGCTTGCAAATGCTCCCCTGAAAGGTTTGGGAGTCGAAACAGAAGGCTTTTTATCACAGGAAAAGAAATTAGCCCTCAACAACTTAACCGGCGGAAAATATTTTTTTGAAGAAAATCCCTAAGCTCCGGGGTCACAATTTCAGTAAAAATCTGAATTTTGGCAATTCACTCAAAAATGGAGCCAACCGGTTGCAAAGGCTCCCCTTAAAAGTTTGGGAGTCGAAAGAGATGGCTTTTTATCACAGGACAAGAAATCAGCCCTCAACAACTTAACCGGCAGAAAATATTTTTTTGAAGAAAATCCCTAAGCCCCGGGGTCACAATTTCAGTAAGAATCTGACTTTTGGCAATTCACTCAAAAATGGTGCCTACCGGTTGCAAATCCTTCCCTGACAGCTTTGGCAGTCGAAACAGAAGGCTTTTTATCACAGGACAAGAAATCAGCCCTCAACAACTTAACCGGCGGAAAATATTTTTTTGAAGAAAATCCCTAAGCTCCGGGGTCACAATTTCAGTAAAAATCTGAATTTTGGCAATTCACTCAAAAATGGAGCCAACCGGTTGCAAAGGCTCCCCTTAAAAGTTTGGGAGTCGAAAGAGATGGCTTTTTATCACAGGACAAGAAATCAGCCCTCAAGAACTTAACCGGCGGAAAATATTTTTTTGACAAAATCCCTAAGCCCCGGGGTCACAATTTCAGCAAAAGTCTGACTTTTGGCAATTCAATCAAAAATGATGCCAGAAGCTTACAAATGCTCCCTTGAAAGGTTTGGGAGTCGAAACAGAAGGCTTTTTATCACAGGACAAAAAATTAGCCCTCAACAACTTAACCGGCGGAAAATATTTTTTTGAAGAAAATCCCTAAGCTCCGGGGTCACAATTTCAGTAAAAATCTGAATTTTGGCAATTCACTCAAAAATGGAGCCAACCGGTTGCAAATTCTCCCCTGAAACGTTTGGCAGTCGAAACAGAAGGCTTTTTATCACAGGACAAGAAATCAGCTCTCGACTACTTAACCGGCGGAAAATATTTTTTTGAAAAAATCCCTAAGCCCCGGGGTCACAATTTCAGCAAAAATCTGACTTTTGGCAATTCACTCAAAAATGATGCCAGAAGCTTGCAAATGCTCCCCTGAAAGGTTTGGCGATGGAAACAGAAGGCTTTTTATCACAGGAAAAGAAATCAGCCTTCAACAACTTAACCGGCGGAAAATATTTTTTTGAAAAAATCCCTAAGCCAGAATTTCAGCAAAAATCTGACTTTTGGCAATTCACGTAAAAATGATGCCAGAAGCTTGCAAATGCTCCCCTGAAAGGTTCGGCAGTCGAAACAGAAGGCTTTTTATCACAGGACAAGAAATCAGCCCTCAACAACTTAACCGGCGGAAATTTTTTTTTTGAAACAATCCCTAAGCCCCGGGGTCACAATTTCAGCAAAAATCTGACTTTTGGCGATTCACTCAAAACTGATGCTAGAAGTTTGCAAATGCTCCCCTGAAAGGTTTGGCAGTCGAAACAGAAGGCTTTTTATCACAGGACAAGAAATCAGCCCTCAACAACTTAACCGGCGGAAATTTTTTTTTTTAAAAACATCCCTAAGCCCTGGGGTCACAATTTCAGCAAAAATCTGACTTTTGGCGATACACCCAAAAATGATGCGAGAAGCTTGCAAATGCTCCCCTGAAAGCTTTGGCGATGGAAACAGAAGGCTTTTTATCACAGGACAAGAAATCAGCTCTCAACTACTTAACAGGGGAAAATATTTTTTTGAAAAAATCCCTAAGCCCCGGGGTCACAATTTCAGCAAAAATCTGACTTTTGGCGATTCACCCCAAAATTGTGCCAACCGGTTGCAAATGCTCCCCTGAAAGCGTTGTCGATGGAAAAACAAGGCTTTTTATCACAGGACAAGAAATCAGCCTTCAACAACTTAACCGGCGGAATTTTTTTTTTGAAAAAATCCCTAAGCCAGAATTTCAGCAAAAATCTGACTTTTGGCAATTCACGCAAAAATGATGCAAGAAGCTTGCAAATCCTCCCCTGAAAGGTTTGGGAGTCGAAACAGAAGGCTTTTTATCACAGGACAAGAAATCAGCTCTCGACAACTTAACCGGCGGAAAATATTTTTTTGAAAAAATCCCTAAGCCCCGGGGTCACAATTTCAGCAAAAATCTGACTTTTGGCGATTCACCCAAAAACGATGCCAGAAGATTGCAAATGCTCCCCTGAAAAGTTTGGGAGTCGAAACAGAAGGCTTTTTATCACAGGACAAGAAATCAGCCTTCAACAACTTAACCCGCAGAAAATATTTTTTTGAAAAAACCCCTAAGCCCCGGGATCACAATTTCAGCAAAAATCTGACTTTTGGCAATTCACTCAAAAATGATGCCAGAAGCTTGCAAATGCTCCCCTGAAAGCTTTGGCGATGGAAACAGAAGGCTTTTTATCACAGGAGAAGAAATCAGCCCTCAACAACTTAACCGGCGGAAAATATATTTTTGAAAAAATCCCTAACCCCCGGAGTCACAATTTCAGCAAAAATCTGACTTTTGGCGATTCACCCAAAAATGGTGCCAACCGGTTGCAAATGTTCCCCTGAAACGTTTGGAAGTCGAAACAGAAGGCTTTTTATCACAGGACAAGAAATCAGCTCTCGACAACTTAACCGGCGGAAAATATTTTTTTGAAAAAATCCCTAACCCCCGGGGTCACAATTTCAGCAAAAATCTGACTTTTGGCGATTCACCCAAAAATGATGCCAGAAGCTTGCAAATACTCCCCTGAAAGGTTTGGTGAGGGAAACAGAAGGCTTTTTATCACAGGACAAGACATCAGCCCTCAAAAACTGAACCAGCGGAAAATATTTTTTTTAAAAAAATCCCTAACCCCCGGAGTCACAATTTCAGCAAAAATCTGACTTTTGGCGATTCACTTAAAAATGGTGCCAATCGGTTGCAAGTGCTCGCCTGAAAGCGTTGTCGATGGAAACAGAAGGCTTTTTATCACAGGACAAGAAATCAGCCTTCAACAACTTAACCGGCGGAAAATATTTTTTTGAAAAAATCCCTAAGCCAGAATTTCAGCAAAAATCTGACTTTTGGCGATTCACTCAAAAATGGTGCCAACCGGTTGCAAATGCTCCCCTGAAAAGTTTGGGAGTCGAAACAGAAGGCTTTTTATCACAGGACAAGAAATCAGCCCTCAAGAACTGAACCGGCGGAAAATATTTTTTTTAAAGAAAATCGCTAAGCCCCGGGGTCAGAATTTCATCGAAAATCTGACTTTTGGCAATTCACTCAAAAATGATGCCAGAAGCTTGGAAATGCTCCCCTGAAAGGTTTGGCAGTCGAAACAGAAGGCTTTTTATCACTGGACAAGAAATCAGCCCTCAACAACTTAACCGGCGGAAAATATTTTTTTGAAAAAATCCCTAAGCCCCGGGGTCACAATTTCAGCAAAAATCTGACTTTTGGCAATTCACTCAAAAATGGTGCCAGAAGCTTGCAAATGCTCCCCTGAAAGGTTTGGGAGTCGAAACAGAAGGCTTTTTATCACAGGACAAGAAATCAGCCCTCAACAACTTAACCGGCGGAAAATATTTTTTTGAAAAAATCCCTAAGCCCCGGCGTCACAATTTCAGCAAAAATCTGACTTTTGGCAATTCACTCAAAAATGGTGCCAACCGCTTGCAAATGCTCCCCTGAAAGCTTTGACGATGGAAGCAGAAGGCTTTTTATCACAGGACAAGAAATCAGTCCTCAACAACTTAACCGGCGGAAAATATTTTTTTGAAAAAATCCCTAAGCCCCGGGGTCACAATTTCAGCAAAAATCTGACTTTTGGCAATTCACTACAAAATGATGCCAGAAGCTTGGAAATGCTCCCCTGAAAGGTTTGGCAGTCGAAACAGAAGGCTTTTTATCACAGGACAAGAAATCAGCCCTCAAGAACTGAACCGGCGGAAAATATTTTTTTGACAACATCCCTAAGCCCCGGGGTCACAATTTCAGCAAAAATCTGACTTTTGGCAATTCACTCAAAAATGGTGCCTACCGGTTGCAAATCCTTCCCTGAAAGCTTTGGCAGTCGAAACAGAAGGCGTTTTAACACAGGACAAGAAATCAGCCCTCAACAACTTAACCGGCGGAAAATATTTTTTTTAAAGAAAATCGCTAAGCCCCGGGGTCAGAATTTCATCAAAAATCTGACATTTGGCAATTCACTCAAAAATGATGCCAGAAGCTTGCAAATGCTCCCCTGAAAGCTTTGGCGATGGAAACAGAAGGCTTTTTATCACAGGACAAGAAATTAGCTCTCAACAACTTAAGGGGCGTAAATTTTTTTTTGAAAAAATCCCTAAGCCCCGGGGTCACAATTTCAGCAAAAATCTGACTTTTGGCAATTCACTCAAAAATGGTGCCAGAAGCTTGCAAATGCTTCCCTCAAAGGTTTGGCAGTCGAAACAGAAGGCTTTTTATCACAGGACAGGAAATCAGCCTTCAACAACGTAACCGGCTGAAAATATTTTTCGAAAAAATCCCTAAGCCCCGGGGTCACAATTTCAGCAAAAATCTGACTTTTGGCAATTCACTCAAAAATGGTGCCAACCGCTTGAAAATGCTCCCCTGAAGGCTTTGGCGATGGAAACAGAAGGCTTTTTACCACAGGACAAGAAATCAGTCCTCAACAACTTAACCGGCGGAAAATATTTTTTTGAAAAAATCCCTAAGCCCCGGGGTCACAATTTCAGCAAAAATCTGACTTTTGGCAATTCACTCAAAAATGGTGCCAACCGGTTGCAAATGCTCCCCTGAAAGCTTTGGCGTTGGAAACTGAAGGCTTTTTATCACAGGACAAGAAATCAGTCCTCAACAACTTAACCGGCGGAAAATATTTTTTTGAAAAAATCCCTAAGCCCCGGGGTCACAATTTCAGCAAAAATCTGACTTTTGGCAATTCACTCAAAAATGGTGCCAGAAGCTTGCAAATGCTCCCCTGAAAGGTTTGGGAGTCGAAACAGAAGGCTTTTTATCACAGGACAAGAAATCAGCCCTCAACAACTTAACCGGCGGAAAATATTTTTTTGAAAAAATCCCTAAGCCCCGGCGTCACAATTTCAGCAAAAATCTGACTTTTGGCAATTCACTCAAAAATGGTGCCAACCGCTTGCAAATGCTCCCCTGAAAGCTTTGGCGATGGAAGCAGAAGGCTTTTTATCACAGGACAAGAAATCAGTCCTCAACAACTTAACCGGCGGAAAATATTTTTTTGAAAAAATCCCTAAGCCCCGGGGTCACAATTTCAGCAAAAATCTGACTTTTGGCAATTCACTACAAAATGATGCCAGAAGCTTGGAAATGCTCCCCTGAAAGGTTTGGCAGTCGAAACAGAAGGCTTTTTATCACAGGACAAGAAATCAGCCCTCAAGAACTGAACCGGCGGAAAATATTTTTTTGACAACATCCCTAAGCCCCGGGGTCACAATTTCAGCAAAAATCTGACTTTTGGCAATTCACTCAAAAATGGTGCCTACCGGTTGCAAATCCTTCCCTGAAAGCTTTGGCAGTCGAAACAGAAGGCGTTTTATCACAGGACAAGAAATCAGCCCTCAACAACTTAACCGGCGGAAAATATTTTTTTTAAAGAAAATCGCTAAGCCCCGGGGTCAGAATTTCATCAAAAATCTGACATTTGGCAATTCACTCAAAAATGATGCCAGAAGCTTGCAAATGCTCCCCTGAAAGCTTTGGCGATGGAAACAGAAGGCTTTTTATCACAGGACAAGAAATTAGCTCTCAACAACTTAAGGGGCGTAAATTTTTTTTTGAAAAAATCCCTAAGCCCCGGGGTCACAATTTCAGCAAAAATCTGACTTTTGGCAATTCACTCAAAAATGGTGCCAGAAGCTTGCAAATGCTTCCCTCAAAGGTTTGGCAGTCGAAACAGAAGGCTTTTTATCACAGGACAGGAAATCAGCCTTCAACAACGTAACCGGCTGAAAATATTTTTCGAAAAAATCCCTAAGCCCCGGGGTCACAATTTCAGCAAAAATCTGACTTTTGGCAATTCACTCAAAAATGGTGCCAACCGCTTGAAAATGCTCCCCTGAAGGCTTTGGCGATGGAAACAGAAGGCTTTTTACCACAGGACAAGAAATCAGTCCTCAACAACTTAACCGGCGGAAAATATTTTTTTGAAAAAATCCCTAAGCCCCGGGGTCACAATTTCAGCAAAAATCTGACTTTTGGCAATTCACTCAAAAATGGTGCCAACCGGTTGCAAATGCTCCCCTGAAAGCTTTGGCGTTGGAAACTGAAGGCTTTTTATCACAGGACAAGAAATCAGTCCTCAACAACTTAACCGGCGGAAAATATTTTTTTGAAAAAATCCCTAAGCCCCGGGGTCACAATTTCAGCAAAAATCTGACTTTTGGCAATTCACTCAAAAATGGTGCCAACCGGTTGCAAATGCTCCCCTGAAAGGTTTGGCAGTCGAAACATAAGGCTTTTTATTACAGGACAAGAAATAAGCCCTCAACAACTGAACCGGCGTAAAATATTTTTTTGAAAAAATCCCTAAGCCCCGGGGTCACAATTGCAGCAAAAATCTGACTTTTGGCAATTCACTCAAAAATGATGCCAGAACCTTGCAAATGCTCCCCTAAAAGGTTTGGCAGTCGAAACAGAAGGCTTTTTATCACAGGACAAGTAATCAGCCCTCAAGAACTGAACCGGCGGAAAATATTTTTTTGAAAAAATCCCTAAACCCCGGGGTCACAATTTCAGCAAAAATCTGACTTTTGGCAATTCACTCAAAAATGGTGCCAACAGGTTGCAAATGCTCCCCTGAAAGGTTTGGCATTCAAAACAGAAGGCTTTTTATCACACGACAAGAAATCAGCTCTCGACAACTTAACTGGCGGAAAATATTTTTTTGAAAAAATCCGTAACCCCCGGGGTCACAATTTCAGGAAAAATCTGACTTTTGGCGATTCACTCAAAAATGGTGCCAAGCGGTTGCAAATGCTCCCCTGCAAGCGTTGTCGATGGAAACAGAAGGCTTTTTATTACAGGACAAGAAATAAGCCCTCAACAACTTAACCGGCGGAAAATATTTTTTTCAAAAAAATCCCTAAGCAGCGGGGTCACAATTTCAGCAAAAATCTGACTTTTGGCAATTCACTCAAAAATGATGCCAGAAGCTTGCAAATGCTCCCCTGAAAGGTTTGGGAGTCGAAACAGAAGGCTTTTTATCACAGGACAAGAAATCAGCCCTCAACAACTTAACCGGTGGAAAATATTTTTTTGAAAAAATCCCTAAGCCCCGGACTCACAATTTCAGCAAAAATCTGACTTTTGGCAATTCACTCAAAAATGATGCCAGAACCTTGCAAATGCTCCCCTGAAAGGTTTGGCAGTCGAACCAGAAGGCTTTTTATCACAAGACAAGAAATCAGACCTCAACAACTTAACTGGCGGAAAATATTTTTTTGAAAAAATCCCTAAGCCCCGGGGTCACAATTTCAGCAAAAATCTCACTTTTGGCGATTCACTCAAAAATGATGCCAGAAGCTTGCAAATGCTCCCCTGAAAGCTTTGGCGATGGAAACAGAAGGCTTTTTATCACAGGAGAAGAAATCAGCCCTCAACAACTTAACCGGCGGAAAATATATTTTTGAAAAAATCCCTAAGCCCCGGGGTCACAATATCAGCAAAAATCTGACTTTTGGCAATTCACTCAAAAATGATGCCAGAACCTTGCAAATGCTCCCCTAAAAGGTTTGGCAGTCGAAACAGAAGGCTTTTTATCACAGGACAAGTAATCAGCCCTCAAGAACTGAACCGGCGGAAAATATTTTTTTGAAAAAATCCCTAAACCCCGGGGTCACAATTTCAGCAAAAATCTGACTTTTGGCAATTCACTCAAAAATGGTGCCAACAGGTTGCAAATGCTCCCCTGAAAGGTTTGGCATTCAAAACAGAAGGCTTTTTATCACACGACAAGAAATCAGCTCTCGACAACTTAACCGGCGGAAAATATTTTTTTGAAAAAATCCGTAACCCCCGGGGTCACAATTTCAGGAAAAATCTGACTTTTGGCGATTCACTCAAAAATGGTGCCAAGCGGTTGCAAATGCTCCCCTGCAAGCGTTGTCGATGGAAACAGAAGGCTTTTTATTACAGGACAAGAAATAAGCCCTCAACAACTTAACCGGCGGAAAATATTTTTTTCAAAAAAATCCCTAAGCAGCGGGGTCACAATTTCAGCAAAAATCTGACTTTTGGCAATTCACTCAAAAATGATGCCAGAAGCTTGCAAATGCTCCCCTGAAAGGTTTGGGAGTCGAAACAGAAGGCTTTTTATCACTGGACAAGAAATCAGCCCTCAACAACTTAACCGGCGGAAAATATTTTTAGAAAAAATCCCTAAGCAGCGGGGTTACAAGTTCAGCAAAAATCTGACTTTTGGCAATTCACTCAAAAATGGTGCCAGAAGCTTGCAAATACTCCCCTGAAAGGTTTGCAGTCGAAAGAGAAGGCTTTTTATCCCAGGACAAGAAATCAGCCCTCAAGAACTGAACCGGCGGAAAATATTTTTTTGAAAAAATCCCTAAGCCCCGGGGTCACAATTTCAGCAAAAATCTGACTTTTGGCGATTCACCCAAAATTGATGCCAGAAGCTTGCAAATGCTCCCCTGAAAGCTTTGGCTATGGAAAGAGAGGGCTTTTTATCACAGGACAAGAAATTAACTCTCAACAACTTAACCAGTGGAAAATATTTTTTTGAAAAAATCCCTAAGCCCCGGGGTCACAATATCAGCAAAAATCTGACTTTTGGCAATTCACTCAAAAATGATGCCAGAACCTTGCAAATGCTCCCTTGAAAGGTTTGGGACTCGAAACAGAAGGCTTTTTATCACAGGACAAGAAATAAGCCCTCAAAAACTTAACCGGCGGAAAATATTTTTTGGAAAAAATCCCTAAGCCCCGGGCTCACTATTTCAGCAAAAATCTGACTTTTGGCAATTCACTCAAAAATGGTTCCAACCGGTTGCAAATGCTCCACTGAAAGCTTTGGTGATGGAAACTGAAGGCTTTTTATCACAGGACAAGAAATCAGCTCTCAACAACTTAACTGGTGGAAAATATTTTTTTGAAAAAATCCCTAATCCGGGGTCACAATTTCAGCAAAAATCTGACTTTTGGCAATTCACTCAAAAATGGTGCCAACCGGTTGCAAATGCTCCCCTGAAAGGTTTGGCAGTCAAAACAGAAGGCTTTTTATCACAGAACAAGAGATCAGCTCTCGACAACTTAACCGGCGGAAAATATTTTTTTGAAAAAAATCCCTAAGCCCCGGGGTCACAATTTCAGCAAAAATCTGACTTTTAGCAATTCACCCACAAATGATGCCAGAAGCTTGCAAATGCTCCCCTGATAGCTTTGGCGATGGAAACTGAAGGCTTTTTATCACAGGACAAGAAATCAGCTCTCAACAACTTAACTGGGGGAAATATTTTTTTGAAAAAATCCCTAAGCCCCGGGGTCACAATATCAGCAAAAATCTGACTTTTGGCAATTCACTCAAAAATGATGCCAGAACCTTGCAAATGCTCCCTTGAAAGGTTTGGGACTCGAAACAGAAGGCTTTTTATCACAGGACAAGAAATAAGCCCTCAAAAACTTAACCGGCGGAAAATATTTTTTTGAAAAAAATCCCTAAGCCCCGGGGTCACAATTTCAGCAAAAATCTGACTTTTGGCAATTCACTCAAAAATGATGCCAGAAGCTTGCAAATGCTCCCCTGAAAGGTTTGGCAGTCGAAACAGAAGGGTTTTTATCACAGGACAGGAAATCAGCCTTCAACAACGTAACCGGCTGAAAATATTTTTCGAAAAAATCCCTAAGGCCCAGGGTCACAATTTCAGCAAAAATCTGACTTTTGGCAATTCACTCAAAAATGGTGCCAACCGCTTGCAAATGCTCCCCTGAAAGCTTTGGCTATGGAAACAGAAGGCTTTTTATCACAGGACAAGAAATCAGTCCTCAACAACTTAACCGACGGAAAATATATTTTTGAAAAAATCCCTAAGCCCCGGGGTCACAATTTCATCAAAAATCTGACTTTTGGCAATTCACTCAAAAATGATGCCAGAACCTTGCAAATGCTCCCCTGAAAGGTTTGGGAGTCGAAACAGAAGGCTTTTTATCACAGGACAAGAAATAAGCCCTCAACAACTTAACCGGCGGAAAATATTTTTTTGAAAAAATCCCTAAGCCCCGGGGTCACAATTTCTGCAAAAATCTGACTTTTGGCGATTCACCCAAAAATGGTGCCAGAAGCTTGCAAATGCTTCCCTCAAAGGTTTGGCATTTTAAACAGAAGGCTTTTTATCACAGGACAGGAAATCAGCCTTCAACAACGTAACCGGCTGAAAATATTTTTCGAAAAAATCCCTAACACCGGGGTCTCAATTTCAGCAAAAATCTGACTTTTGGCAATTCACTCAAAAATGGTGCCACGCGGTTGCAAATGCTCCCCTGCAAGCGTTGTCGATGGAAACAGAAGGCTTTTTATCACAGGACAAGAAATCAGCCTTCAACAACTTAACCGGCGGAAAATATTTTTTTGAAAAAATCCCTAAGCAGCGGGGTCAGAATTTCATCAAAAATCTGACTTTTGGCAATTCACTAAAAAAGGATGCCAGAAGCTTGCAAATGCTCCCCTGAAAGGTTTGGCAGTCGAAACAGAAGGCTTTTTATCACTGGACAAGAAATCACCCCTCAACAACTTAACCGGCGGAAAATATTTTTTTGAAAAAATCCCTAAGCCCCAGGTTCACAATTTCAGCAAAAATCTGACTTTTGCCAATTCACTCAAAAATGGTGCCAGAAGCTTGCAAATGCTTCCCTCAAAGGTTTGGCATTCGAAACAGAAGGCTTTTTATCACAGGACAGGAAATTAGCCTTCAACAACGTAACCGGCTGAAAATATTTTTCGAAAAAATCCCTAACACCGGGGTCTCAATTTCAGCAAAAATCTGACTTTTGGCAATTCACTCAAAAATGGTGCCAAGCGGTTGCAAATGCTCCCCTGCAAGCGTTGTCGATGGAAACAGAAGGCTTTTTATCACAGGACAAGAAATCAGCCTTCAACAACTTAACCGGCGGAAAATATTTTTTTGAAAAAATCCCTAAGCCCCGGGGTCAGAATTTCATCAAAAATCTGACTTTTGGCAATTCACTCAAAAATGATGCCAACCGGTTGCAAATTCTCCCCTGAAACGTTTGGCAGTCGAAACAGAAGGCTTTTTATCACTGGACAAGAAATCAGCCCTCAACAACTTAACCGGCGGAAAATATTTTTTTGAAAAAATCTCTAAGCCCCGGGATCACAATTTCAGCAAAAATCTGACTTTTGGCAATTCACTCAAAAATGGTGCCACGCGGTTGCAAATGCTCCCCTGCAAGCGTTGTCGATGGAAACCGAAGGCTTTTTATCACAGGACAAGAAATCAGCCTTCAACAACTTAACCGGCGGAAAATATTTTTTTGAAAAAATCCCTAAGCAGCGGGGTCACAATTTCAGCAAAAATCTGACTTTTGGAGATTCACTCAAATATGATGCAAGAAGCTTGCAAATGCTCCCCTGAAAGGTTTGGGAGTCGAAACAGAAGGCTTTTTATCATAGGACAAGAAATCAGCCCTCAACAACTTAACCGGCGCAAAATATTTTTTTGAAAAAATCCCTAAGCCCCGGGGTCAGAATTTCATCAAAAATCTGACTTTTGGCAACTCACTCAAAAATGATGCCAGAAGCTTGGAAATGCTCCCCTGCAAGCGTTGTCGATGGAAACAGAAGGCTTTTTATCACAGGACAAGAAATCAGCTTTCAACAACTTAACCGGCGGAAAATATTTTTTTGAAAAAATCCCTAAGTCCCGGGGTCACAATTTCAGCAAAAATCTGACTTTTGGCAATTCACTCAAAAATGATGCCAGAAGCTTGCAAATGCTCCGCTGAAAGGTTTGGTAGTCGAAACAGAAGGCTTTTTATCACAGGACAAGAAATCAGCCTTCAACAACTTAACCGACGGAAAATATTTTTTTGAAAAAATCCCTAAGCCCCGGGGTCACAAATTCAGCAAAAATCTGACTTTTGGCAATTCACTCAAAAATGATGCCAGAAGCTTGCAAATGCTCTCCTGAAAGGTTTGACAGTCGAAACAGAAGGCTTTTTATCACAGGACAAGAAATCAGCCTTCAACAACTTAACCGTCGGAAAATATTTTTTTGAAAAAATCCCTAAGCAGCGGGGTCACAATTTCATCAAAAATCTGACTTTTGGCAATTCACTAAAAAATGATGCCAGAAGCTTACAAATGCTCCCCTGAAAGCTTTGGCAGTCGGAACAGAAGGCTTTTTATCACAGGACAGGAAATCAGACCTCAACAACTTAACCGGCGGAAAATATTTTTTTGAAAAAATCCCTAAGCCCCGGGGTCACAATTTCAGCAAAAATCTGACTTTTGGCAATTCACTCAAAAATCGTGCCAGAAGCTTGCAAATGCTTCCCTCAAAGGTTTGGCATTCGAAACAGAAGGCTTTTTATCACAGGACAGGAAATCAGCCTTCAACAACGTAACCGGCTGAAAATATTTTTCGAAATAATCCCTACGCCCCGGGGTCACAATTTCAGCAAAAATCTGACTTTTGGCAATTCACTCAAAAATAGTGCCAAGCTGTTGCAAATGCTCCCCTGCAAGCGTTGTCGATGGAAACAGAAGGCTTTTTATCACAGGACAAGAAATCAGCCTTCAACAACTTAACCGGCGGAAAATATTTTTTTGAAAAAATCCCTAAGTCCCGGGGTCACAATTTCAGCAAAAATCTGACTTTTGGCAATTCACTAAAAAATGATGCCAGAAGCTTGCAAATGCTCCGCTGAAAGGTTTGGCAGTCGAAACAGAAGGCTTTTTATCACAGGACAAGAAATCAGACCTCAACAACTTAACCGACGGAAAATATTTTTTTGAAAAAATCCCTAAGCCCCGGGGTCACAAATTCAGCAAAAATCTGACTTTTGGCAATTCACTCAAAAATGATGCCAGAAGCTTGCAAATGCTCCCCTGAAAGGTTTGACAATCGAAACAGAAGGCTTTTTATCACTGGACAAGAAATCAGCTCTCAACAACTTAACTGTTGGAAAATATTTTTTTAAAAAAATCCCTAAGCCGGGGTCACAATTTCAGCAAAAATCTGACTTTTGGCAATTCACTCAAAAATGGTGCCAACCGGTTGCAAATCCTCCCCTGAAAGGTTTGGCAGTCGAAACAGAAGGCTTTTTATTACAGGACAAGAAATAAGCCCTCAACAACTGAACCGGCGGAAAATATTTTTCGAAAAAATCCCTAAGCCCCGGGGTCACAATTTCAGCCATAATCTGATTTTGGCAATTCTCTGAAAAATGGTGCCAACCGCTTGCAAATGCTCCCCTCAAAGCTTTGGCGATGGAAACAGAAGGCTTTTTATCACAGGACAAGAAATTAGCTCTCAACAACTTAATCAGCGGAAACTATTTTTTTGAAAAAATCCCTAACCCCCGGTGTCACAATTGCAGCAAAAATCTGACTTTTGGCAATTCACTCAAAAATGATGCCAGAACCTTGCAATTGCTCCCCTGAAAGGTTTGGCAGTCGAAACAGAAGGCTTTTTATCACAGGACAAGTAATCAGCCCTCAAGAACTGAACCGGCGGAAAATATTTTTGGAAAAAATCCCTAAACCCCGGGGTCACAATTTCAGCAAAAATCTGACTTTTGGCAATTCACTTAAAAATGATGCCAGAACCTTGCAAATGCTCCCCTGAAAGGTTTGGCAGTCGAAACAGAAGGCTTTCTATCACAGGACAAGTAATCAGCCGTCAAGAACTGAACCGGCGGAAAATATTTTTGGAAAAAATCCCTAAATCCCGGGGTCACAATTTCAGCAAAAATCTGACTTTTGGCAATTCACTCAAAAATGATGCCAGAAGCTTGCAAATGCTCTCCTGAAAGGTTTGACAGTCGAAACAGAAGGCTTTTTATCACAGGACAAGAAATCAGCCTTCAACAACTTAACCGTCGGAAAATATTTTTTTGAAAAAATCCCTAAGCAGCGGGGTCAGAATTTCATCAAAAATCTGACTTTTGGCAATTCACTAAAAAATGATGCCAGAAGCGTGGAAATGCTCCCCTGAAAGGTTTGGCAGTCGAAACAGAAGGCTTTTTATCACAGGACAGGAAATCAGACCTCAACAACTTAACCGGCGGAAAATATTTTTTTGAAAAAATCCCTAAGCCCCGGGGTCACAATTTCAGCAAAAATCTGACTTTTGGCAATTCAATCAAAAATGGTGCCAGAAGCTTGCAAATGCTTCCCTCAAAGGTTTGGCATTCGAAACAGAAGGCTTTTTATCACAGGACAGGAAATCAGCCTTCAACAACGTAACCGGCTGAAAATATTTTTCGAAATAATCCCTAAGCCCCGGGGTCACAATTTCAGCAAAAATCTGACTTTTGGCAATTCACTCAAAAATAGTGCCAAGCTGTTGCAAATGCTCCCCTGCAAGCGTTGTCGATGGAAACAGAAGGCTTTTTATCACAGGACAAGAAATCAGACCTCAACAACTTAACCGACGGAAAATATTTTTTTGAAAAAATCCCTAAGCCCCGGGGTCACAAATTCAGCAAAAATCTGACTTTTGGCAATTCACTCAAAAATGATGCCAGAAGCTTGCAAATGCTCCCCTGAAAGGTTTGACAGTCGAAACAGAAGGCTTTTTATCACTGGACAAGAAATCAGCTCTCAACAACTTAACTGTTGGAAAATATTTTTTTAAAAAAATCCCTAAGCCGGGGTCACAATTTCAGCAAAAATCTGACTTTTGGCAATTCACTCAAAAATGGTGCCAACCGGTTGCAAATCCTCCCCTGAAAGGTTTGGCAGTCGAAACAGAAGGCTTTTTATTACAGGACAAGAAATAAGCCCTCAACAACTGAACCGGCGGAAAATATTTTTTGAAAAAATCCCTAAGCCCCGGGGTCACAATTTCAGCCATAATCTGATTTTGGCAATTCTCTGAAAAATGGTGCCAACCGCTTGCAAATGCTCCCCTCAAAGCTTTGGCGATGGAAACAGAAGGCTTTTTATCACAGGACAAGAAATTAGCTCTCAACAACTTAATCAGCGGAAACTATTTTTTTGAAAAAATCCCTAACCCCCCGGGGTCACAATTTCAGCAGAAATCTGACTTTTGGCAATTCACTCAAAAATGATGCCAGAACCTTTCAAATGCTCCCTTGAAAGGTTTGGGAGTCGAAACAGAAGGCTTTTTATCACAGGACAAGAAATAAGCCCTCAAAAACTTAACCGGCGGAAAATATTTTTATGAAAAAATCCCTAAGCCCCGGGGTCACAATTTCAGCTAAAATCTGACTTTTGGCAATTCTCTCAAAAATGGTGCCAACCGCTTGCAAATGCTCCCCTGAAAGCTTTGGCGATGGAAACAGAAGGCTTTTTATCACAGGACAAGAAATTAGCTCTCAACAACTTAATCGGCGGAAACTATTTTTTTGAAAAAATCCCTAAGCCCCGGAGTCACAATTGCAGCAAAAATCTGACTTTTGGCAATTCACTCAAAAATGATGCCAGAACCTTGCAAATGCTCCCCTGAAAGGTTTGGCAGTCGAAACAGAAGGCTTTCTATCACAGGACAAGTAATCAGCCGTCAAGAACTGAACCGGCGGAAAATATTTTTGGAAAAAATCCCTAAATCCCGGGGTCACAATTTCAGCAAAAATCTGACTTTTGGCAATTCACTCAAAAATGATGCCAGAACCTTGCAAATGCTCCCTTGAAAGGTTTGGGAGTCGAAACAGAAGGCTTTTTATCACAGGACAAGAAATCAGCCCTCAAAAACTTAACCGGCGGAAAATATTCTTTTGAAAAAATCCCTAAGCCCCGGGGTTACAATTTCAGGAAAAATCTGACTTTTGGCAATTCACTGAAAAATGGTGCCAACCGGTTGCAAATGCTCCCCTGAAAGCTTTGGAGATGGAAACTAAAGGCTTTTTATCACTGGACAAGAAATCAGCTCTCAACAACTTAACTGGTGGAAAATATTTTTTTTAAAAAATCCCTAAGCCGGGGTCACAATTTCAGCAAAAATTTGACTTTTGGCAATTCACTCAAAAATGGTGCCAACCGGTTGCAAATGCTCCCCTGAAAGGTTTGGCAGTCGAAACAGAAGGCTTTTTATTACTGGACAAGAAATAAGCCCTCAACAACTGAACCGGCGGAAAATATTTTTTTGAAAAAATCCCTAACCCCGGGGTCACAATTTCAGCAAAAATCTGACTTTTGCGATTCACTCAAAAATGGTGCCAAGCGGTTGCAAATGCTCCCCTGCAAGCGTTGTCGATGGAAACAGAAGGCTTTTTATCACAGGACAAGAAATCAGCCTTCAACAACTTAACCGGCGGAAAATATTTTTTTGAAAAAATCCCTAAGCAGCGGGGTCACAATTTCAGCAAAAATCTGACTTTTGGCGATTCACTCAAAAATGATCCCAGAAGCTTGCAAATGCTCCCCTGAAAGGTTTGGGAGTCGAAACAGAAGGCTTTTTATGACAGGACAAGAAATCAGCCCTCAACAACTTAACCGGCGAAAAATATTTTTTTGAAAAAATCCCTAAGCAGCGGGGTCACAATTTCAGCAAAAATGTGACTTTTGGCAATTCACCCACAAATGATGCCAGAAGCTTGCAAATGCTCCCCTGATAGCTTTGGCGATGGAAACTGAAGGCTTTTTATCACAGGACAAGAAATCAGCTCTCAACAACTTAACCGGGGAAATTTTTTTTTGAAAAAATCCCTAAGTCCCGGGGTCAGAATTTCAGCAAAAATCTGACTTTTGGCGATTCACTCAAAAATGATCCCAGAAGCTTGCAAATGCTCCCTTGAAAGGTTTGGCAGTCGAAACAGAAGGCTTTTTATCACAGGACAGGAAATCAGTCTTCAACAACGTAACCGGCTGAAAATATTTTTTGAAAAAATCCCTAAGTCCCAGGGTCACAATTTCAGCAAAAATCTGACTTTTGGCAATTCACTCAAAAATGGTGCCAACCGCTTGCAAATGCTCCCCTGAAAGCTTTGGCTATGGAAACAGAGGGCTTTTTAATCACAGGACAAGAAATTAACTCTCAACAACTTAACCGGCGGAAAATATTTTTTTGTAAAAATCCCTAAGCCCCGGGGTCACAATATCAGCAAAAATCTGACTTTTGGCAATTCACTCAAAAATGATGCCAGAACCTTGCAAATTCTCCCTTGAAAGGTTTGGGACTCGAAACAGAAGGCTTTTTATCACAGGACAAGAAATAAGCCCTCAAAAACTTAACCGGCGAAAAATATTTTTTTGAAAAAATCCCTAAGCCCCGGGCTCACTATTTCAGCAAAAATCTGACTTTTGGCAACTCACTCAAAAATGGTTCCAACCGGTTGCAAATGCTCCCCTGAAAGCTTTGGCGATGGAAACTGAAGGCTTTTTATCACAGGACAAGAAATCAGCTCTCAACAACTTAACTGTTGGAAAATATTTTTTTGAAAAAATCCCTAAGCCGGGGTCACAATTTCAGCAAAAATCTGACTTTTGGCAATTCACTCAAAAATGGTGCCAACCGGTTGCAAATGCTCCCCTGAAAGGTTTGGCAGTCAAAACAGAAGGCTTTTTATCACAGAACAAGAGATCAGCTCTCGACAACTTAACCGGCGGAAAATATTTTTTTGAAAAAATCCCTAAGCCCCGGGGTCACAATTTCAGCAAAAATCTGACTTTTGGCAATTCAATCAAAAATGGTGCCAAAAGCTTGAAAATGCTCCCCGGAAAGCTTTGGTGATGGAAACAAACAGCTTTTTATCACAGGACAAGAAATCAGCCCTCAAAAACTTAACCGGCAGAAAATATTTTAATGAAAAAATCCCGAAGCCCCAGGGTAACAATTTCAGCAAAAATCTGACTTTTGGCAATTCAATCGAAAATGGTGCCAGAAGCTGGCAAATGATCCCCTGAAAGCTTTGGCGATGGAAACAGAAGGCCTTTTATCACAGGACAAGAAATCAGCCATCGAAAACTTAACCTGCGGTAAAATTTTTTTGAAAAAAACCCTAAGCCCCGGGGTCACAATTTCAGCAAAAATCTCACTTTTGGCAATTCACTCAAAAACCGTGCAAAAAGCTTGAAAATGCTCTCCGGAAAGGTTTGGCACTCGAAAAAGAAGGCTTTTTATCACAGGACAAGAAATCAGCCCTCAAAAACTTAACCGGCAGAAAATATTTTTTTGAAAAAATCCCTAAGCCCCGGGGTCACAATTTCTGCAAATATCTGACTTTTGGCAATTCATTCAGAAATGGTGCCAAAAGCTTGAAAATGCTCTTCTGAAAGGTTTGGCACTCGAAACAGAAGGCTTTTTATCACAGGACAAGAAATCAGCCCTCAAAAACTTAACCGGCAGAAAATATTTTTTTGAAACAATCCCTAAGCCCCGGGGTCACAATTTCAGCAAAAATCTGACTTTTGGCAATTCACTCAAGAACCGTGCCAAAAGCTTGAAAATGCTCTCCTGAAAGGTTTGGCACTCGAAACAGAAGGCTTTTTATCACAGGACAAGAAATCAGCCCTCAAAAACTTAACCGGCAGAAAACATTTTTTTGAAAAAATCCCTAAGCCCCGGGGTCAAAATTTCAGCAAAAATCTGACTTTTGGCAATTCAATCAAAAATGGTGCCAAAAGCTTGAAAAGGCTCCCCTGAAAGCTTTGGTGATGGAAACAGAAGGCTTTTTATCACAGGACAAGAAAGGCTTTTTATCACAGGACAAGAAATCAGCCCTCAAAAACTTAACCGGCAGAAAATATTTTTTTGGAAAAATCCCTAAGCCCTGGGGTCACAATTTCAGCAAAAATCTGACTTTTGGAAATTCACTCAAAATCGGTGCCAAAAGCTTGAAAATGCTCTCCTGAAAGGTTTGGCACTCGAAACAGAAGGCTTTTTATCACAGGACAAGAAATCAGCCCTCAAAAACTTAACCAGCAGAAAATATTTTTTTGAAAAAATCCCCAAGCCCCGGGGTCACAATTTCAGCAAAAATCTGACTTTTGGCAATTCACTCAAAAATGGTGCCAACGGGTTGCAAATGCTCACCTGAAAGCTTTGGCGATGGAAACAGAAGGCTTTTTATCACAGGACTAGAAATCAGCCCTCAAAAACTTAACCGGCAGAAAATATTTTTTTGAAAAAATCCCTAAGCCCCGGGGTCACAATTTCAGCAAAAATCTGACTTTTGGCAATTCACTCAAAAACCGTGCCAAAAGCTTGAAAATGCTCTCCTGAAAGGTTTGGCACTCGAAACAGAAGGCTTTTTATCACAGGACAAGAAATCAGCCCTCAAAAACTTAACCGGCAGAAAATATTTTTTTGAAAAAATCCCTAAGACCCGGGGTCACAATTTCAGCAAAAATCTGACTTTTGGCAATTCACTCAAAAATGGTGCCAGAAGCTTGCAAATGATCCCCTGAAAGCTTTGGCGATGGAAACAGAAGGCTTTTTATCACAGGACAAGAAATCAGCCCTCAAAAACTTAACCGACAGAAAATATTTTTTTGAAAAAATCCCTAAGCCCCGGGGTCACAATTTCAGCAAAAATCTGACTTTTGGCAATTCACTCAAAAATGGTACCAAAAGCTTGAAAATGCTCTCCTGAAAGGTTTGGCACTCGAAACAGAAGGCTTTTTATCACAGGACAAGAAATCAGCCCTAAAAAACTTAACCGGCAGAAAATATTTTTTTGAAGAAATCCCTAAGCCCCGGGGTCACAATTTCAGCAAAAATCTGACTTTTGGCAATTCACTCAAAAATGGTGCCAAAAGTTTGAAAATGCTGTCCTGAAAGCTTTGGCGATGGAAACAGAAGTCTTTTTATCACAGGACAAGAAATCAGCCCTCAAAAACCTAACCGGCAGAAAATATTTTTTTGAAAATATCCCTAAGCCCCGGGGTCACAATTTCAGCAAAAATCTGACTTTTGGCAATTCACTCAAAAATGGTGCCAAAAGCCTGAAAATGCTCTCCTGAAAGGTTGGCACTCGAAACAGAAGGCTTTTTATCACAGGACAAGAAATCAGCCCTCAAAAACTTAACCGGCAGAAAATATTTTTTTGAAAAAATCCCTAAGCCCCGGGGTCACAATTTCAGCAAAAATCTGACTTTTGGCAATTCACTCAAAAATGGTGCCAACCGGTTTCAAATGCTCCCCTGAAAGCTTTGGCGATGGAAACAGAAGTCTTTTTATCAAAGGAAAATAAATCAGCCCTCAAAAATCTAACCAGCAGAAAATATTTTTTTGAAAAAATCCCTAAGCCCCGGGGTAACAATTTCAGCAAAAATCTGACTTTTGGCAATTCACTCAAAAATGGTGCCAAAAGCCTGAAAATGCTCTCCTGAAAGGTTTGGCACTCGAAACAGAAGGCTTTTTATCACAGGACAAGAAATCAGCCCTCAAAAACTTAACCAGCAGAAAATATTTTTTTGAAAAAATCCCTAAGCCCCGGGGTCACAATTTCAGCAAAAATCTGAATTTTGGCAATTCCCTCAAAAATGGTGCCAACCGGTTTCAAATGCTCCCCTGAAAGCCTTGGCGATGGAAACAGAATGCTTTTTATCAAAGGACAAGAAATCAGCGCTCAAAAACTTAACCGGCAGAAAATATTTTTTTTAAAAAATCCCTAAGCCCCGGGGTCACAATTTCAGCAAAAATCTGACTTTTGGCAATTCACTCAAAAATGGTGCCAAAAGCCTGAAAATGCTCTCCTGAAAGGTTTGGCACTCAAACAGAAGGCTTTTTATCACAGGACAAGAAATAAGCCCTCAAAAACTTAACCGGCAGAAAACATTTTTTTGAAAAAATCCCTAAGCCCCGGAGTCACAATTTCAGCAAAAATCTGACTTTTGGCAATTCACTCAAAAATGGTGCCAAAAGCCTGAAAATGCTCTCCTGAAAGGTTTGGCACTCAAACAGAAGGCTTTTTATCACAGGACAAGAAATAAGCCCTCAAAAACTTAACCGGCAGAAAATATTTTTTTGAAAAAATCCCTAAGCCCCGGGGTCACAATTTCAGCAAAAATCTGAATTTTGGCAATTCACTCAAAAATGGTGCCAACCGGTTTCAAATGCTCCCCTGAAAGCTTTGGCGATGGAAACAGAAGTCTTTTTATCAAAGGAAAATAAATCAGCCCTCAAAAATCTAACCAGCAGAAAATATTTTTTTGAGAAAATCCCTAAGCCCCGGGGTAACAATTTCAGCAAAAATCTGACTTTTGGCAATTCACTCAAAAATGGTGCCAAAAGCCTGAAAATGCTCTCCTGAAAGGTTTGGCACTCGAAACAGAAGGCTTTTTATCACAGACAAGAAATCAGCCCTCAAAAACTTAACCAGCAGAAAATATTTTTTTGAAAAAATCCCTAAGCCCCGGGGGTCACAATTTCAGCAAAAATCTGAATTTTGGCAATTCCCTCAAAAATGGTGCCAACCGGTTTCAAATGCTCCCCTGAAAGCCTTGGCGATGGAAACAGAAGGCTTTTTATCAAAGGACAAGAAATCAGCGCTCAAAAACTTAACCGGCAAATATTTTTTTGAAAAAATCCCTAAGCCCCGGGGTCACAATTTCAGCAAAAATCTGACTTTTGGCAATTCACTCAAAAATGGTGCCAAAAGCCTGAAAATGCTCTCCTGAAAGGTTTGGCACTCGAAACAGAAGGCTTTTTATCACAGGACAAGAAATCAGCCCTCAAAAACTTAACCGGCAGAAAATATTTTTTTGAAAAAATCCCTAAGCCCCGGGGTCACAATTTCAGCAAAAATCTGAATTTTGGCAATTCACTCAAAAATGGTGCCAACCGGTTTCAAATGCTCCCCTGAAAGCTTTGGCGATGGAAACAGAAGTCTTTTTATCAAAGGAAAATAAATCAGCCCTCAAAAATCTAACCAGCAGAAAATATTTTTTTGAAAAAATCCCTAAGCCCCGGGGTAACAATTTCAGCAAAAATCTGACTTTTGGCAATTCACTCAAAAATGGTGCCAAAAGCCTGAAAATGCTCTCCTGAAAGGTTTGGCACTCGAAACAGAAGGCTTTTTATCACAGGACAAGAAATCAGCCCTCAAAAACTTAACCAGCAGAAAATATTTTTTTGAAAAAATCCCTAAGCCCCGGGGTCACAATTTCAGCAAAAATCTGAATTTTGGCAATTCCCTCAAAAATGGTGCCAACCGGTTTCAAATGCTCCCCTGAAAGCCTTGGCGATGGAAACAGAAGGCTTTTTATCAAAGGACAAGAAATCAGCGCTCAAAAACTTAACCGGCAGAAAATATTTTTTTTAAAAAATCCCTAAGCCCCGGGGTCACAATTTCAGCAAAAATCTGACTTTTGGCAATTCACTCAAAAATGGTGCCAAAAGCCTGAAAATGCTCTCCTGAAAGGTTTGGCACTCAAACAGAAGGCTTTTTATCACAGGACAAGAAATAAGCCCTCAAAAACTTAACCGGCAGAAAACATTTTTTTGAAAAAATCCCTAAGCCCCGGAGTCACAATTTCAGCAAAAATCTGACTTTTGGCAATTCACTCAAAAATGGTGCCAAAAGCCTGAAAATGCTCTCCTGAAAGGTTTGGCACTCAAACAGAAGGCTTTTTATCACAGGACAAGAAATAAGCCCTCAAAAACTTAACCGGCAGAAAATATTTTTTTGAAAAAATCCCTAAGCCCCGGGGTCACAATTTCAGCAAAAATCTGAATTTTGGCAATTCACTCAAAAATGGTGCCAACCGGTTTCAAATGCTCCCC
Organism: Podarcis pityusensis; assembly: GCF_964106645.2. Classification (NCBI taxonomy): domain Eukaryota; kingdom Metazoa; phylum Chordata; class Lepidosauria; order Squamata; family Lacertidae; genus Podarcis; species Podarcis pityusensis. The sequence goes on along the minus strand of NC_138037.1, from coordinate 49,797,115 downwards.
TGAAAGCTTTGGCGATGGAAACAGAAGTCTTTTTATCAAAGGAAAATAAATCAGCCCTCAAAAATCTAACCAGCAGAAAATATTTTTTTGAGAAAATCCCTAAGCCCCGGGGTAACAATTTCAGCAAAAATCTGACTTTTGGCAATTCACTCAAAAATGGTGCCAAAAGCCTGAAAATGCTCTCCTGAAAGGTTTGGCACTCGAAACAGAAGGCTTTTTATCACAGGACAAGAAATCAGCCCTCAAAAACTTAACCAGCAGAAAATATTTTTTTGAAAAAATCCCTAAGCCCCGGGGTCACAATTTCAGCAAAAATCTGAATTTTGGCAATTCCCTCAAAAATGGTGCCAACCGGTTTCAAATGCTCCCCTGAAAGCCTTGGCGATGGAAACAGAAGGCTTTTTATCAAAGGACAAGAAATCAGCGCTCAAAAACTTAACCGGCAGAAAATATTTTTTTTAAAAAATCCCTAAGCCCCGGGGTCACAATTTCAGCAAAAATCTGACTTTTGGCAATTCACTCAAAAATGGTGCCAAAAGCCTGAAAATCCTCTCCTGAAAGGTTTGGCACTCAAACAGAAGGCTTTTTATCACAGGACAAGAAATAAGCCCTCAAAAACTTAACCGGCAGAAAACATTTTTTCGAAAAAATCCCTAAGCCCCGGAAGTCACAATTTCAGCAAAAATCTGACTTTTGGCAATTCACTCAAAAATGGTGCCAAAAGCCTGAAAATGCTCTCCTGAAAGGTTTGGCACTCAAACAGAAGGCTTTTTATCACAGGACAAGAAATAAGCCCTCAAAAACTTAACCGGCAGAAAATATTTTTTTGAAAAAATCCCTAAGCCCCGGCGTCACAATTTCAGCAAAAATCTGAATTTTGGCAATTCACTCAAAAATGGTGCCAACCGGTTTCAAATGCTCCCCTGAAAGCTTTGGCGATGGAAACAGAAGTCTTTTTATCAAAGGAAAATAAATCAGCCCTCAAAAATCTAACCAGCAGAAAATATTTTTTTGAGAAAATCCCTAAGCCCCGGGGTCACAATTTCAGCAAAAATCTGACTTTTGGCAATTCACTCAAAAATGGTGCCAAAAGCCTGAAAATGCTCTCCTGAAAGGTTTGGCACTCGAAACAGAAGGCTTTTTATCACAGGACAAGAAACCAGCCCTCAAAAACTTAACCAGCAGAAAATATTTTTTTGAAAAAATCCCTAAGCCCCGGGGTCACAATTTCAGCAAAAATCTGAATTTTGGCAATTCCCTCAAAAATGGTGCCAACCGGTTTCAAATGCTCCCCTGAAAGCCTTGGCGATGGAAACAGAAGGCTTTTTATCAAAGGACAAGAAATCAGCGCTCAAAAACTTAACCGGCAGAAAATATATTTTTTAAAAAATCCCTAAGCCCCGGGGTCACAATTTCAGCAAAAATCTGACTTTTGGCAATTCACTCAAAAATGGTGCCAAAAGCCTGAAAATGCTCTCCTGAAAGGTTTGGCACTCAAACAGAAGGCTTTTTATCACAGGACAAGAAATAAGCCCTCAAAAACTTAACCGGCAGAAAACATTTTTTTGAAAAAATCCCTAAGCTCCGGGGTCACAATTTCAGCAAAAATCTGACTTTTGGCAATTCACTCAAAAATGGTGCCAAAAGCTTGAAAATGCTCTCCTGAAAGGTTTAGCACTAGAAACAGAAGTCTTTTTATCACAGGACAAGAAATCAGCGCTCAAAAACTTAACCGGCAGAAAATATTTTTTTGAAAAATCAACAAAACAACAAACAACAAATTTATTAAATTTGTGAGGTCCATGCCTTTACACAAAATACCATAAAACATTATTAAAAGATAAACAAAAAGATTATAAAAGTAAGCTAAAATTCATGCTATGCTGTCCCAGCAAGGAAACTACCCAATAAACCCCACCATTCAGGGAAGAAGATACAACAACAGGTTAGGAGAGCAATGGGAGGGACCTCACCGTTTCATCCAGGAACCATACCCTAGTTTTCATAGCCTTCACCACAAAGACCGCTACCACGTGAGAAATCCGTGGATCAGCGTCCACCAGTAAAAACTTTACTTGGTCCTCAGAGTTGACTATTGATTTGGGAATAGTTTGTAACATCGCATCCCTGAAGGCCGAATAGATGGGACAATACAACATGTAATGTATGAGATCCTCTTTGGTTCTCATATAACAAGGACATATCCGCTGCTCTACTGGGATTTTTGCATATCTGCCTGACAGATAGGCCGTAGGAATGGTTTGAAAACGGGCCATAGTAAAGGCTCTCCGAAGAGTGGGATTGGTGATATTCGCCAAGTAATTGGCGCAGATTTTGACTGCTTTCAGTCGGGGAAACCAGTGGGAGGACCCTGGGATCTGTATTTTTGTGGTATCTAACAGAGCGTCTCTCTCCAGGATCCATTTCCGGAGTTTGTCCGGGCTCCACCGTTTGAGGATATTAAACTCCGGTAGGGTGTATCTAACCAGGATCTCAGATAAGTTTTGGCGCCAAGTGGTGTTCTTTTGAAAAGATACAAAGGCTTGTTTGGCCAATAAGGTGTTTGAAGTGTTTGCAAGGTTGATGTAAAATCGTAGGAATCTTAAGTGGGCCCTGGCAGACACAGAGGGTAAACCAACCTCCACCCTCAAGAAAGCTGCTGGGGTTCCTTGAGGAAGGCCTAGAATCCTCTTGAGATAGTAGTTTTGCAAAATTTCAAGCCGTTCCAACAGCCTCTGGTTCCACCCCCAGAGTTCTATCCCATATAACATCTGGGGAATAGCTTTCCCAACAAAAGCTCTTAATGCCGGGATCACCAATTGTCCTCCCCTGGTATGGAAGAAACTAAGCAAAACACCAATTGTTCTTCGTGTTAGGATGGTTACAGCCTTAAAGTGGGCTAGCCAGCTAGATGTAGCCTGGAATGTAACACCCAGATATTTAAAAAAAGGGCACTGTTCAATCACATGTTCATCTAAAGACCATCTAAAGGTGTGGCGAGCTCTAGTGAACACCACAATTTTTGTTTTGTCATGGTTTATCTTTAGTGAATTATGGGAACAGTAGGCTGCGATCCCCTCCAGCATGCTGCGTAAGCCTCTTCGGGTGAGTGCCATTAAAACCATGTCATCGGCATATAGCAAAATATTCAGGCGTTTACCTTCAAGGGCTGGAGCCGATGACTTGTACTTTGCCATGTACTGAACAATGTCGTTTATATAAAAGTTAAAAAGAAATGGGGCTAGCAGGCATCCCTGTTTGACCCCTTTCCCCAATGGCAGTGGGTCCGTAAGAGTTCCCGATGACCCAGTTCTGATTTTGACTGTAATGTCTGTATGTAACTCTCTGAGAATTTTTAAAAGTCGTCTGTCAATGTCCGTTTCATATAATTTTTTCCATAGTCTATCTCTACAGATTGAGTCGAAGGCAGATGTCAAGTCAACGAAGGCCACAAAGAGTCTGCTCTTATACGCTTTTGCATATTTAGCTACCAGGGTCTGTAGTACCATGCAGTGACCTATCGTATTGTGGCCCTTTCTAAATCCTGCCCCTGGTTGAACAGGTTAGAATGGTCCGCCCAATCTACCAGCTTGTTTAATAAGTACCGGGTATAAAGTTTGTATGCGATGTCCAGAAGGCTTATAGGGCGGTAGTTTGCTGGATCTTGAATGTCTCCCTTCTTATAGATAGGGACTACCACACTTAGTTTTCCAGGTTTGCTGGGATTTTACATGTGTTGTTTATTGCCGTAAAAAGTTTGGCCAAAAAGATGGCCCACCATTGGGCATTTGATTTAAAAACCTCAGGGGGGATCATGTCCTCACCAGGAGCTTTGCCATTTTTTAAAGTTTTAATTAGCTGTAGGCACTCTGATTCCGTAACAGGATCCCAACTAGCTAGATGCTCATTCTTCAATGGGAGGAACGGACTCAAATTAGCAGTATTTGAGAGTGTGTATAGCTTGAGAAAGTGTTGATACCACACATCGGATGGAATACTGCTGTTTACAATTTTTCCTTTGGATGAGACTCCCTGTGCTACTATTGCCCAGAATTTTCTATCGTCTCGCGATTTAATCGCCTTATCAAGTGCCTCCCATTGTTCCTTCCTGTAAAGGGATTTCTTGAGTTTTAAGGTGTTTTTATAGTGAGAGCGCCATCTGTGGAAATTTACCATAGATGACAAAGTCCTCTCCTGTTTTACCTTATTTTGTTGTTTCCTAAGCAGGGATCTTAGCTTCCGGCAGTCTTTGTCAAACCAGACCCCCGATTTGTTATGTTGTTTGGGAGGCCTGGTGTTTATAAGAAATGGGAAAAAGGGACTCTGAGACCCGCTGATATAGTGAAAAAGGATCAAAGTTAGGTAAAGGACACTGGTCTCTCAGAACCAATAAATCTGGAGAGTGCAGGTGTTGATTGATTTTAAGCTCCAGCTCGCTGTTCCATTTACGCCTGCGTGGGGCCGGTGCTTGAGGAGGGGCTGCACAATGTAGATGTTGTAATCCCCCTGATTCGAGGGGAGTTAGTGAGATTGCTCTAGGAAGATGGTCGCTCTCAGTTCTGTTAAAAGTGCTGAGACCCTGTGCCCTCTCCAAAATTGTTGGAGAGACCAGGATATGGTCAATCACACTTGCACCACGAGGGCCGATAAAAGAGAAGAAACCTCCTGACCTATCCATGTAAGTACCATGCAGGTTGTACAAATTATGCTTAAAAGCAATCTCCAGTAATGTAATACCTGCCTTATTCAAGACCTTTTCATCAGAACTCCAAGGGATAAACCAGTCTGCCTCTGGTAAAAACTGGGTTTTGGAGCCATACGAATTGATGTCGCTGCCTATCCTGGCATTAAAGTCACCTGCCAGCAGGATGTTCCAGTCAGGAAATTCTATTTTGGCCTTCTCCAAGCATGACTCCAAATCTTCCCAGATTTGTACTGTCTGAGAGGAAGTACACATGGGGGGAATATAAACGTTGAAACATAGAAGATCTCCTCCTGTGTTATTGGAGATAAGTAAAATCTGAAAATTGTTGTTCTTCATCCACTGCAGTTGTCGCACCCTGTACCCTTGCTCTATAGGGAATAAAAGTGACCAAACCGCCGCTAGGTCGGCCACGGTTATTTAGTTTTTTTGCAGGGGTAGCAAAAGCCACATAACCCTGTAAGTAAGGGGGATGAGAGTCTAGGCACCAGGTCTCTTGTAGACAAATGATCTGGAATTTTGAGAGAAAATCCAGAAAATCAGCATCCGCCCTGCTTAGACAGCCAGCCCGCCACATTCCACGATAAGATGTGAAAATATGGTGGTGAGGGGAACAAAGGTAGACTCCTCCGTTTGTTCTTTAGGATGATGGAATGAATGTTTTTGTAGAGGTGGAGTGAGCTGTTGAGATCATTTGTGGTAGGTACTAACCTAGTGAGTTTTGTTTCCCTGGCGTGGTGTCCCCTCGCTGTATCTGTCTTTCAATCCTCCACCTGAATGCCATCTAAGGATCCTGAGGCATCCACAAAGATTGAACCGTTCCTACTCATCGGCATGGCAAGGTCTACCTGGTGTATTGTTGTTTGAGGTATTAAGGGTTGTGTGGGAGAACCCACTTCTTCGTTCGGGGGACAGGAACCGGCACTGCGTCCAGTCTTCGTTGGATAAGGGCTTTGTTGTGTTAGTAGCAAAATTAAATTCCAAAGGAGCAGAAAAACCTTGGCGGAGTAAGGATTTTTTAATGGTTTGTAACCTAGCTATTAACGCATCCTGGGACTGTTGAATCTGCTCAAGGGAGGCTAAAAAGAGCATCTCCTTTTCATTTAAGATATCTTTTTTGGGTTCATTGGAAGGGAGTAAAGTTTTTTGGAGCTTAGCCTTCTGTTTGGAAATTTTGACTGCCTCCGGTTGACCTTGTTTGCAGTTTTCAGAAGCCATTTCCAATTCTGTGCGCAGACTAGTAGGCTTGCGTGTTCCTAAGAGGGATGGTGGAACGCCGGACTCTTCAAAAAGGCGGGTCACCAACAGGCCAGCCCTCTGGAGCCTGTCCCTCTTGTCCAAGATTTGTTTAGTTACCGACCAGTCCTTAAAGGTCACCACAACTCTGTTTTGGGCCTTATCAAAAGGAAGAAATTTTACGCTGACAATATTTCCTGCTGGTATAAGGCCTCTGATGACTAAGTCAATTTTCTTAAGTAAATAAATTCTCTGTTGTGCAAGCGTGGAAAGGCCTCCATGCTTGAAGAGAGGGAGGAGGACTAATTTATGTTTAATTAAAATTAAGTTCTGGCTCTTTTGTACTCCCTTCTGGGGAGTTTCTTGCTTTGGGTCTGGAGTTTTCTTTAATTTTCCACTAGAGGGCAGCGATTGTTTTGCTAGCCTTGGAGGGCTAGCCACCTGATGTTTATTTAAAATGTTTGGGCTTTGGCTCTTATTTGGCGTTGTTATGTTGGGGTTCTTTGTGCTTGAGTTCTCCAGAATCTTGAATAACTTTGAGAAATTCACTTTCCCAGTCCGAGAGGGCAGCTTAGCCTTTCGACCCATTTTCACATTCTTCGGCTTCTTC